>NC_143396.1:113198819-113501850 GCF_052110815.1 Crocodylus siamensis | reverse complement strand
GTATTTGTTCCCATGTATAAACCTATAAAGGCCATCCTTAGCTGGCTAATTTTGTGTAAGTGTCACAGTTGCAGTGTGTCTTGAGGAACAAGTTGGATGAGGAGGAAGAGGTGTGCTGACTTTACATGTTAGTTAGAGAAGCATATTACAAGCTGCATAGTAAAAAGCATGTGCTTTGAAAGTAAGTGTTCAGCCCAATGTAACCTCCAAGTGCACAGGATTCAGGTGATTAGTTATTAGGTTGTATCCAAGTGCTGTTTAATTTCCACTTGGCTTTTCTATGGCATATGTGAAACATGTCTTGGTTGAGTTGGAGTGAACCTGGTTCTTATTGTAATAATCTGAGAGGCCAGTTACTGCACAAGTCAGTCTGTTCTCGACAGGTGACATCCTTCTCTTGCATCGTAATACATAGATCATCAGCATATATGAAGCTGCTCATGTTGCTCTGTAAGGGTTGGGCTTTGTATATATGTTAAAGGAGATTGGTGTTAGTATGCTGCATTATGGGAGGCTATTTCACTGTCATCTTCAGCAGCTGTTTCTTACATAATTCTACGTAAAAATATCTATTCTCCAAAAGAGATCAGATGAGTTGTATGAGGTAGTAGTTGTGTGTCATATCATAGAAGACTTTAGCAAGCAAATTTCATGGGCTGACTGTCAAATGTTGCTGACAGATCTACAAGCACAGCACTTGCTATCATTCCTTTCTTGATTCTGTCTTCTATATGCTGGGTGGTGTTTAGTATTTGACTTGTGCAGGACTTATAGATTCATAGATTCATAGATGCTAGGGTCGGAAGGGACCTCAATAGATCATTGAGTCCGACCCCCTGCATAAGCAGGAAAGAGTGCTGGGCCTACATTACCCCAGCTAGATACACATCCAACCTTCTCTTGAATACCCCCAGGGTAGGGGAGAGCACCACCTCCCTTGGAAGCCCGTTCCAGACCTTGGCCACTCGAACTGTGAAGAAGTTCCTCCTAATATCCAATCTAAATCTGCTCTCTTCTAGCTTGTGGCCATTATTTCTTGTAACCCCCGGGGGCGCCTTGGTGAATAAATACTCACCAATTCCCTTCTGTGCCCCACTGACAAACTTATAGGCAGCCACCAGGTCGCCTCTCAACCTTCTCTTGTGGAGGCTGAAAAGGTCCAGTTTCTCTAATCTCTCCTCGTAGGGCTTGGCCTGCAGGCCCTTAACCATACGAGTGGCCCTTCTCTGGACCCTCTCCAGATTATCCGCATCCTTCCTGAAGTGCGGCACCCAGAATTGCACGCAGTACTCCAGCTGCGGTCTGACCAGTGCCCGATAGAGGGGAAGTATCACCTCCTTGGACCTATTTGTCATGCATCTGCTGATGCACGATAAAGTGCCATTGGCTTTTCTGATGGTTTCATCACACTGCCGACTCATGTTCATCTTGGAGTCCACTAGGACTCCAAGATCCCTTTCCACTTCTGTGCCACCCAGCAGGTCATTTCCTAGGCTGTAGATGTGCTGGACATTTTTCCTCCCTAGATGCAGCACTTTGCATTTCTCCTTGTTGAACTGCATTCTGTTGTTTTCTGCCCACTTGTCTAACCTGTCCAGGTCTGCTTGCAGCTGCTCTCTGCCCTCCGGCGTGTCCACTTCGCCCCATAGCTTAGTGTCATCTGCAAACTTGGACAGAGTACATTTCACCCCCTCGTCCAAGTCGCTGATGAAGACATTAAAGAGTATCGGTCCAAGCACCGAGCCCTGCAGGACCCCACTGCCCACACTCTTCCAGGTCGAAACCGACCCATCCACCATGACTCTCTGGGTGCGACCCTCCAGCCAATTCTCCACCCACTGGACTGTGCAGTCATCCAAGTCACAGCCCCTTAACTTGTTCACCAGTATGGGGTGGGATACCGTATCAAAGGCCTTCCTGAAGACCAAGTATACGACATCCACCCCTCCTCCTGCGTCGAGGCGTTTTGTGACCTGGTCATAAAAAAAGACTAGATTGGTCAGGCACGATCTGCCTGCCACGAACCCATGCTGGTTTCCCCTCAGCATAATTTGTCCTGCCGGGCTCTCACAAATGTGAGCCTTGATGATTTTTTCAAAGATTTTGCCAAGGATGGAGGTGAGACTGACTGGCCTATAGTTACCCGGGTCCTCCTTCCACCCCTTCTTGAAAATGGGAACCACATTGGCCCTTTTCCAGTCCTCCGGGACTTGACCTGTGCGCCACGAGCGTTCAAATATTCCCGCCAGTGGCTCTGCAATGATGTCGGCCAGTGCCTTCAGTACCCTCGGATGGAGCTCATCCGGGCCTGCCGACTTAAAGGCATCCAGTTCTTCCAAGTGACCCTGCACCACCTCAGGGTCCACGCATGGAAGTCTGGTGCCTTGCTGCTGCCTCCCTACACTCCCAGACTTGTCTGGTCTGAATCCAGCTTCTTATGGCATTAGGTGTTGTTCTAAAAAAGGTGAAAGGCAATGGAGAATAAGGAGTTCATAAAGTTTATAAAGATGGTGCAGGAGTGACACTGGCCTGAAGTTCTCTGGGCCAGAGGCTTCCTCTGGCTTTACTAGAGTTATTACACGGGCTTACTGCCAAAGTTTAGGTATTCTAACGGTTGATGAGCATTTATTAAAAAGCTGTAATACAAAGATTATGTAAATGATTTTACTTAAGTACTGTGATTAGTCCTATTGACTTCAAAGATGCTTACAGTGAGAAAGGTGTCATCCATGCCTAACCTTTGTCAGGATCATCGTACTCTGGAAAAAAACAGTTATTTTAGCATAGCTGTCCAGTACGCTAGCTCAAACATTCCCTGTGTATTTGCTCATCTTATTTCATTTAAATCAAAGTAGCAAATTTTCTAAGATTTTAGAAAAAAAGAAAAGGGAATCTGGAAGGGTAAGGGAAGATCCCAATCAATACATCATTATTTTTCTATAAAATCCAAAGAAATAATAAATAGTAAGCACGAATAGGATTTGACAGGGTACAAATTGTTTTGGGAAATCACCATGCCTTATTAGGTAATCTGCAAAAATCTTATCATATTCAATATATCAAATCTCAAACCCATGAAGAAATATGAAAAACCCTCCTATACCAAATACTTTATTTCACTGAAGTGGTCCTATATCCAATGTTTCAGCTACAAGTGGTACTATGCCCAAAGTTTCAGGGTTGTAAAATGGTCAAAGAGAAGGGAGATTTTGGTATAGCTCCAGGAGTCCATTGATTCCATAGCAGAAATAATGCCCTAAAGCTGGCTACAGATCGGGATGATGATCCAGGCAGAAGACTGGCATTCCCACTGCTCTGATAACAGCGCTGTGTGAAGCTTTGGTAGCCGACTCGATTTGGTGGAGATTCAGCCCGATTCAAGGGTCAAATCTTTGAGTCCAAATTGAATCAGAAGACTCATTAAAAGATCTGAATCGAATCGGAAACCTCCAAATTGTTTTGGAGATTTGGGCAGTCCCTGCTCGCCGCTGCAGGGAGCTGGACCCAGGCTCTGTGCTGGTAAGTAGGGGGTGGGGGGGAGGGCTGGAGGAGGGGGGAAGGGATTACAGGGAGACCCCTACTTTTAGTGCCCCAGTATCCGGGCACTAAAAAAAAAACAACAACAAAAAACCAAAAAGCCCTGCACACAGCAGCTGCAGCAGTGGCGATTGGGGCCTCTGAGGGCTCGTGGCAAAGCTGCTTAGGGCAGCGGGGATCACCCCCCCCACACACACACACACACACACCTGGCATCCATGTGGCAGCTGTTGCATCGTGCGGGTGCACAGCAGCTTGGCACGGTGATACACACTATCCCAGAGCTGGGGTGGCTCCAGCAGTCACCCAGAGTGGCCCCAACTCCCAGAAAGCATGCAGAGCCCTGCTGAGCCCCACTACACCCATGTGTTGTGACAGCTGCTGGGATGCTGGGGCTGGGTGGGGCAGCCATGGGGAGGCTGGGGGAGTGGGTGGGGGTGGAGCCTCCATGCCCCTACCATGCCCTGACACTGTCACTGCTGCTTGTTCGATTTGGAGCAGATTTGGCCAATTCAGCAGCTGAATTTCCAAATGTAAATTGGCTGAATTGAATCGGGACAGTGATTTGAATCACGGAATCGGCCAAATCTGAAGCCTAATCAAATACTTGGTTCTTCACACAGGCCTATCTGATAATGTATTTTGTGATGCAGGAGGACAGAAATTACTGTTCTTGCAGAGTATCTCCAGACTAAGCACTTATGGAGGAGGCAGTTGCCCCAGACTATGGTGATGGGGAAGGCTGGATATTTCAAGTGGTCACTGTTAACAGTGCTTTTTTTGGGGAGGACAAAATTGCTACCACCACTGTGCTTCCATCACTATATTTGAAGCTATTACAGGTAGTTACCACTGTGGATACCAGAAGGTTTAAACACCTATGTGATGTATGGATAGGAACAAATATAGAAGTATCTCAGGCATACCACAAGGTCTGACCTTTTACTTGGACAGTAGAAGCAGAAGGTAAGTGAGATTATCATTTAGTTGTAAGTGTTATACTTGGGATAAGAATCTTGTACCATCTGCTACCTTTAAGTTAAACCTGGAGCTTGTCAAATACTGGCTTGGGCATTGGTTTAGCATATCTTTAACCAATTGGACTTCAATGAGCAGACTAGAAAATTAAAGTTTTGAATGACCTCTTACTTTTACAAGAGTACAGAGAAGCGTTTAGGTTAAAGGTCAGTATTCAGCCTGACTTTGAGTAGAATAAACTGTATTGACTTCAGAAGTCTAAGTCATTACACTTATTTAACAAGCATAGTATATGAAAGATGGTTAGGAAATGTGGTGTAAATTAAGGTGAAACAGGGGTCCAGATTTTGATCTTAAGCACATGTGCATGAAACCAGAGGAGCTATTTTGAATTTACTGTAAGGCTGCTGAAAGTATTATTACAGTATGTGAAAGCAGAATGTAGATTTTTAGATTAGGGCTATGTGTGATGTACCCACAAGAAGGCACTCCTTTCTCTGCCTCCCCAATCACAGAAATGGATTTAAGGGTTATGAGGTATGCCAAGGGAGCATGAAGTATGCTAAGTGGCTTTGTGAAGAAGTTTGACCTCCAAAGATGGTGTTATAAGTTACCTTTATATCATCATAAAGGCACTTAAAACAGGAGCAATCAACCATTAAAGGGTGCTAACTGGTGATAAATACCCTCTCAGATTGCTTAAAGAGGTAAAAAAAAAAAGCCAAGCAAACAAATTCCAGCACCTTTCTTTCAGCTCAGTAAGCCCCCCCACACCAAGTGCAGCACATGCCTAGAAGAGGCATTTTATTAGTTTGACCAAGCTTGCCCAACATCTGTATAAAACAGGCAGTTAAGCAGGGCTTTTTGCCACTTTTATCTAACAGCAGATTGAATCAGGTATAGCTAAAAGTGCCAAAAGGCCCAGCTGAAGTGTCTAATCTACATAGATGCTGTGGAGCAAGGTCATGTTACTGTGCTTCCTCTTTTGGTAAAGACCTTGGTTTTTTGTTTTATTTTTTTGTGATTTTTCCACATCTGTCAGTGCCCGCAGTGTTTTAAAGTTATGCCACTTCAAGTAAGTTATTTTTTATCTCTTTTACCCAGGTCATTCCAGGGCATTGTTATCTTGTTCTAAGAAGATAAAATACACTATTTTAATTCCTCCAGCATCCCATGATGCACCTGTCTCAGCCCTTCCCACTCCTTTGCTCCATAGGCAAACTTAAGCCTACTGATCTTTAATGCCCAAACCAATACCACCTCAACCTCCAGGGTTTCATGCTTGCTCCATGAAGCGAATGAGTCAGAGAATGTAAACTATTCTCAGCTGGATGTTAGCTCTGTCCCAATGTTGCATACATGCAGTGAGCTCCCTGGCTCTCAGGTCTGTCCTGGTGTGAGTATGAACCTAACTCCCCTGTCCTACTTTCAGTTCAATGAAACATATGCAAGATTTTGGTTCTTTTTTTTTTTCACTTTTCTCTTTTACTTCAAACAATTTTCTTTTCAAGGTTTCCCCCCTCCCACAGCTCTGTCTGGCTCCTGCTGCCTGCAGAGTGAAGGAAGCTAGGACGCACATCATGGTTTCTCTGAATATGACAGCCACATTCTCCCCTCCTCTACCAGGGCAGAGGAGTGATACAATCCTGGCTCCTGTCCATACCCCTGCTCAACAAGACCTCTAGTGGCAAGTTGCAGTTGTGCAAGTCTGAGACTGCATTCAATCTTAATCTGTGACTGCTTGGAAACTGTTTTGACTTCATGATAGCATAACATCCCACAGATTTTAAATGTTTTAAAGATAACCTGTAGCAGCACCCCAAGCGTGAATTGCCTGCTACTTTGCACTTCAACTTGAGAAGACTACTTTGACCCAGATCCTCCAAAAGGGGGCATAAGTGCCTGAAGTGGGACGTGACAAGTATTTAGGTGCTGCAGTCCAATACTGCCATCATCAAACCCTTGTATGCATGCCAGTCTGTTAATGGTCCCTCTGTGTCCAAAGTTCTGTGTCTGTGCATCCACAAAACTTACTTTCTTTGTGACGCTGAGCAGTTTATCATTTATACATACATCTCACCCCCAACCCCAAGCATGATCTACAAACTGGTGTTCTTGTGTTTAATTATTTGGGTCTCAGAACATGCTTAACACATAAGTATAGGATGGATATTTCCATAGATGCAACTTTCTTAAAAAAAACCCCAAAACACAGCTAGGGCTATGGTAGCAACCCCTCCTCATACAGTACCCTAGAGCAGCAGCATAACTGAGACGGAGGGTGTAATTGAGGCAGCAGCTATAAAATGCCTTCTTTGCGGGGGGCGGGTTGTAAAAGCAGCTGCTGGCACAACAGCTGGATGCACAGCTGTAATCTGTGTGGCAGGAGTTGGTGCTTTCTTGGGAGTAGTCAGCCCCACATATAGCGCTCCTCTGCTATGCCTCTGCCCTAGCACCTACCCAGACAGAGAAAACAGATCTCCCATCCTCTTTAACCTACAGGGACAAGTCTACATATCCTACTTCTCAGGAGACTGCCCTAACCTCCATCTGGGTGGACAAGGAAGGACACTCTCCAGTCTTCCAGTTGAATCTGTGCCGCTATGCAAAAATTATTTGTAGATGGAAAATCTGTATGCATGAAGCTAGCTTAGTGGGTATAGCACTCATGTCAGAGGGCAAAAGACTTGGGCTTTGGTTTCTGCTTCCATGTTGCATTTTATTCAGCAAATTCTTCATATAAATTAAAAAAACAATCACTGGAGCATGGAGTGAAGCCCAGGTCAACTCTCTATGCAGTGGCCGTGTCTACATGAGACACTGACTGTGCAGTAGCCCAAGAGTACTGCACAGTAGCGTTGCGTGGCAGCAACCATGACACAATGCTACTGCACATCAGTTTTGGGCTACTACACAGTCGATGTCACAAATGTGCAGCAATTCAGGTTACTGTGAAGTCATTTAGTACTGGTTTATATTACTGCACAATCAGCGTCTCATGTAGATGCAGCCAGTGAGTAGTGGGAGGAGAAATACATAGCTCCATATAAATAAGAGATTTAACTATAGACAAATGAGGAGGCATTGTTTTAGGTTACATTGTTTAATTAGGCTATGAGTTAGGACACAACAATTATTACTTTAAGCTTAAACAAACATCACTTCTATCATCAATAGCATTTAACTATCACAACCTAGGAGTAGAAAGACCATTTGTTTCTTCTGCTTATACACTATCACTGCTTTTTGGAAACCTGGCTATTTGCTGGTAAAACAGTTATTAGAATTTTTTAATCTGGTATTTTATTGACAGCTGACTGAACCAACGGGAAATGGTATTCCCTTCATGAGGGGAAAATGATACTGCCACAACAAAAAGCTGCAGTGAGGAGAAATTCTCTCAGCCAGACAACCAGGCTGAGATTGACAGACCACTGATCCCTCCAGAGTCTTTGACTGATGATATCATTACATTCCAGAGCTCTAGTTTTAGTAGTGAAAACTACTTCATAGTACAGGAAAACTAATAAACATTACACAGATAATGGTTTTTAAGAACTTCTGTGAACATTAAAATATAATTAAAAAAAATATATTTTCATTGTTCTACTCAGGCAGATGTACCTTTCATAGATTGTTGGGGCTGGAAGGGACCTTGCAGATCATCAGGTCCAGCCCCCCAGCTCTAGGCAGGAAGATAACTGAGGTTAGGTAACCCCAGCGAGGTGACAGTTCAGTCTCCTCTTGAAAACCTCCAGGGTAGGTAACTGCAGGGTAGGTAACTCTGGAGGGAGTTTATTCCACAGTCTGGACACCCTGACTGTGAAGGAGTTTTTCCTGGCACTAAGCCTAAAGTGGCCTTCCACGAGTTTGTATCCATTGGTCCTGGTCTTCCCTGGTGGTGCCCTAGTGAACAATTGTTCACCAAGCTCCTGATGCACTATTCTAATATAGCAGGAAACTGCTATCAGGTCCCCTCTCAACCTTCTCTTCTTTAAGTTAAAGAGGCCCAGGTCACTCAGCCTTTCCTCATACGGCTTTCCCTGCAAGTCCCTGATTATACAGGTGGCTTTTATCTGGACGCTATCAAGTTTTTCCAAGGCCTTATTCAATGTGGTGCCCAGAACTGGACGCAGTACTCCAACTGTGGTCTCACCTGTGCTGAGTACAGTTGGAGTCCAGGCTCCCTCATTACTGTTGAGCAGGGACAAGTTGATAGGGAAACCCAGGTGCCCTGGCTCTTAAATGTGCACTCATGCATCGGGCCATATAAACCCTTTGTTATATGCATGAGTTGCAAAACTTTAAAGTTTGGCATGCAGGTACTGTTTTACATTTAATGGAACTTTTAAAAAGAGGGAATAAATCCTTAATGCGTGCTATAAGAACATTAACAGATATACATGTTGTATGGCTATAACAGCATTAGTAGAAGTTGTTCTTAGTTATAAGTGATTGTTTGTGCTGTTGAACTCTAGCATAACCAAGAACAATTAACCATTAATAATATTAATAGAATTCATAGCATTTATGTATGTGCATTTATAAGTATACTAAATGCATCTGAAGTTAAACAAAATAAAACAGCAATGTAAAGGAGGGGAGGATGGGCTTGAGTAGAGATGAGCATGACATAATGCTCAAGAGAGTGGTGGTGGGGTTCAGCTTTGATTTAATTATAGAAGGGTAAAAAAAAATAGGATGATAGGGAGATGAAGGAAGTTAAGATATGAAGTTATGTGGTACATAGGAAACCAAGACAGGGAAGAATGTTTTCAAACAAGTCTATCAAATCTTATTCAGGATCTATGAAATCTATGAAAGTCCAGAGAAGATGTGCATTTAAGAGGTCAGTATTCTGTGGATAAAAATAGTATTATTTGGTTAAGAGCCCCAATTTTAAAAAGTCTATCAACCTGATTATAATGTAAATCTATGGAATAAGGTTAGGTTTTATTCTTATTATACAAAAAAGTTGCCTGCTGACTTACAAAAACATCTTTTTGAACCCTGTGTTGATTGGCTAATCAGTATTATTTAGTGAGGGGATACTAATATTTTTTTTTGTAAAGCAGTTCATAGAAACCAAACTTCTGAGGTAAGCATTCCTATTTAGTCCACTGAAAGTGGTAGGCCTTAGAAGCATAATAAAAACCTGCCAAGAAGTGAATCAGAAAGAGTTGGGCAATAGGTATTTTCCAGTTTCCAGGCATATATCCCAATTTCTACCGTTCCCTGTAAGGGAAGCACCTGAGTCCAGGCTGCCGAATAAATTTAAGGAACCTCTGGTGCTAAGAAGTTACTGAGTGGGGGCTTTTTGAATTGCAATTTTGGACACCTGGTGGTGGGGACTCCATCTGGCCCCATGATCCTAAATCACTTGGGTCCCTCTGAAAATTTTGCCTTCAGTGTAGTTCACGCATTTATCAGCTAGATACAGGAATTATAGACTGAACTTGTGTGGGATCATCCAGGAGATCAGGCTAAATTATCATAATGTTCCCTTCAGACCTTAAATAGGGAAATGACCTAACAGACATTCTTGGAAAAAAACCAACTAGGTTTCTCTTCACATTGGGCTACAGTTTTCTTTTTTATCTTCTGTAGCAGTGGAGCACTACTGAATTACTTTTCAGCAGGTAAATACAAATCTACTTTGGGACATAAAAACCCTGCAAGAAATGGGAAGAAAGAATGACTTCTGCAGAGAGAAAAAGGGGCAGAATTACATGCATTAAGTATCCTTAACATGAAACGATGCAGTAGCAAGTTTTGAAATGTGGCTATTGGAACCCCCCTCTCAACTGTTAATTCATTTTACACAATGAATCAATGTCAGCGTTTGATGCTTTAGTTTGTAGGTTTCAATTAAATTCCCGGTTTAGTGAAATTACCTATGCCAATATTTTAAAGAAAGCTTAATAATTTCACTGACAAAGTGAAATAAACTATGTAAGAATTAACTAGATAAATATCCACCCACATTTTTCTCATTTTTCCAGAGTATCTCTTTTCCTTCTGTCTCAGCCATGGGAATAATTTTCCATTTACTGGACTTTCAAGCAAGCCCAGCTAGTAAAGTATATCTTGGTAACAGATTAGTTTTCCAGTAGCACTAATTTAAAGAATATTTGAGGTACTAGTGGCATTTTATGTTTAGCAGTAAATGACTACAGCTCATAAAATTTAGTATTAGAAAATGAAGACTTTGATTCTCACCTCACTTAAATGTTCAGATACCATGTTGATAAGAGATGGAATATATAATGATCTGTGTATACAGTTTTTATAGAAAACGTAAGCAAGATTCTGGGAGTGATTCTGTCTACACTGGTGAAAATCAGGAATAACTCTATAAGGTCAAAGATTTGAGCTGCTTAGTATGTATAGGTGAAATCAAATTGCGTCCAATTTTGTAACTTCTCAGAAATCTCAAATACAGTGAAGAATGGATAAAAAATTGGATTGTCACCTACGAGGATGAATTATATTCAAGGTTTCACTCTAACTATGAAAATCATGTACAGTAAAAGTGAGGAGCTTCTTCTTACCGTTCTTTCAAAAATTTGGAAGAAAGTGCAAACGACAGCAGGCAGACTTCATCTCCTATTGAAGTCAATCAAAATTTTTCCATTAACTTCCTTTGGAACTTGATTGGGCTCTTAGCTGTGTGAGAAAAAAGGAATATATAACTAATGACTGCTACCCAGTTCTGGTTTAAAATCTAATCTCTCTGAAAAGGTCTCCATGGTGACTAGAGAGGGAAAATTCCTTCTCTTCTCACTTGTCACTCCAAGAAAACAGGTACCTTGTACAAGATAAAATAAAGGAGCAGATCATTATTATTACATTATAGTTAGAAGCAGAATTATATACATTTTAATTCCATAGTACAGTCATAACATATAACATATTTTTAATTCTACACCTTTTTATTACTGTCTAATAAAACAACCTTGCAGATAGAAATGAAATTATTTTATCTATTTCTGAGTCAATGAGAGAACAGATATCATGAGAGGTTAGTGTATTTATGACTAGGAGTCAGAATTACATGGTTATCTTGGCTCTGCTACTGACTTAGTTTGTGGTGCTTCATGAGTCATTTAACTTGTCTGTGTCTTTTCCCATCTATAAATGGGGGGAGCAGCCTACTTGGCTTTTTCAAGGGCACTACAAAAATAATTTTCAAGGGCACTATAAAATAATTAGAGAAATCTTGAAACAGTAAAGTTCTATATAGGTGTTCATTATTTCTGCTTTACTACCTGGTGGGTCAGCCTAGGGACCATGGGACTTCAGGGTCTAAAGCTCTGGGTTGGATCAATCAGGCATTTTGTCCCAGAGCTGGTGACTTGGGTTTTTCTGGGTCTGTGGGTCTTCATGCTGAAATCTCTTTAGAGATATGTGATGGTTAACATAGATAAAAATGGGGCCCCAACTCAACTCTACATTTAGACATGGCTGACCTAGGCTGCGTTCCTATGAGCATGGCTGTGCGGTATGTGGCACTGAAGACAAGGTTTGTGGCACCACATGCTGCACATTCAGCTGTTCTCCACACTGCAAGGTAGCAGCATGGGTCGTTGAGTTTTTTTGGATCCTGGGAGATCCTGGGGTCAAAAAAACCTGCACAAAAATACCCAGAGTGGCAAACATGGTAGCAGTGCATACCACCCAAACTAGAGTCTGGCCTGCCAGAGCCACACATCTGGCTGCTGGCCAGGCTCCAAGCAGCCCCAGGAGGCCCTCAGGACCCCAGTAAGGCCTGTGGGGCCAGTACAGTGTTGGCCCCAGCTTCCCCTACCCAACGTGGGGTAACCTGCTGCTCTCCAGAGGGCATGTAGAACAGGCATTCTCCAGGGACAAGTAAGAGCATCACAAGATATATTGCTGCTGCTTGTCCCCAGGGAAACAGACATCCATGGCTCATATGGACGTGACCATAGGTGGTATTTTGAGCGATTAAAGCAGATTTTAGAAACTACTTTCCTTTGGGAAGGCATGTAACTCCTTGCAGTTTGCAACATAATGAAAAAGCCCAGGGTTTAGGTCATGTGGTAAAGATAAGACTTATACCATGTGCCAGGCAGGCTCCCGCTAACCCAGAATGGTATTTGACCCTACATCTTTCACTTCCCAGCAAAGTACCCTAACCACCAGACTGTTAACTTATTACTACAGAGGTGAAAAATGTAATCTTACTGAGTCTTGTAATCAAATACAAAATCTTGGCTATCCAAGATAATGTGTAGTTAAGTGTTCCTTGCCATATTGCTCTTACGTTCTTGGAGGTAAAAGTAAATCTATGAACTAAGTGCAGTAATTCTTCCATATGCTTGATTACTGGCCATCCATTTCCATTTTGTTCATGAATGTTCTTTATTGTTTTACCCTTTCTTGAGTATCTTTTATTGTTTTACAAATATCTGGTGGATGATGAGCGCTTTGGAGTCTCTGTTCTCTTGGGCAATCAGCCTAACCTTGAAGATTTGGGGCATCACATATATTCAGTACCTCTGGAATGTTTTCCAGCCATTTTCACCTTCCATCATAAATCTGGTAACAATCACTGTATGCTTTGTTTCATTTGAAGGAGGGAACATCTGGAATAGTTGTATGCATGTTGGATTTTTTGTTGAAAGTATCATTCTGATTTGGTCTCGTATGTCATTTTCCTTACTTTATATAGCTTACTTTGCTACCTATTTTCACTTAAACATATTGACTTGGGAATTTGTAAAGTGGATCCTTGGCCTGCTATCAAATAATATTTCCTTGAACAATTGACTATTTATGAAGCCTTTCAACTGCAAGTCTTTCTTGATATCTAAGAAATGTTTGACACCCAAATTCTAAACTAACAAATGAAGCAAACACCCCTAACAATTTTTCTAAATAACTGTTATGACCAGAACCTGACTATTTGGTCAAACCCAAACAAAGGGCTGAGACACTATGTGGATTAACAAACAAAAAGCTGACTGTCTGAAACTTGTATATCCTTTTCTATAGAGAGAGGACATAACATTAATGTTTCACGTGTGGATCTGAGGTAGAATGGTCTCAGCCAAAGGACAACATCTTGTATGCTGGCTTTTTTATAACCTCAGCTCATTAGTCTCATTAGACCATAATAGATGTAAATCTTAAAGGGTTGTTCCTTTTTCTATAATTTGTTTGGAACAAATTAGACTTGTGTTTGACTAAAATGCTCATTTTCTGATCACTAGCTCACTGTGAATATGGTTGTAATACATAAATAGAATATTTTGTAATTTTGTTAAGGAAACAATAACACAAATATACTATCACTCTTGGCTAGCATTTTATACATTTCCTTTCAACTTCAGTATTAAAACTTGATCATCCATATAAATAGCTGGGCGTATTTCTGGAGGAAGATTTCACCTTCCTCTAAAGGATTAAGTGTTGGCCATTACAGGAATGTTCTGTTCCAATATAACAATTCTCCTGTACAATAGGAGTTTTCATTTGGATTGCACATCTGCAAAAATACACTGGAGTTTGAAATCTGAGTAGGCACTACCTTAAGGACCGAATCCTCTAAGGCATTGATCATCTCTTGCAACATGCTGTCTGCTTTCATCCCTGCTGTATTCAGGAGGAGATGAGGGCTCTCAGCACCCCCCAGAATCAGGCCCTTAGAGGTTGCTTTTTGGAGGGATTTGTCTGCCTGTGTATTTAGCTGACTAGGTGAACTATAGTCAGACAGCTCCATATGTTATTGCACATCCCAGATTTTTCTGCTGTCAGCTGAACATAAAACAATGTCTGCATTGTTTGGACTGAAGTTTGAAAGTCACTTAGTGAAAGCAAGATAGAGTAATGTTCCTGAAAATGGATTTCTCTCATTTTTTTATTTCTAAATTAGCTTTGATTTATAAAACGCCACCATTTGTCATATTTCAAACTCGTTTCCAAAACATTTGGCTATATTGCTTTTTCTACTTTTTTGCATCTTGTACAATTTTGCTGCTGTAGCAATTTGATAAATAAATGAGAGTAGATGTAAAATACAGGGTGGGATTCAGTCAAGTTTTGAGTAGCAGCCAGATGGCACTGTAATGTGTGGATGACCTTGAAACTCCAACTCCCTGGGATGATGAAGACAATTCATACATCATGAGGGTCCCAAAAACACTTTCAAAAGGAATACTAAAAACTTACTATAAGCAGAGATGAAAAGTACAGCTGAACCAATAAAGGGCAATAAAGGGTGGGGGGACCTCCACCTGGTCCCAATGTTTATTGTGTATAATTTAGGTTTTCTGTTGTATATTGATGCACAATGAATTGAATAATGGGCCTAAATTAAAACACCACATTTGAGTGCCTTCACACATGTGGAAATTAGAGAGAAATCATTTACATTTCATGAGTGATTTCTATCTATACCATGGGTCAAACTAACAAACCAGATTCATTTTCTTCCCCTGACTATGGATGGTTTTGACGTGGTTTGTACTGAATACAGTAACTCAGCCTAGCTTTCAATCTATGACTGTTTTTTGTAAGAAAACTTTATTGTATTTAACCTTATTTTAATTCTCCACAGGTTCAGGACATTTTGATCAAATTCACACAAAACCTCTAGGTTCATATACTGTTAATACTTTTCCTTGGAGAAGCTGTATGTGTAGATTTAGGACAATGTGTGGTGTTTAAAGAGTGAAACAGGAAAATTCATTGTGCTTGCGGTCCTAGCCAGCCCTAGTTAAAATCACTTGCAAAACTCCCATTGGCTAGGGATAGACATTACACACAAACCAGTGTAAGTGATCAGAAACTGATTTAAACCTGTAACAGGACAGACATTCAGTGCAGATAAACCAGTCTTAAAATGGCTGAAACCAGTTTGATATAAACCTGGTTGAATGTGGTATCAGACTTAACAGATTTGGGCCAAATCCGTTTATGCAATGTCTGTCCCAGACCCCTTCCTGGTTTAAGTTAAACCAGAGACCCCCAGCATCCCGACATGCTCTCTGGGCTGGACTCTTTGCTTCAGTCCATCCAGGCTGCCCCCCACTCCCCAGGCAGGGCAGGGGTCTGGGCAGGGAGGAGTTTAATTCCCCCCTCTCTATCCCATTGGCAGGGACCTGATCTGGGTCTGCCAGGTGCTCCCCCCTTGCTGTTGCAGCAGTGGGGCACCATGGCCCCTGAGGCAGAGGGGAGCAAGGAGGAGATTTAGTTTCCCCTTTACTCCCACTGGCAGCCAGGTCTGCCCACCCTCACCACTGCCCTCCCTGCCTGCCTGTCACGGAGTGGGGCCTAGGAGCAGCCGTGATCCCACTAGCGCCCCCTGCCGTGCCAATTAGGCGATCCAGCACCCTCTTTCTCGCCCGCCATGTCTTGATGGTATGTATAAATTTCTATGGGAGGCTGCCTTTGATCCCCTTGTACACGGAGTTATGCTGATACTGTCCCCCGTTCCGTATGGAGTGACCCGGTGCACCCCAGTCTTATGGGCTATGCGTGCCTCCTACCTCCCCTTTAGCACGCCCCAAGCCTCACAGCTCTTCCAGACGTTATCAGGTCCTTTTCCTTTCTGCGCCCTGCCCAGCGCCCCTGGGCTTGTCACACAACTGGTGCCCCTTCTCTGGCACCCCTGGGCTTGTCATGCAACCGGCGCCCCTGGGCTTGTCACACAACCGGCGCCCCTCTATCCATTAGCCCTCTCGGGCTTACTGACAGTACTCTTCCCAGTTGGGCTCAGGCAGCCTGAGCCTTACCTGGCCCCTTTGACCCTTCAGAGTCCCCACCACTGTGGAGCCCCTCTGGGACCCTTTCCAGTTCGCACCCTTACTGGGGTTTCTAGCAATAATATGTGCCCGCTCCTGGGGCTTCCCTCAGTACACATGCCCACTTCTGGGGCTTCCCTCATACAGACTGGGTCCTACCGGGCCAGTCTCTTCGTGCTTAAGCACTCCTAGCCTTTCAGGGCTTCTCAAGTCCTTCTCATGGTTGGGGCTCAGGTGGCCGTAGCCATGCCTGGCCCCATAGACCACCATCAGGGTCTATCGCCCTACTTGGGCTTCTCTGCTTATCGCCCCACAGGGCTGGGGTCAACACGCCTCAACAGCGCGCCACACCAGCGCAAACAGCTATGCCTACCTGGCACCGCTCACTGTACCCCACAGGGCACCAGGAACCCCCAGATTACTGGGGAGCTCCCGTGAGGCTCTTTCACCCCTACAGCCTCACCCAGTCCTTTGGTTTGTAGCAATAACAAACAAGAAATGTCAAGCTGTGAGCCAACTGGCTATAACCGAAAACAAGCCTCCTGGCTAGAACTTAAGTGCCGTGCCCTTATGGCCACTATGTCCCACCTTCAAGCTTCCCAATCAGGGTTCTCTCCCCCTTACCATGATGCAGCCGCTTGGGTGACTAGGCTGCACCGCTCGCCTCTGCTCTGTTTGGCTCTACTGTAGAGCTCTTGCATCTCCAGTTGTCAGCAGGGAACTGCTAGCTAGGCTTCGGCCTGGGCTGTTTATAAAGGCCTGGCCTTGCCCCCTTCTAGTCACCTGACCAGCACGGTTGCCCCAGCAACCATCACCTGAGCTGCCCTTGTGATTGGCAGCTGCCCTTATTTCTGCCTAGGAACAGGGCACATCAGTGCCCCTGTGACACTGCCCTCTGAGGGGCCCTGCCTGGCCATGCCCCCTTCCTGTTGCTGCAGCAGGAGGGGCCAGGAGGGAGTTTATTTTTCCACTGGCCCCAAGCACAGGCCAAGTGGTGACTGCAGCCAGGTCAGGCAGACCCTGCTGAGGTGCCAGTGGCCTTTCTGTACTCAGAACAAGCCCCTTCACAAAAGGAGGGGGCTTATCCAGCCACTGGCACCACAGCGGGGTCTGCCTGGCCTGGCCTGGCTGCTCTGTGCTAGGGGTCAGTGGGTAAATAAGCCCCATCCTGCCAGGAGGAGGCTGGCCCCAAGCATAGAATGGTGGTGGCGGCTGGGCTGGGCAGACCCTTATTCAGCCACTGGCTGCTGGTACCACAATGGGGTCTGCCCGGCTTGGCCACAGCTGCCACTAAGCCTGGCCTGAGGACCAGCAGCTGAATAAGTCCCCTCTTGTCAGGAGGTGCTTCTCCCAGCACAGACGGAGCAGCGGGGGCCAAGCCCTGCCCTCACCCAGAAGCTGGAACGGTGAATGGTGAATGACCAGGACAGGCTGCTTCCTGGAGTTTGTAGGGCCAGCCCATCCTATCCTATGAAACCTGCAGCCACAGGGGGCCCCACAGCTAAGGGGCCCCTTGTGTCTGGTCACTAGCCCTTCCCCACTGTGGCCACTGCTGCTGGCTTCTTCAGCCATTCGCCACCCCCCACCCCCTGCTGCCGATGCCACTGGTTTCTTCAGCTGCACACCACACCTTCCCCCCATGCCACCAGCAGCAGCTTCTTCATGGCAGGGGGCCCCAAAACTACTTCTTGCAGGGGGTCACAAAAAATTGTGGGCCGGCCCTGGAAGTGCGAACCCCTTCCC
This sequence comes from Crocodylus siamensis, assembly GCF_052110815.1. Lineage (NCBI taxonomy): Eukaryota > Metazoa > Chordata > Crocodylia > Crocodylidae > Crocodylus > Crocodylus siamensis. Next base: position 113,483,827 of record NC_143396.1, on the reverse strand, counting down.
AGTGGGTGGCCAGCAGAGCTGCTGCAGAGCATGGCAGTGCTGCAGGGGGTTTGGGCGGGCCCACTCCAGGCCCTGGTGCTGCCATGTGTAGCTCACCGCAGGTCTGCTGGCCCCACAGCACAGTATCCCCACTGGGAAGGGGCTCATGTTCCTCCATATTATGACAGGGGCTGCTGCGCCGAGCAAGGGTCCTGCCCTCTGCTGCTGCAGTGGTGTGATGGAGACACAGCCAGATAATGGCTGGCAGGGTTCTTTGGGGTGTGGGTGCAGGGACAGGGGTTATTCATCCTCCCTCCATTGTCAGGCAGAGGGGATAGCAGGGGGCCTATTCTGGGGCAGGCACTGCAGTGGCAATGGTGGTCAGACCCAGCTGCCAGTGGGGGTAGAGGGAAAACTAACTTTCCTCCCTGCCCCCCTCTGTCTCAGGGGTCATGGTGCCCCGCTGCTGCAGCAGCAAGTGGGGAGTGCCCAGAAGACTTGGCTTGGGTCCCTGCTGGTTGGAGAAAGGGAGGAATTCAACTCCTTTCTGGCCAGTTCAGCCCAGACTGGCCACCCCACCCCCCAAACACAGCTTCTCTGCAGCTGAGGGTCTGCTTTAGTGCCCCACAGTGCCTGGCCTTAGCAACTGCAGGCATGTGCCTGCATTGTGCGTGTCCAGAGAGAATGTTTGTCCTGTTACAAACTGGTTCAGCCTAGGCAGGTTAGATTAACTTGCAAAGGTTGAATCAAATCAGGCTCCAGCTTTTTGAATATTTGTCCTGAGCCATTAAGGTCAGTGAGAGATAAATTAGGCCCACAGTGGCAAAGAGAGAAAATAAAGTTTACTGACTTTTGTAATCTGGGATTTCATCTTCTCTGCTTGCTTTTATACAATAGGAAAGAAACACTGCCTAGAGGGAATATGAGTTTGGAGTCCCATTCTCCATTATCCTGCATCTTGTATAGTTGGAGTGTTGCTCTTGGTTCTCTTACTGACTGCTCCTGTGACTGGAAACAGATACCAGGCTTCAGATTCCCTGACTGTATAATTCATATAATACAAAATAAATACTCATCTTTTAAGGTATTGGGAGGATTAATTGATTAATGTTTGCTTTACACTATATAATACGGTCATAGAAAACACTATATAAATCCTAAGTATTTTAGTATATAAATATATATATAATGTATGCTCATATATTTTTTTTTTTTGCATAACATATTTTAGCAATTTTCTTCCAAATATTGAAACATAATGGGGGGAGTATGAAAAATGTATATAATGTTGTTATGAAGGAGGATTTTTCATCTATGAGGTAGTTCCTTATAGTCCTTAGTCAACATATAGTGAGCATATGTGTTGATCTAAGGTGGACTGACTAGGCTAGAACAGAAACAGCAAATACATCTTTTAAAATAGATTTTTACTAACAGCTAAATGGAGAAATCTTATACCAATACAATTTTACTCTACACCCAGCCTCTAATGCCATTGTGACCACTCTTGGTGGATAATGCTGTTGTACATAAAAAGTACGTATCTGTCTTGATCTGTTTCTATAGAAATGGCATAAGGAGAGCTGTACGTCTAGATAAAGGTAGTGGTGAGACAGGGAGGCAATAATAATTTGTCTAAAAGGCAACAATACATTTGCTTTAGGACATTTTGCAGCACAGCTAACTACATTTCAGCTTTCTTATCATACACTCTCATCTCTGGATTGCAAACAACATGCATATTCATTCATTCACCTGCTCTTCAGACCAAAACAATTATGTAGAAGGAAAACATTAAAAAAATCTTTGTGCAAAAGAGTAGATTCTATTTTGCAATTACTGTGCAATTCTCCTTATATATAACTCTATTACATATAAATTGGGGGACACGAAACACTTTCCTAATAGGTTCTCAGCACATAGCAACTCTAAATATCCATTGTACTAAATCACTTACAATATTTCACCTATAATTTGACCCTCACGCCCACCCAACTGGTCTTGTGTTTAGTTGCACTGTCAGATATTGGTGCACAGAAAGTCATTCTTAGTGTCACTACTTAGCTCTAGGATTCCGTCCCTCCTTCCTTCCCTCAGCTGGAGCCTGAGCATAGAAATCTTTCAGAAGCATTGTAACACCTTTTCCCCAAACTTCTTTTCTCTTTTCCTCTCTGCTGACCAACATTTCAGAAGTCTTCACTTCTCCATGTAACATTCTTTATTAAGGAGAGGCCAAGAGGTCTAACCAATTCATCTACATTATTTGGCAGCTCTCCAAGCTAGCTAACCAAATATTACTAACAACAAAACAGAAATAATTTAGTTGTAGGTTTATAGTAAAGCATGTTCAGTCATGGAGGAATAAAAGCACATACCACATCTTCACAATTAATCACTCGTAAAATATAAGCTATTATATAAATATCTCCGTATGCAGGGAAAACTTGTCACCTAAGAGAAAAAAAACATACAATGATATTCAAGAAATTTGAACCTTTCATAGAATCTTTTGGTTTTAAATTTTCTGGTAGCTGTATGCATCACCCAGTCCATAGGCATAGAATTGAGTTGTTTCTTATCTTTTGGGTCTTTGACAGCTATGGCAAATTTTGCAGTAACCAAAACATTTCACTGTTAAATCTTAGAAAACCAGTGGCTATTGTACTAGCAGTGTCCATGAATGAAAGAGAGTAATGGCATGAAAATTAACAACCCACTCTCCTGTTCTTTCATCTAAATGTTAGGGGACATTTTTTTTCAAAATGCTGGCTGCCACTTTATAGGCTTAGTTTGCATTCTCCAGCGGTTTAACTAAAGGAGGAAATCAGGTTTAAGCAATGAACCTATAAGGATTTCCCACAGATTATGCTGACAAGTCTTATTATATACCACTGATAATGCTGACAAATTTTGTCATCTGTACACACAGCTGCCCAGTTGGGCCTCAATCTGGTTAAAATAATTTTATTTATCTTTCTTTCATCATTTTTAGTACTATCATTTTATCAGTCAGACAGGGGAGGGTCAGACTCACCCCATGCTGGATCTGTACCACAAGGTTTCTTCCATACTGGATTCACTGAGCCAGAGACAATGGCAGCAGCAATGGCAGGACTGGCAGAGGAGGCAGTGGTGGTGGCACCATTAGCAGAGGTAGTAAGACCAGTGGTGGCAGCAGAAGTGGTGGGACAAGTAGCTGTTTGTTAAGCAGCTTCAGGGCAAATGGAGCCTTTGTGGCAACATAGCCCCTGCTTGCCTGTCTACCACCAAGAGCTATGTCCAGCAGTGGCCTGATTCCATGGCAGGCCTGGCTCCCTTCTAAGCACACTCCCAAATTCCCTGGCCCACCAGTAGCCAGTATTATAAGTGCCAAGATCCCCTTGATCTACTAGAATCTAGATTATTGGAGATATTTGAACTGCCCTCAATTCATAATGAAAATAAATTAAAATGCAAACTAAAAAAAGATTTTATGTATATAAAGACATACCCACACACATTCTTAATACATACATGCTATATTGTAAAGTATTTAATGTACAAAGCCCAAATCTATTATCAATAGCTTGGGCAAATCTGCTATCACAACTTCGGGAACACTGTTCAAGAGTTAGAGGGGAAGAAAATGATATGGTTAATGTTGGATAAAACAATTTGCTTGCTGCATTATAATGAGAGAATATGCTGAACCCTTACTCATCATGTACATGTTGTACTGTCCAATACCAGAAGTGGGGGAAGAGACCTGAGCTCTTAAACTATGCTGATTCTCCTAAAAAGTAAAATAGTCCAAGTGTCTAATAAAATTCTTGTTCAGAACCACAAAATTGTCTGGTCAAGGGGAATGCTTTGAACTGTCAAACATCCACAAGAATACAAAGACCTAGCTAGTTTTCATGTCAATGGAAAGGCAGAGAGTCTGCTAATAGAAAAGGACTGAGGCAACAAAAATAGTAATGCCATTGTTTCTCAGGAGAATCTGAGAATCTGTCTTAAAATGTTATTTGTTGAACTTTAATAAGCACGTGAAGATTTAAGGAATCTGTCTATGTTCATCTTTTGAATTCTTTGTGATATTGGATATTCCATTTCTGTCTCAGACTACAAACTTTATCTTGAATATCAGGTTTATCTGCCTTGTCTGTTGTCTTTTCACTTGTGTATTGGATTGAAATTTCAAGTGATATGACATAGGTCTAATAAAGGAGGGTCATTAAAGCAGGATTATCTTCTAGTTGTATAGGATCCGCCATGGACAAAACAAATATCCAATTTAGCCAGTGAAAATTAATTATTCAAGTCTGAAATCTATTGACAATATAATGTAGCAAAGGGTCACTTAGTGACCCTTTGATCACCTGATGAGACTGGTCAGATGTCACTTGGCAAAGGAGAATAGAGGTTATAAAACAAAGTACATCTTATTAGCAGGGATCCTGGTTTTATCTGACTTAAAAAAAAATCCCCCAAAGTGGAATTTGGGTTAGTTTTTTTAAACCAAAAATTGGGGATTTTTTTAATCAGAGAAAACCAGGATTCCTGCTCGTTAGCCATTTTAGAGAGACAGAGCAAGAGCGGGCAAGTGAATGTTTGTGCACGTGCAGAAGGCAGCTAGATATAGAGGACAGAGGGATACTCTGTTCTAGAAGATAACCAATGTGTAGGAGGGCAGGAGAGAAAGGAGGATCCTGTGTTCTTTAGAGGACTTCAACATAAGCTGAAAGCACCGCCAAGAAGCATTTGCATTAGCCTAGTGTGATGAACTATGGTTTTTACTGTTATTTTTCTAGGTTAACTGTATCCACATTAGTGTACTATCGTGTGAGTCAGTGTGGCTGGTAGATGTTATATGGCCTAGGTCCCTTCCAGACAGGCACCCTTCTACAAAGCAATGAGAAGGTGAGGACCTAGAAAGTGTCACTCAGGTGTTCTGGTAGGTTTCCCTTTTGCCTACCATGACTTGATTTTGCTTTGGTTGAGAGCCAGTTCCCCTCTGAGTAACACTGTAGGTCTGAGACCCATGTCTCTTTATGGGGCTCTACCTCCCCTACACCCCACCCTAACCACTTCCTTGTTATTGGTTGGTATTCTAGACCTGGTAGGAGGGAGGATGCAAGGTTTTTTCTTGCTTCTTTTCTTTCCCATGGTTTTGGGCTGACACCAGTGATGGCTTTCATTATTTCCACTGTACTCCACTGACAGCCCTAAAGCCACTCAGGCAGGCTGGGTTAAATTTGGTCCTCCAACTCAGGGGTGCTCTAATTCAGGCCCACCAAAGGCAAAATAAATAAGCAGTCCAAACTACCAAAAAGAGAGCCAAACCCCAAATAAAGAAAAAGAAGAACAATGCCCAGCTTACCTCTCTGGAGCTTAACTCCCACTCTTGCACCCCAGTAAGGTCTCTTTGGGCCAGTTCTATGTACAGTCAATCCCCAGACCCTCAAGGGTAGGTGAACACCTCTCGGATGCTGCCCCAGAGATTGAAACAAAGTCCTCAGAAGGAAGGCAACCTCATTTGGGCTGCTCCCAACTCAATTCGCATATAGTTTCATAGTTTCATACATAAGTCTCTTCAAGAGGGACCAACTCCTCAAGGTGGTCTCCTTTGTGTGCTCTCACTCAGCCTTTAAGAGGAAGGGAATGCTTCCAGGCTAGTTCCCACGCGTGAGACTAGGCCTGTATGAATAAGGAAGTATTTGATTCAGATTCAACCGATTCAGAGGACAGTGATTTGATTCAGCGATTTGGATCACTGTCCCAAATTGATTCAGTTGAATCAGCTTCGGAAGATTTGATGCCAATTTGGAGAGATTTGGAGATTTGGCCATAGACTATAATAGGGAATCACTGAAATACCTATAACTTTGTCATTTTCTGGCTGATTCAGATAAATTTGCAGGGCTGGTAGCTCCTTCTGAGAGCATGATGTCTGCCAAGTTTCAAGGAGATAGGTTCAGGGGTTTCTGGGAAACTGCACCTCAAGTTGTGACAAGCAAAACTCATGACGTGTGACACTGTGTGTGTTAAGGTGCACCCTCACTGGTGCTGGGGCCTCTAGATGACATGGTATTGTGTCCTTCCCTATAGCCACAGCCTGGTCCACCACTTTAAATGACAACAGGTAATAAAATAACTTAGTGAACACTAGCACAGTAGCACCAGCAGCATCTCAGGCAGCCAAACTGTGATAGAGCCTTTCTTTCCTCTCCTGCAGGAGCTGCTTCTCCATTTCCATTTCACCATTTTGACAGGACAGTGTTTCATTTTGAGTTTTGTTTGTTTCAAAAGCACTGTTCCATTTCATTTTGTCTAAGCTGTTTTGCCCACAGGTTATAATGGGGAAACAAAACTGCCTATAACTTTGTCATTTTTTCCAGTTTTGGATGAAACAGCAGGGATGGTAGCCCCTTCTGAGGGCCTGAATCCTGCCAAATTGCAAGGAGATAGTTGCAGGAGTTTCTGGGAAACTGCACCTCAGGATGCTGACAAGCAATACTAGTGACATGGGTGGCAGTGTGTGTGTGTGTGTGTGTGTGTGTGTGTGTGTGTTAAGTCACAGTGGGGTAAAAACTGCAGGCATGCTAGCCTCTGCTGGGGACACAAAGCCTGCCAGTTTTCAAGGAGATAGGTGAAGGGGTTTCTGGGAAACTGCACCTAAGGCTGCTGACAAGCAAAACTTGTAACATGTGTAACTGTGTATGTGGTAAGGCATGCCCTCACTGTTGCTGGGGCCTCTACATGACATGGTTGTGTGCCCCAGTGAGGTCTCCTTCTCCCCTACAGGCTCATCCCAGTCCACCACTTTAAATGACAACAGGTAGTAACTTAGTAAGCAGCACAGTAGCACCAGCAGCATCTCAGGCAGCCAAACTATCACAGAGCTTTTCTTTCCTTTCCTGCAGGAGCTTCTTCTCCAGCAGCTTCTCTCTGCCAGTCCCAGCCCTGGGGCTTAGATGTGCCCAGGGCCCTGCATCCCTCCAATCAGGTGCTAAGGGTGTTGGTCTAAAGGTTTTGGTCTGAGGATATGGCACTGTTGGTGTTGGTCTAAGGTCTTAGAGTGGGAAGGAGTAGGACGGAGCTTGGGCTCCCCCCTTGCTCAAGAAGCCAAACCTGAGCTGGCTTCAAGGGACACTGTAAGAGACTAAACAAGGCTGCAGCATCCCAAGCAAGCACCTCCTGGATTATACCCAGGTAGAGCGCTGAGGTAACGCAGCTATTCTGCTTCCAGTAGCAAACTCAGTCATTCAGCGTTCACTTGAGTTTCCCTTCACAGCACTGCATTGTGCTGCACAGACATCCCATTAGTACTGATCAACTTGGAAGCTCTATGAAGTTATTTGATTTATTTTACAAATTTTGAAAAAAATGACTTAACAGCATTAGATAGACATTGATGACACTAAATATTGTATTTAGTACCCATTCATTTTCAGACAATTTCCCCTTAGAATAATTATGGGAAATATACTTCAGTCAAATTCAAGTTATTAGGCTCAATACAGGAATAATGGGATGAAAGTCTATGTCTGTGGGATGCAGGAGGTCAGGATGGATGATTTAACGGTCTCTTCTAACTTTACAATCTATGAATAAAATATCTTCTGCAGAGAGACCTATTTCACTCTTGTAGAATGAATGCTTCCATTTCTTAGCTCTTCTCTTTTTAAGCATAACCTGATCAACTGTACATTCAGCATTTTTCATACTTTTCCCTGAAGTAAAAACCTTCTGGCTAATATTATCAAAAGTGACCACTGATTTTGGGAACCAATCTTGAGACATCAAAAGGCATGATTTTTGCAGGTAATGAACTCCTGAAAATCATACTGAAATCAAAAGGAACTGTCAAACACGTCAGATAACCAAGCCCAGGTGTTTCAAGTTAGAATAAAAAACTAGGGCATCCAAAATGGTGATCCCTTTAAAAAATGTTGATCTTGTTATCTGCTAAATTCTTATTCTTTCACTCCTTCAGATTTTCATCCTCTTCAAAATTAATATTATTTTTCTATTGACACCCAATGGGGGCAGAGCATTATCTGTATCTTGTCTGTAGATAGTTTGACTTTCTTTCCACTTTCATTGCATTGCAATTTGTAACAGTGAATTAAATGCTAGATTTTACCCATGTGCATGTAATGCACCAATAGAAATCTTGTGGCAAGATGTGAGAATTCATTCTTTCCCACACTGAGGCTATCTTACTACTGAAAAACTCTTCTGATATTGTGTTCTCTGGTTTCCAAATGAGAGCATTGCCAAAGATATTGTTCAGCGCAATGTAAAACATTACACCTAAAAAGTCTGAAGCAGATTGAAGTTAAATAATTGCATCTAAAGCAGCACACTCATATGGTACAAATGTATATATTTATCAAATTTCTTGCTCTTTTGAAAGTTCTGTTTTTAAATTATAATAATTCTTGAAATTAAAGCTGGTTTCCATTACTTCAGTATGTCAGAAACTTGAGTGAGTGCTATGGCAGCTCAAACCATTTCCCCATTTCCAGACACAGGTGCTGGTTTAGAGTGGGGCAGGGGGAAAAAGTCCTTCTCTCAAGCCCACAGCTGCCATAGGGTCCCCAAAGCTTGTTGGTACAGCCATACATGCTGACTATGCGGTTGTTAACTGTGCGGTCATTTAGCACTTGCATACCTGAGTACTAAATGACTGTGCAGTTACTGGAATTACTGCACAGTAGTGTTCCTGCATGGCTTTGTGGTGATGTGTACTTCACAGTAGCTCATTATTACTGGGCAGTAGCTCGCTACTACTGTGCAGCAGTGTCATGTCACAGTTTGTGCCCTGCGACACTATTGCATAGTAGCAAAGAGCTACTGCTTAGTATGCATTTTGTGTAGACACAGCCTGTATAGATGAGAGAAGCCAGGAGGCCTGCAGAATTTGGTTGGTGATGTCACAGATATTTTGCATATATTTCCTAACCTTCACATTTGTGCTCCTAGCACGACGCTAGAGAATCAGCACTGGTGATTTTAAATTAAAGGAAAATTAACTTAGAATGGTGTGAGGAAAATTATTCCAAATAATGTCAGCAGTTAGATAATGAATAAGCCCAACAAGAAAGATTGCTAAGGCATCATTAAGAAATGTTTTAAACTAATTACATATATGCAAACATTTAGGGAATGGTAAGGTATGCTAACTGCAGATGTCTTGTCAGGGGAATATAACTGATGACCTGTTTCACAGCACCAGCTTCTCTGACAGAGAGAACCAAGGGAGGCTAAATTCCTACTGTCATTCTCACCTTAAAAAGGCTTACTCATGTGCTTAGTGAATAAAATTAGGATTGCTACTTATTTGTTATCATAGAACTTTTAAAGTATATTAAATAATTGATACATCTACATGTGCAATTAATGGTTATGAATTTACTGTGCAGCAAATTGCTTCACAGTAAACTACTCCAGGGTGCACAGTCTACACATGCACACAGGTCAGGAGCAAACTGAGGCGAGGTGGAGCTGTTTAGGTCTGAAGCAGCCAAGGGGAGCTCCAGGCTCCAGTTAAAGCTGGCCTGGTGCCAGCACCACTCTTTAAAAAGCTGCCCAATGCTTTGTTACCTGACCACATACTTCTCTGGCCCCAAGCATTATGTAGGCTGCTGGCATAGCCCTCCAGGATGCAGTCCCAAGAGCCTGTGCCCATTGCCCCATAGATGCTCCTCACCCTCCCTGCAGCAGCAGTGACCAGTGTGACGGCCTTCTGCTCGCTGTCATGCTAGTCGCATTCCACACCCGCACTGACCACCGCCTGGCCCTGGTGGGCTTTGACCCAATCGCCCCACCCTGCCATGCAACTCTGCACCTGGGTCCAGGGCCCAGTCTGTGCCCCGCCATACCTGGGCCATCAGCTAACAGCCCCTGGGTACACATGTACATGGCTAGCTCTTAGTATCTCCTGAGTCTTACCCTCTTTTTTTAACAGAGCAAAGATAGTGACCCTGGAATGTTCAGATTATTCATGTTTTTTCCTTGGGCCCTAGCTTTGTAGTGAGATCGGATAATCCTGAATGAGAATTTAACCATCAGCAGCATGGTCTAGAGTTGTTACCAGTTACTTAAAAGCCAGGTGACTGTTGAGCCATGCTAAATTCAAATGTAATCAAACATTGCAACGCTATCATAGATGCATTTTCTCATTGCTAGTTTCAGTCTTGATGAAAAACACGGTTTTCATTGAGAATTCTACAGAAAATAATATCATGAATGCTAAGAGTCATTTCTGCCTCCTGGTGTGCTAGGGTACCTGAGCTGATTTGCAGGATTTTACCTCTATTTTTGCAGAGGCTGCACTTTCTCCCACTTTCTTTGGCAGCTACTCTTTGTACATATACTATAGGAGAATGAGGTGGGACATGGTACCATTTAATTTCCTGGGGCAGGAGGATCCAAAAATTGATTTCTGTTATATTACTATAGCTCCTAACAACTCATCCTAAATTTTAATTACTGAGACTTATAGTAAATTACCTCCAAGAAATATATATTCTTCTTAATATTTATCACTATGCTCAAATAACAAATACACTTGAGAAAGTATTTGCTGAATTTAGTAATTTACAACAAACCTTGTTCACTACAGAGCAAGTGAAAAGCACTGGGTTTTTTGGAAGCAGGGTTTACTAAATATGGTTATGAATTAGTTCCTTTTCAGAAAGGTTATATGATTCATCTGCTTATATACATTTATATATATTAGTTTAGTTTATAGATAGTTTTAGGAGCTCTAGGGAAAATGTTTTTGGCAAAAAGCCAATTGTAGCTCTTTATTTAAGGGACTCACTTGAAAACCTTTATGCAAACTGGTCTCAGCAATATATTTTTCCAAGCAGGGAAAATATTTTTGCTTTTAAATAATTTTAACAGATGTATGGAAAGCCACACAGTGACTAAATCATCTTTGATTATTCAGTGAAATTAGTTTTCATTGTTAATAAAACTTGAAATCTTAGAGAGTACCTTGAAGATGGTTGTGAGGCAACCCTAATAAAATATGTCTAAGCAGGAATCAATAACTTTCATATTTCATAAAATCAAGTGAAATATATAATGCAGTGAAATAAAGAAAAAATGAATGTTGCATATGTAACATATAGTCCTACTCATTACAGCTGTACTATTGAGAAATCAATGATTTTAGTTATTTAGAATCAGTTTTGCTCACTGTTCACTCCAAATCCTAGAATATGCCATGTAGGCAGGAAAAGGGTGCGCTATCTACGGAAGTAAGCAAAAGAAACAGAACCATTTCATGCAGGAGTGTGCACCTTCTGCTCGTTACTGAGGACATATCTGTCTGTCTGTATTCACAGTCCAAGTAACATACCAGTGAATCTGGACACACTGAAAATATCAGCCCCTGTTGAATAAAATACACCGTCTTCTCCATGCACTTTTGAGAGCAGAACCCTTCTTCTTCAAGTGTCTTTGGCTACATGCAGGCATTCCTAAGACCTGATTTATGACCATGTGGTTTAGTTTAAGTGGCATGATCATAGATCAGGTCCCTGCTGATGCACTAACCACGGATGATAATTCAGAAATTGTGCCCTTAAACAGCTGGTGTGGTGAGGGCAGGGTTTGGCGATGGAGGAGCTCTGTGATGAGATTAGATAGCTGGAGGAATTGTGTTAAGAAACAACAATTTGCTTCCCAATATTCACTTTTCCCTTTGGATTTTCTTTTAACATCAAAGGCACGGTGGGCTAGAACAAAAGAGGATGATCAGGATCTGAGTGGCAGGATTATATACATTCCTACAGAAAGCACTAGACTTTCACAAGAGGAAATATCTGTAAATCACAATCAGGCGTCTGCTCTGGCTTTGTGGGAAAAAAAAAAAGTTAGAAAAAATGTAAAGTTACAATTAAGCCCTAAATAATTGACCAAAAGTTAATTAATCCTGAATATTGAGTCCAAAAGTTAATTAACCCTAAATAAATTCAATTAATCCTAAATACTGAGCTCTTCACACAACAGATGGGCAGGGAAATACTTTGGGGAGAGCTTGGACCCCACAAGTGAGACATTCAGAATGACAGCTTGTTTAAGAATTCTTCTGGGACTTGAGCATAAGCTGGTGTGCTGAACTCTCTGGCACTAGGATTTCATAATCAGAAATGTGAAAATATCTACAGTTAGACATGGATTTGTGCATATGTGTTCTACCTGTATGATACATTTAAGCATGTAAGTCCTTCTGTGGATCTAGCCCATGTGCAACTTGATTCATTAAAGTAATTTCATTAATATAAATGAGTTAATCACTCATGTGTCTGCATTTTTACAGAATTGGGACTCAAGTAACCACATTCAAAAGGACTGAAATGGAGTTGAAGCACCAATTGGTGACTTAAATATTTCCGTGCAAGGTAATGATTGTCAGAACTTTCTATTAAATAGATAAGAAACTGAGTGAAAGATATGGTGGGGGTGTTTATACACAAGCAGCAAGGCTGGTCCAACATGCTGTAATTACAGCGCTTTGGAGCAGACTTGATTAATTGACTCTGCTGGAGCATGGTAATTCCTGTGCTCCAGCAGCCTCCAGTGTCTCATGTATCCGCATCCCTGTGCTTCTAAATGGTAGTGGAAGCACTTCATTAAAACCTCGAGTGACTTTTAGATGAAGCGCCCTCACCACCATTTTAAAGTGTGGGGATGCATATACATAAGACACACTAGGAGTTTTAGAGTGGCCGTCAGAGACACTTTAATTAAAGTTCCTCACCCACTCCCAGAGCACATGTATAAATGCCCTTTATCTCTAAATTTCTGGCACAGTGCTCAGAAGCAAAAAAAAGCAAACTAAACTTGAATGTATAAACAGACATATCAAATGTGTCAAAGGAAATCATACTAAGACTTACAGATGAAAGATGAAGCCATATTTGGCTTATCAACTGTGCAATTCTATGACAATTGTGTGGAAAACTGTGCAATTTTATGGTACCTCATTGTATAGAAGATATACCAGAAACTGAGACAATAAAGCAGAGATACATATCTGAAGGAGATTTGTATCTGCAAGGACCATTTGGGTATGTCTATAGCACAGAAGCCATGAGTCTTGGTTAAGCTGTGTCTCAGCACAACTTGCCCACCCAGTCATACTTGCAGGCCCAAAATATGGAAATATGCTTCTTCTTGGGATATCCCTATATACAGCTTTCTTGAGAACATAGTCTCCAGTGTTGCCACTGATGATGACTGTATAGTTGTCTAACCAGCATGTTTCTGAATCTGGAACATCTGTTAAGTAGGCAGGTGGGTTATGGTTGGGAATATGCTTGCTGGAACATGCTCTGTGAACAGTATAGACATAACCCTGATTAACCACGTAAAATGATTTGAAATTTCCAGGAGTGAAGAAAGAAGAAGAAATCCTTCTGTGGGTAGTCCTTCTGCTGGAAAAGAACCAAAAGCGAGGTATAAGAAAGGTAATACAAGGTGTCATTTTACATTTTCTGTACAAATGGGAACATATTCATTCTCTCTGCAGCAGCAGTGATGAGGTTTGGGAGTCTAGTTTTAGATGAGAGGGTCCACAGCTCAGTAAAAAGACTGGCTAAAATCTGCAAACAGAAATAGTAGTTCCTACCTCTAGTTTAGTTGTAAGAATTTCTTTTTCCAGTAAACAGGTTTTTTTTTTCAATACTCACCTGTTTCCATGTGTAAGATCCCTTCAGTCTGAAGAATTATAATCCTGCTTTTTGGTTGCATTTTTGTCTTATAGTTGTCTGCCCTTATTTTTGGTTTACTTTTGTTTTCTGTCTGATCAGAAGACCTGACACAGATGGAGAAGGAAGCTCCTTCCAAGCAAGAGCTAAAGAGAATCGCATCTCACCTCCTGATCTAGTCTGCTAGCCCTCTTAAAGTCGCTTAAAAGATATCATTAAAGTTAAGAGCCTCAGTTATTTCAATTCTAACATCAAAGCACACTAAAGAGCCTCTGATTAATCTTTAAATTGGGACATACTATTTTCTTTCTTTTCCTGAACATTGGACACATCTACATGAGACACTTTGAGATTAGAGGAAATTACTACCTACCATCTAGTTTACTGCAAAATGCTTATTGCACAGTAATTTCCTCTAATCATGAGTAAATTTGCTACCTTTAAATACAAGTAGCAAATTTATTCATGAATACTTACTGCGCAGTATGTCATATGTAGATAGCTAACCAGAGGCAAATTTGCTCCTGGATGCAGCAGGGGTCAGGAGGCTGCTCCAGTGAGCTGCCTTCTGCCTGAGTGGGCTCTGCCACCAGAGCCTGGATGGGGACAATGTCCCCTGCCCCAGTAGCAAGGAGCTCACTCCCACGCCCCACTCCACAGTCTTGGGGAATCCCTGTCCAGGAAGGGGCTTGCTGCTAGCTATCCCACTAGCAGATTGGGACAGGGGGCTGGGAGCTACCTCTCCCCTCCAGCTCTTTCCAAGCCCCCTGCCCTCAGTTGGGGAGCTGGGGCTGGGAGCCCCCTGCTTCTGCAGCAGGGGGACATTGTCCCCAACCAGGCTCCAGTGGCAGGGGCCACAGCAGCAGCAGGCAGCTCCCAGGGGCAGGGAGCAATCTGCCAACGCCTGCCAGAAGACTGCTGTATCCTGGCCCTATGCTCCCTGCTAGACCTTGGGCTAGCACTCGGAGGAAGCCTAGAGATCCCCCTGGCTGCTGCAGGGCTAGAGGGGGCAGGAGCAGATTGCTGCCATGAGCAACAAGTCTGATTCTGGTTCTCTGCATGTGTAGACACCTACCTGGGGTTTTATTCTACAGTAAATTTCTCTATAATGAACCCAACCCAGAGCATCTGCACATGTAGATCTGCCTACTGTGCAATATAATTCCATTCTTTACTTCACTGAATTTACTTTTGTGTCAGTTATTTATAAAGTTATTTTTTCATGGGGTTCATCATCATCCTGGTTTTTATCTTAAACATTTTCCACTTGAAGGAAAAAACTAAACTTTCTGCACGTTTCTCCCATCCACCTTTAAGCTCTTGTTAACAACAAGTATTCACTAATTTAGTCTCCAACATTCGAAAAAGTAGAAAGGTTGGTTAAAAGATGGTTTGTCATGGTTTTGTGTGTGATCTTATCAGACTGGCCTTTCCTTTCCAGATGTCGTAGTTTTATGTGGTATAAATGATACTCCCATTACCAGATGGTATGAGAAAGAAACAGCTTCAGGGAGGTATATGGTGTTTAATTCTGCACATCCAGTGTCTATAAGGAAAAAAAAAGAAAGAAAAGGATGTTTCTTTATTTTATTTTAAATCTGGTCAGTATAGTGTCTGAATTTTGGAATACACATTTGGGAATAGAAGCCTTTAACTAACTGAATGCACACTTGACCAGATGTAGCCCCTTCTTAATAGTCAACAAACCAGACCACCAATAAAATAATTCAAAATAGTGGCAATCACACTGCTGCTATTCTCATCATAACAAGGGCAACTGTGCATAAACACTATAAGGGTCAAATTCAGTTCTCATGTATACTGGAAACATTGTCAGAGCTACTCTGTTGAAGGAAGGGGATTTGTTCTGGATTTTCACAAATTAGCTGACAGCTAAATTTGGTTTTAAATTTATCTGTACAGAAAAGCACTTACTGGGCGAACGTAGGTAATTCAGCAAATGTTAAAAGACTCTTTAATTGTACCCTAATGCCATAATGACTTCAGCTCTCAGATAATGGTATAGTTTGGAATTGTCATTGAATTTAAAAGAAGCTCAGCGTAGAGATCTGGGAGCATCCAGATGAGCATGGGTGTGTGGTGCACAGACTTGTCTGCAGTGCCACACACCACATGTTCAGGCGCTCCTCATGCTGCTACTTTGCAGTACAGGGTTTTTTTTGAGTTTTTTTGACCATTGCCAAAAAAAAGCAGGGCAGCGCATGTAGCAGTAGTGTACACCACCCAAAACCGAAGTCTGGCTGACTGGAGCCACACCCCAGCTGCTGGCCAGGCTTCCTGCCATTGTTACAGCTCTCAGAGGCCCCCAGGATACCAGGTAAGGCTTTTGGGGTAACTTGCCACATGCCAGAGTGTGTATGGTATAGGTGTTCTCCAGGGACAAGTAGCAGAGGTATAAGGAGTGCTGCTGCTACTTATCTCCAGGGATGCAAATATTCCTGCTCATCTGGACATGACCTTGGAGGGCAGATTGGCTCCATGAAGGGCCAAGCTGCCAGTTTCCTAAAGGTTAAGGGTTCTTATGCTTCTTTAATCAGAGTTCCCTTGGAAATGGTTGCTGAGTCAATTAATAATTAAGCAGAACATTATCTTAATTGCAAATCCTATGTTATTTTTCATAGAAATAGTGACAGAAACAATGGGGTGTAATATTTAACTGGATTAGTGTGGAAACTAACTAAATATGGGCCAATGGGCCAAATTCAGATCAGAATAGGGGAATGACCATCAGGCTTAGGGCAAGCAGAGCAGTCTCCTATTCTTTTCCCATTGCTGTCAAAACAGTGGGTAGGTGAATCTATGATAAGGAAGGCTGGTGGGACCTGGTCTTGTTTCATTTCTTGAGAACCTGATGTAAAGAAAAGCAGTTTCCAGGATCTTCTCAGTTGTGTTTCGAACATGAACAAATGATGGAGAGCAGGTTCCTTGAAAGCCATCTTTCTGTCCTTCTCTGATTCTACCCTATCCATTAGAAACATTTACCTCTTGTTCCAAATGTAATATGCTGGTTACCCTACTGGTCAGAGCAGGAGTGAAAGTTTAGGGAGATAGTCAGTTAGTATTTTTAATTATATAGTGCTTATATAAAAATAATCAATAAAAAGTCTGTAATAGAGTTCAGAAAGATTTAAAATAGTAACATGTATATAAGGTCACATCTTTTCTAAGGCAGTGTAAAATTACATTTTAAAGATTAAATATTTCAGAAATTCATAAAGTATAACTCTATCCTGCCTTCTGCCTGACTTCAGACTAACATGGCTAACTGCTTTTGTCTTTTCTAAACTGATTTTGAAGTCTAGTTCATTATGTGATATTTACCCCTTTTTATCTTTTCATGGAGTTTTGTTTTACAGAAGTCATAGACAAAGGGCTGAAAGGGGCCTCCAGAAGTCATGTAGTTCAACCTCCTGCTTGAGGCAAGATCATCCATATCCAAACTATCTCATACAACCATAATCTGAACCCTACATGAGACTGGATGTGGATGTGAGTTGCATGAGTTTTGGATTGGAGTGAGGAAGAGGTGTGTAGCATCAGCCTCATTCTCTCATCTGAGCCAATTGCTAACCTGTGGCAGGACAATGTTAGGACATCTGGAGATTGGCCCAAATGCAGTGGATGACGAGGACATGTTTTGTGCCTTGTCCTTCTCTGTGTGATCCACGACACATTGCTGTACCACCATCACGGCCACTGGACTGTACAAGGGTCTTGTCTGCCCAGGCAGCCAGAGTCAGACTTTGCATGCAATAATAGTTGTGTCCCTATCTCCCTACAGGTTTAGAGACTGACTGGGTACCCACACCTGGTTTGGCCCACCCATTGAGGCAGTTTACTGGGGTGTGGCCACTGTTGCATGCAGACAGCTGCTTGGAGCTACAAGAGAGAGTTGGACGCTGGTGAGGATCAACAGAGGAAGAGTCACTCAGGCAAGCATGAGTGAGAGGTGCTACCTCTCCCAGACACCCCAGACAACCCTCCTTTATGCCTGTAAAACCTGGACCATCTAACAGCATTGTACCAAGAAACTAAACCACTTCCATCTGTGCTGCCTGCGAAAGATACTAAAGATCAAGTGGTAGGACAAGATTCCAGACATTGAGGGTTTCAGAAGATCACCTCTCCCCAGTATTCATGCTCTACTGAAACTGGTGCAGCTAAGATGGGCCTGCCACCTTTCAAGAATGCCTGACACTCACATGCCAAAGAAAATCTTCTATAAAAAACTGTCAAATGGAGTATGCTTTTGCGGTGCACCAAAGAAGAACACCCTAAAGATGTCCCTAAAGAGTTTTGGCTTCAACCCAGAGCCATGGGACCAAATCGCTCATGACTGTCCATCCTGGAAGTCATCAGTCCCGAGTGGAGAGCTGGCCTTTGAGAAGAGGCACATGGCCAGGGTAGTAAGAAAGTGTGTGGCCAGGAAAACGAGGACCTCTCATGTCCAGTCCTCATTGCTCTCCTGCCCCTGCTGCAGCAGATTGTTCAGGGAAAAGACTGGGCTTATAAATCATCTGCATACCCACGTGACCTGGCTTCCACCCCTCCTCTCTCATTCCTTTTCATCTTTCTCCTTTCTCCTCCCTTTTCCCCTTTCTTTTTCTTTTCCACTTCTTCTCGCTCTCTCTCCTCCCCTTCCCCTCCCCACCCTGGCTGGATGTAGTCATCTTTGCTTGTGAAGAATGAACAACACATAAGACCACCCTCAACCCTGACAGAACATAGACCTGAGATCCTAACCTGTCACAGGTAAAGCAGGGGAACCATAGCAGCCAATGGTCTGCTTCTATAAAAGTCTTGTTCCCATAATTTTTTTTCTTTAAGCTCTAATATTCTTCAGTGCTCAGGAAGATCTTGGAGAGACTCATCAAGGAGCACATCTGTGGGGGGCCAGCAGGGGAGATCATGCTCAGGGACAATCAGCATGGGTTCATCAGATGCAGGTCCTGCCTGAGCAACCTGGTTGCCTTTTATGACCAGGTGACTAAATCCCTGGATGATGGTGTTGCCATGGACGTAGTCTTTCTAGACTTTAAGAAGGCCTTTGACACTCTCTCACCCCAGCCTCGTCAGTAAATTAAACGACTATGGCATTCATGCCTACACAGTTGGATGGGTAAAAAATTGGCTGATGGGGCGCACGCAGAGAGTGGTGGTGGATGGGTTGTACTCAACCTGGAGAGATGTGAGCTGTGGGGTACCCCAGGACTCGGTCCTCAGGCCTGCACTGTTTAACAACTTCATCAGCGACTTGGATAAGGGGGTGGAAAGCACGCTGTCCAAGTTTGCTGATGACACTATGATGTGGGGTGAGGTGGACACACTTGAAGGGAGAGAGAGGCTGCAAATAGATTTAGACAGACTACAAAAAAGGGCAGATGAGAATAGGATGGGGTTCAGTGTAGACAAATGCAGGGTGCTGCACCTTGGGAGAAGGAATCCACAGCATACAGGCTGGGGAGTTCCCCTCTTGAAAGCACAGAGGCGGAACAGGATCTTGGAGCCATTATTGACTCCAAGATGAATGTGAGCTGCCAATGCCAGACCGCAGCCAGCAAGACCAACCATACCTTGTTATGCATCCAAAGATGCATCTCAAGACGGTCCAGAGAGGTGATAATCTCCCTCTATATGACTTTGGTCAGGCCGCAGTTGGAGTACTTCATCCAGTACTGTGCAACACACTTTTAAAAAGGATGTGGCCAGCTTGGAGAGGGTTCAGAGGAGGGCCACCCAGTTAGTGAGAGGGCAGCAGGACAGGCCCTATGAGGAGAGACTGAGGGACCTGAACCTGTTCAGCCTCAGCAAGAGGAGGCTGAGGGGAGAACTTGTGGCTGCCTACAAACTCATCAGGGGAGATCAACAGCAAATAGGTAGAGCCCTTTTCTTCCCAGCACCACCTGGGTGATGAGGATCAATGGTAATAAGCTGATGGAGAACAGGTTTAGGCTAGAGATCAGAAGAGAATTTTTTAAGGTTAGGGTGGCCAAAATCTGGAACGAACTTCCCAGGGAGGTGGTTCTCACTCCTACCTTGGGCAAATTCAAGAGGAGGTTGGATGATCACCTGTCTGGGGTCTTGTGAACCCAGCATTCATTCCTACCTGTGGCAGGGGGTCAGGCTAGATGATCTGTTCAGGTCCTTCTTGACCCTAGCTACTATGAAACTATGAATATCCTCAAGGAAAAAGTATGCAAAATGAAAAATACCATTTAAAAAAAATATGGTAAGTCATTAATCTTAATCCTGAGGATGAATGCCACCAAATTCTAGTAGTCTTTTGTGTCTTTGATTTTCTGCTTATCTCTTTTTCCACTGACCTCTTTCATGTGCAACAATATTTCTCCTGTGATTTTTTTCCCGGTTGCCATGTGAGCTTTTTATAGTGGGAATGTATGAGAAACTGGCAAAGGGGCAACTGTGGGGGCACAAAGTTAAACCTTAGGTTAAGGTGTTAATTGAAATGAGATGGGGTTTTTTGTTTTTTGATTTCTCCAGTAAAGGAGACAGTGACAGATGCATACTTTTCAAATTTAGTGAAAAAATAGTTGAATTAATACAGCAGCGGATGAAAGGCCTGGCACAGTACCCACTAAAATAAGATGAAGGACTTCCACTGACTAACATGATGAGAATCAGGCCACGTGGGAGAATGGCCTGCTATAGCAGCAGGTATAGCAAAAGCAGGAAGATGAACACAGAGAAGGCAGATTTTTTTGGAGGGGAGGGGTATATAAGATGATCTGCTGTAAAGGTGCATACAAATGAGAAAAAAGGAGCGTAGGGCTGAGGGTTTATTTGCTAGAATATTCTGAAAAGAATGCAGGAACATTAGTCTGCCTTCTGGAGGAAAAGAAGGTGCACCACAGATCAGATTGTTACAATTAAAATTATTATGATAGGGAAAAGAAAGTCTGTGGGTGTCTGTTTGACTTTAGGCAGCTTTAATAGTCATACTTTGGAATTTCTGAATCTCTCTGGAGGTACTGTGATAGCTTTTGAACACTGAAGGCATTACTAGAGTAAAGAGTTTGTGAAAATTTCACAGAAATAAGGATGTTACTTATCCTGTTCTTAGAAAATCTGCTCCCAGACATAATTATGGTACATAATAGCAACAATCCTTGATAGACAAACTGAAAAAAAATTATATGCTATAGAGAGTAAATACAATGGGGCCACTTTTTCATTTGTCTGTCATGGTTCAGTAGATATAACTTTCCTTTCTTTTTTTTTTTGCCTGCATTTTTTCCATTACCAGTTGGGGGGAGGGAGGGGGCGGCGGCAATCCCCTGTTAGATACTACAGAAAATCCCTGAACCGTATGCCAGCTCCTGCTTTACCTGTGAATATATAGAAATCTTCTTTCTGTTTGGTCCAGTGCCAAACAGAGGCTGGCTAATACCAAGGATTCAGACCAACATGATTTATGTAGAAACACTGTCTATTTTGGCCTGTTTGTCAGGTCAGTGAGAATCTCCTGTTTGGCTTAGTACAGCAGCTTTGCTAGCCAGCAGCAGTTCAAGATAGTATGCTATCCTAGAGACTCTGTTTCCTTTTGCAACCCACTGCAGTCATCAAGGAGGTTCATATGTTTCCCATCTGTAGAAAAGCTCAGGTATTTACCAACATATCATGTAAAAAAAAATATATATATATTTACTTATCTTCTGATAGAATACCTGCTTTATTCATCTATTGGCTTTGCTTAGTGGGCAACACTGTAGTAGACAAGCAGTCACAGACCTTAATTAACTCATCCTTACAAGCAAAGTAGGCTAGTTTTATTCATCTCATTTACAGTTATGGAAATGTGGGCTTTATTTGTAGAAGTCTGAGAGAGAGCACCGATTATCTGAAGTGGGAAATTAAGATTGAAGTGTTTCTGTATAATTTTTAAATTGAAGATTTGATTTTATTTTTTTTGCTGGAGGTTGGGTGTTACTGAATTGTGAAGGGTAACACCTACCTGTCATCTAGGAAAAACCAATTGAGCTTATTTATAAGATAGATAGCTGAAACAAAATGGCAACTTCATGTGCAAGGCTGAAGTAGGAGTTTCATCCATGTGAAGAATTTTTCTTTTGGTGTGAGTAAAAATGCTCAGGGTATTGTTTGATGAAGCTGAATGTGTGTGTGTGTGTGTGTGTGTGTGTGTGCGCGCGTGCATGAACTCACATGCACAAGAAAGCGGAAGTGTGAGAGAAAAGAGCAGCGTGGACATATCTAAAACATGCAGAGAGGGTTATAAGGAAGCTTAAAAGAAACCCAGAGAAGCACTTGTAGCATTACCAAGAGAGAAAGCTGAGCCAGAGATTTTTAGGTAGAGTGCTGATGGGAAAGAGAGTTGGAGCTGTGACAAAAGAAACTGTTGTTCTGTTTGTTATTGTAAATGACTGTGTTCAGGGAAACAGGACTATACGGGGCAGATTGGGCAGGGCGGGAGGCATAAATTGGATTCCTGGTCCACCTAAAGTTTAAAAACAACTGCTTTACAGTGGCAGCACCGTTTCTATTCAACAACGAAGAAGATAGTTGACTTCATGGCTCATTATAATCTATCTGATTCCTTCTAAACTCTTAATTCCATAGGTGTTGGTGGCCTTTTTAATAGTCGTGATGTTCTGTTAACCAAGCTAGCCTTTCTTTTGCAATTTTGCTGCCCGTTAGCTACTCCTGGTAATACATCTCCTGTTTCACTGCCCTGTTGACTGTTTTTAACTGTAGCTAAAAACATTAACTCAGGTGCAGAAGCTTTAATTCAGGTGAACATTAACTCAGGTGAGGAAGTACCATATTTACCTGGACACAAGATGACCCTGAATGTGAGATGACCCCCTAATAATTAGATTGGACACACAGAAAATTTATAAATTTATAAACTATAAATTTCCAAGTATGGAAACTAATTACTGGGGGATCATCTTAAATTCATCCCACCCACCACCCTGCAGGTGGGAGGTGGGAGAGGCGATGAAGGGGGCAGTAACAAAGCAAGTGGTGGGGAACACATAGTGGGAGAGGCAGTATTGGGGCAAAGGCTAGGGCAGGCACAGGGATGGTAATGGGGCAGGCAATAAGGGGATTGGGAGGTAGGTGGTAGGAACAGGCAGTTTGAAGGCAGTGGGGCAGGCAATGAGAGAAGCAGGCAACTTGCCACCCTGCTGCCAGCTGCCCTCATTTACCCACTATTGTGCCTCCCCCCACAAAGCTTCAGGCTACCTTGATTCCCCTTTCCCTATTCCCTCTTCCTCCCCCTTCCATGCTGCTTCTGCCCCCTGCAGCTTCAGGTCTTTTCTCCCTTTTCTCCCAACTTCCCCCCTGCTTGCTTCTCCACTCCCCCCCCCACCCTTATCTTTGTTATGTGCTGGCAGGATCCATCCCTGCTGCAGCCTGGGACAATTAGCATGGCTCTAACCCAGCCCAGTAGCAACAGTGTAGAGTCAGCATTTCTGTTCCAGCCCAGCCCTGTAGCAGCAACACTGTCTCTGTGCCACTGCTTTTATGGGGCTGACCAGGAACCATGCTCTGTGCCCCAGGCTGCAGCAGAGGCAGAGCCTGCCAGGAGGGAGCAAAGATAAGGAAGAGTGCGGCAGGGGAGGCCAAGCTGCAGCTGTTGCTCCATCTCCAACCCTGAGCCATAGCAGCTGCCTGCCACCCCCCTGCTGCCTCATGCTCAAATATAAGGTGAGGAGCCTTGGGAGGGGGACTTCATCTTCTAATCAAATAAATATGGTAGCTTTCAGTGAATCACTGGATACAATATCATATGCTTACAAGGGCTAGATTTTGTTTTATGAGTCTCAAATACAAAAGATGTACATTTAATTCTTATAGCAACAGAACTAATGAAACAACATCTTTTGGTTATTTTTGCCTGGTTTGTTGTGTTTTTATGCATACTATGATATAGCAAATTAATGCACATTCCAAAAAGTTATATTTCTTTTTGCTGCAATCTTAAACTGAATAATATAGCCTTGATCCCCTAGCTTATTAGTAAAGCTTCTAGTTTCTAGTAACAGGAGAAAATGTGTTGTGCTATGTATGAGGCACCATGTAATATGCACCCCCCTTTTAAAAATCTTAGATCTGGCCATGTGACTATATGTATACCTTTGTAAATAAACAGGATTAATGCTTCAGTCATCAAATATCCTAATAGAAACAACTTATTGATATTCACTATGTGTTCAAGTTAAAAGGAGTTATATTAATTTACTTTCTTTAAGTTTCTGAATTTCTTTAAATTAAATACAAACGGGGGAAGTGACTACTCCCAAGTACATAAAATGTGTTGTGGTCTTCCTTTAGCTGGAAGTAAAATTATTCATCTTCATTATGAAATCCAACCTGCAAAATGTACCATTTTTCATGTTGCAAAAGTAATATTCCCTTTCCTTCAATCAATAATTTTATATGCCGTGGGTTTGTCTTCATGTCTAATGAACATACTCAGTGCTGTGAAGTCTTTGCTTATGTTTCTTTGTACTTCAGAACTAATCACTTTTTAAAATAACCATTTATTTTTTCCAACCATAAATACATCACAGCTTAAAAAATGCAAAGTCATAAGAAAAGTGCACATTTCAGCTTGAAGTGATATTCAACACCTTAATTTGATCTGTGTTGCAATCTTACAAAAATGTAACTAAATGAATAAGGAAAGAGCATTACAATAGCACAAAATACTATATCAGTTACTTCACCATAGTGTTCTTGAAGCTGCTTATTTCAATTCTAGTTGCTAATCAAAATAAACTCAGCAATAGATTTACTGTGCATGTGTGTGTGTATTTGATTAGCAACTGGAATTGAAACAAGCAGCTTCAAGAACACTTCCCTGGTGAAGTAACTGATATATATAGTTTTTTGTGCTATTGTAATACTTTTCCCTGATTTATTTAGAGAGAGAGAACGAGAGCTAGGAATTTGTTGTTTTATACAATATCTGTTAGGATCATCTGAGTGGAGGATGCATAAACACTGAAACATTAACAAAGGTAGTGCCAGTTTCTGGGTCCAGAAAAAGTAGCTACTCAAGCAAGACTGGTAGAATGAGGAATCCATAGAGGGGGGGAAAAAGGAAAGGAAAATGAAGGGGGAAAGAAGCTAAACTTACAAAATAAAAGAACTTCCACTGGTCTTAAGAAATATCCAGAAAGGATTGTTGGTAGATATTCATGGAGAAGAAGTTCCTCAAAAGCGATTTATGAACCAAGACGAAAAGCACCCAAAATCTCAAGAGGGAGAAGTACTTCTCTGTCACTTCTACTGGGGTGATGGGGTGTGTACACATGTACTAAGTTGACTTAAAACAAGGTGACTTAACTAAGTTGACTTAAGTTAAGCCGTCAGAATGTATACCCTTTGACATGGTGGCTATATGAAATTTTTAGTATTTGCTTCTGATTTGGCTGATTTGAGGGGCAATGATTCGATTCGAAGATTTGAATCATTGTCCTGAATTGATTTGGTTGAATCTGATTTGGAAATTGAGCTGCCACTGAATCAGCCGAATCTCCAAATCAAACAGGCCCCATCCCCTGCCCATTCTCCCAGCCCCATCAATGGCTGCCCTGCCCAGCCTGAGTATCTTGGCTCTTTAAAAAGAAAAAAAAAAGCCTCACTGGCTGCTGCCAGGTGCGGGGGACAATCCCCACTGCCCCCCACTGTCTCACACTGCATGGGAGGGTTTGCCACGAGCCCTCAGAAGCCCTGACAATCACTGCACTGAGTGTGGGGCTTTTTTTTTTTTTAAAGAAGCAGGAGCTGGGCCTGGATGGGACAGCTATCTACAGGGCTGGGAGAGTGGTCATGAGCAGGAGCTGGTGAACACGGGGTTTTGTTTTTTGGGGGTTTTTTAAGAGACAGGGTCCTGGGGCTAGGCAGGGCAGCCATTGACATGGCTGGGAGAATGAATGGGAGTTGTGGGGCACTCAAGGGATCTAGGGGAGCAGGCAGGGTATGGGGCCTGGTGGGGGTACTCCCATGGTCCCCTCCCCCCTCCTCTAGCCCCTATCCTTCCCCCTACTTACCAGCATGGAGTCTAGGTCCAGCTCCCTGCAGTGGTGAGTGGAGACGGTCTGAATCTCCAAAACTCTTGGAACCTTTTCTGAATCAATTCAGAGAGTTTTGAATTGATTTGCAACTTTTTATTGGTCTTCCAATTTGATTTGGATTCTGAGATCTGGCCACCAAATTGGGCTTAATCTCCTCTGAATGGAATCAGCACCCAAAGCTTCGCACAGCCCTAGTGTGTATCCTTTGATAGTTAAGCCGACTTAAAAAAGTCAGCTTAACTGTCAGAAAGTTAATAAGTGTGTACACACCCAAGGATGGTGACCCTGAAAGCTCAAGTATTGATTAGAAAGGACAGTATATATTAACAACTGAATTTCTTGCAGTGCTGGCAATTATGGCTAGATCTCATTAACTATTTGGGCACTTTTACACATGCTCCAGGGGCAAGAGAGTGGCACTTTAATTAGAGAAGGCCCAGAAGGCTGTGTGGACCACAGAGTGACAACTAACCAGAGATAGCCATGGATGAAGAGTCATCAGAAGTCATCAAGAGGGAAGGAGAATACAAAAGCAGAGACTTGAGAGTAAAAATGAGTCCCTCCTTCTCTTCCTTTCTGTCCCTCTCCATTCCTCCACCTTCTTGTCCTTGAGAGGGGTCCCTATCCCTGTCCCACACGAAGGGTCTCCAAGACCACCATGGACAGAGGGCATACCAGCAGCTCGTCTCATATACCCCCACTGGAGAGGGAATGTGGGTCTTGGCATCCTACCGCCAAACTTTTGACACCTAGAGAAAGAGCCTCAGAGTAGAACCTGTGTCTTGGCCAGATGTACTTTGACTCTGATGACAGCCCTAGGATTTGGTAAATATAAAGAATTGTTTGATTGGTGGTATTGCTTTTTTTCTGTTATCACTGTGTATCAATATTTTTTCCTGTCATTTCCTGTTCTCTCTCTTCTTTATATTGCCTAACAAATATTAAGCTCCCTTCTGAACAGTGGAATAACTTCTACTGGAAAAGTGAGAGATTCTCCCCCAAAAATATTTTAGCCTCATGGTTAGGGTACTGCAACAGAAGATGTTGATTTGGTTGAGGATCTGGTTGAGGAAAAAAGTAAACTTAGCTTTCCCACTTCCTGGGTGAGTATTCTAACCACTACTGTATAAGATTAAAGGTCCAAATACTACTTCACATTCCTGAAAAGAGTGATTCCCACTAAGGTTTTTGAAAAAAAAGATTGCAGTCACCTAACTTTCAAGGAAGGGTTTCTGAGAACTAAAATGGAGGGGAGAAGCTCTCTGCAGCCCTTATGGCTGTCCCCAAGCTCCAAAGAAAGGTAGCACCCTATCTTCAAGGTTTCCTATGTATTTCTTATTTTTATGCAATCTAGGTTTCCTATGTATTTTTCTGTTTTCTTGTAGCTCTAGGTGCCTCTCCATCAATCATTCAAGCTTTTAGGTGGGTTGCTGTTAAGCCTGCTGGCTGTTTTGGATCTCACTTTGTGGGTCCTTAACTGAAAAAATGTAAGATGTGAATATTTGAGCTAGAGGAAACTTTCTCTCAGGTCCAGCAGTGTAACTAGAGTAGGCAACTGAGGCAGATGCCCTAGGTGTCAAATTGTTGGGGAGAGTAGGGAAAAAAACCACTGACATCACAGCTGAATGATCATGCCAGTGACATGGTGGAAGCTGGAAGTTGCTACTACCCCCATGTGTTGCAGCTACTCTGTACGCCCAGTTATGTTGTTATGCTTCTTTTCAGGTCTTACTAGTCATCTCTCTTGAGCAGCCAGGCGATGGTGATAAAAAGTAATTGCAGAAGAAGAAAAGGAGGTTATAAATGTACTGTTTTGCGGAAAGCTATAAAAAAACCCCTCTATTGCTGCTACTACTACTAAAATAAATACGTAGTGTTTTCCTGTTTACTTACATCACTTGTAATGGTCATCTTGCATCTCCATTATTGATTATTTGAATAAATAATCAAAATGGTTCTCCTAGCCTTAAAATCCAATGAACATTTTTAATCTGTTTTTGCTGAGGTAACTTATGTTTGCTTTGAATTTCTTGATGCTGGGAGAAGATCCTAGTTTTGTTTGACATCAAAGTAATAAGAGAAAAATAGATTTTTAAAATTTTAATCCAAATCAAATGTAGCAGACTTACCTTTCAGAGCTTGGGTTGAGTCCCAGGCTTGAGATCCTGCTGTTTTGATTGGTGGAACCCATCCACCAATCAGGAGGCAGCAAAAGAAATAACATCACGCCCCTTTCCTGAGGGGTGGGTGAGAAGAGCCCCCCTGGACCTGATTGAAGACAGCAGACTGTCAGGTCTGGAAGACTTGAGGGGTGGAGCCCTGGAGCATATAAAAGGAGTTGCATGCCCAGCACAAGGGGCAGATGTGTCAGGGACTGAGAAGAGAGAAGAGCGGGGCTTAGAAGAGCTGAGGAGAGCTGCTCAGCAGGGTGAAGCAGTAGCCCAGGAAGAGCCCCTGAAGACTTCTATCAGCAGGGAGCGTGGCATGGCTCCAGTGGTTAGGCTCTTGGTGCGCAGCACAGAGTCCAGACCATGGGAGCTGCAGGAGGCAGGTTGGGTCTGCAACCTCTGGCATGCGGCCAGAGACACGGTGCACAGGCCAGTGCATGGAGCAGGATCTTTGGAGCCTCTGGGGTGGCTCAGGTCCTCAACCCCCAGAACGAGGCTGGGAGCTTGGTGCAGGAGGCGCTGCACAGCGGGTGAGACCCTGGGAGCCGCTTGAGGTGACTTGGGTCTACAGCTGCTGACACAGGGCAGCAGCTCAGTGCAGACAATACAGCCCAGAGGGTCCAGGAACAGACTGAGTCCCAGTGCTGCACAAGGCTGTCCAGGCCTCCAACCCCTAGCACAAGGTGAAGCGCCCACTACACATAGCGGTGCTTGTGGCCCTAAGCCAGGACAGTGGCAACAGAGTCTGGCAGCAGGAAAAGCTGGCGGGGAACAGAGCTTGACCTGGAGAACAAATGGCAACCCTCTGGGAAGAAGGAGTAGTAAGTTACCCTGGAGAGAGGGTCCCCACAGGGGACGGACCCCCTGAGAGTTGCAAAGGAGCATCATGTGGGCTGCATCTGGGTGATAGCAGGGGAGCTTAGGAGTCTTTGGGGTCTTCCTCTCCTTTTTCTTCCCCCCTCCTCCTTTCCTGTAGTGGTACCTTGGGAGTGGGGCCCCCACCCTGGAGGGTACCCAAGTAGTCTAAGGATTGCTGGTTATATTTGTGGACTGTGGATTACAGTCTATGTGAATAATTTGAAGTAATAGTTTGTATATGAATAGAGTTAAAAGGTTGCCCAATCAATATCCTTTGGTTGGTTTGTTCTGTTGTTCATCTGTAGTTGAAATGATAAGTGGGTGTGTGTATATGTGCATATGTGTGTGTGTGTGTGTGTGTGTGTATAAATAAAATTATAGGGCATTTTTTAAATTTGTACATGTATATATAATCTATGTCTTTACCTTTTAATGGTTTTGTTGTAATAATAAATCTGTATACAGTTAAGTATTTGATTGACTGGACCTGACTCTATAGGGGACTGAGGCGGCCACTGGGCTGTTGTGTCCCTCCACAGCACACTGCCCTGCCAATAATTCCCTCAATAATTCCCTACACAAATAATTTCTCCCTCAATTCAAAGACAAGATTTATTTTAAATTTTCTAATTATTTTTTCTAATTATTTTCCCAGCCTTTGATCTTTGAAGCAGAATATTTAATGTTATTAACTCAAAAAGCAACTAAAATGTGAGCAAATGTCTGATTTATCCAGCTTAGATATAGTACCAGAAGGAAAATGGATCTAATGGAAGCTACATTTCTGTGATCTTGTTTTTGGACTAATAGATCAGCATTAGGCAACAATAATGCTGTAAGTACTGGATAAAGGAACTGGACTTTGTAATTTTTTCACTATCCTTCTCTGAAATACTGGGCATGTCTACACATTCATTAATGCACCTTAAATACTGCACATTTAGTTTAGTATTTACTTAATAAATTACTAACTAAATGCACAGTACCTAGAGTTACTGCACAGGAGTGCTGGTACACAGTTTTTTCATGACTCTTACATGCATTAGCCTGGGGTTTTTAACCGTTTTTAACAAGTGTACCCCTCCTGGCTCAAAGTTTCATCTCCTGTACTGTCTTATATTTTTTTCTTGTTTTTAAGGGGAAAGGGAGGGCAGATTGAGGCCCCTGTGGTGCAGAAGGGAGTGGGGCTGGCACAGGAACTACACAGCCTGGGGTTGGATGTGGAGCAGGATGGAGGCACGAGCAGCTTTTCGAGGAGTTGCGGGGAGAAGGAGAGGCTCCTGCTGCTGCACACACCTCATGAGGGCATGGGGGACATGTGCCCCCAGATCTGCGCACAGACCTAGCAGTCTGTCTATTTATTCATCTATCGTTTAAAGTCTGTACATGACAAAAAACTTGACTAAATGCCCCAGATCTATATTTTCAAGGTTTTATCTCCCTTAATCTAGAATCCAAGTGCCCTCGCCCTGTAGATCAGAAAGTATTTTCCTGTGAGATTCAAGTTGCCCAATATAGTACCATAGTTATCAGGGGCTGCAAAGTCAAACTCCATTCTTTGTGGAGAGGTTCCTAGATATAAATTCCAGTTTAAAAGTAACACTCTGAGATTCTAAGTGTGAATCATTCTAAGTGTGATTCTAAGCGTGACATTGCCTAGTCCCATAAAAATGGGTGAGGGAACTTATTGTTTAAAAAAGGATTTACTCTGGATTTACTTTCCTGAAGACTAATTATTGAATGAATCAAACTGAAAATTATTTGAGTTAGAACTGAAACTTTAGCACAAAGCATAAGGAATTTTCTGAGATCAACACCCTTCTCAACAACACAGTGGCAGAAAGGGATCTTGGAGTCATTGTTGACTTCAGGATGGACATGAGCTGCCAATGCGACAAAGCGGTCAGTAAGGCTAACCACACCTTGTCATGTATCTACAGAGGCATCACAAGCAGGTCCAGGGAGGTGATTCTTCCCCCTTTACATGGCGCTGGTCAGGCTGCTGTTGGAGTACTGCGTCCAGTTCTGGGAGCTGCACTTCAGGAGGGATGTAGTTAACCTTCAGAGGGTCCAGAGCAGGGCCACTTGCATGGTCAGGGGGCAGCAGGCCAGGCCCTATGAAGATAGACTAAAGGGGCTGAATCTATTCAGCTTCCACAAGAGAAGGCTGAGAGAGGATCTGGTGGCTGTCTATAAACTCACCAGGAGGCACCAGCAGAAAACAGGTGAGGCTCTATTCCCCCAGGCATCACTTGGGATAACAAGGAATAATGACTACAAATTGATTGAGAGCAGGCTCAGGATTGATATCAGGAAGCATTACTTTACAGTTAGGGCTGCCAGACTCTGGAATTGGCTCCCAAGGGAGTTGGTGATCTCCCCTACCTTGGGGGTCTTCAAGAGGAGATTGGATAGATAATCTGACTGGGGTATTCTGATCCCAGCATTCGTTCCTGCCCAGGGCAGGGAGTCGGACTTGATGATCTGTTCAGGTCTCTTCCAACCTTTGAAACTATAAAATTTAATCAGATTCATAGATATGGGAGTTGGCATTAACAGTGACAGATATAGTTAATTATGAAAATAATAGCTAACATTATTTATAAAATGTTCTTTGAAACTTAATTTCATATAACTATTCATGTAATTTAGAACTTGTCTTAAAAAGTGTTTATGTGCAGAAGGATCTCATTTCTGTAAGAGTTATAGCTTCTTATAAAGCTTCCAAAATGGGATATGTCATCTATGAATTTGTAACGTTGTCTATTTTTGTGTTATGCATGAGCAGTATCAAGCTTTATTAAAGTCAGTTCCTTTTTTGCAGCTGGGGATCTGGGCTTACCACTGTTAAATTGCACGATTACAACAGGGTAAATAAGGGAAAAATCATCAGAAATATTTAAGTAAATTGAAAACTACAATTTGATTCATTGTGCCAATATTTAATGTTGGTGAATATGAGTTCTAGTGAAGTTTGTGGAAAACACATTTGGGACCTGTAGTCTTAAAATTCATTTTATGGTGAAAGAGAATGTAGATCTTTGTTTTTCCAGTCAATTTAGCTGCAAGGAGGCAGCAACTAGCATGAGACCTGGGTTGTGACTATAATTCTATGTGAGTTGTGCTCACGTTGACTTTATTGATTTAGCACTAGAATTAAGAATTTTGCATTAGAAATAAGAGTTTTATTGTAGTTCTTGAAGCAGACCCCATTCACCAACTACTGTCTTTCTTGTTCATTGTTTGTGCTGGAATCTAGTGAAGGTAGGGGAGCAAATAACATATCAGCAGGAGAGACTTAGTTAAATGTTTCCCAGAGTCTTGACACTGAGTATTACAGCATTCTGACAATACACTTCCCAACTAGCCGTGTACATGTATGTATACATCAGGACTGTATAACTAGGATGTACAAATACATCTGTACATGATGTATGTACACATCAACACACAAACTGAAACTATTTTTATGTCTAATGAACAGAGTGAGGTATAATAGAAAACCAGCAAGAAAATCATTTTGAGCCTAATGCCTGCTTTTATTTTATGACCCTTTTTTGACCCAAACAGTTAACCAATATTCATGGCCCTGAGCATTAGTTCTATTAGGAGGAATTAAAGTCAGTTATTTCTTTCATTGAATTCTGGTTATGTAAAGGAAGCATACCAAGTCTTGTGTTCTTGAACAGAAGAGATGTCTGAGACAGTCCCTTGTTTACATCTTCAAGCTTCTTTCTAGCCAGCACTTGGTTCAAAAGCTCCTGCTCTTGAAGTCCTACTACCAGGACTTCTTTGCCTGTATTTAGGGGCCTTATCACATGGAACACTTAATATTTGCTATATCTGTGTGGTACTGAATGAAGAACATGTTCTCACCCATTTCACGGTGATATTTACTATAATCTTTAACATGCACAATGCACTGATTGTTGGTATTAACCCCAGCCACTACATTGGAGTCTTGGATTAAGTCTGGTGCAGTGCTAGGGCTGGGACCAACAATCAACCAGCTGTTGGTTTTGGTCTGAGGACCCTCTAGAGCTGCAGGCAGCCATATTTAAACTTGATCCTGGAGAAGCCTGGCAAGTGAAAGATCCAGGATTTTTCCTCCTGATGTATGGCTTTCCTCATCCCACCTGGAGTCTTGGTAGAAGGGTCCTTGACTGATGCCACAGTTGGGTGAGATGGTAAATTGCTTGTATCACCTTCATGGAGCAGCCAGTAATGGCTGGACACGTTACTTAATAAGATCTGAAAATACTCCTTATGTGAAAAGTCATAACTTAGCTATAGTATGAGAGCACTTGGTGCATGTTTTACTGCTTAAATGCATAGTCACTCAGGGCATCTATACACATGATGGACCTCTGCTCTGATGTGTGCTAATTAGCATGCATTGGAGCAGACTTGATTTTAGAATTGCTTTAATTAAAGCACCCCCCCTCCACTCCAGAGCACATGTGTAGTCACCCTCACTTTTACATGCATTGAACACATTCTAAGTGCAATCTGTGATGTGGCCCCTATGGTGCTTTCTTCCTGTTTTCGCTCTCAACTCCTCTGATCTTTCTCTTTCATTTACAAGCAACTTCACAAAACAATACCTAGTAAAATCTCTTGATCTACAGGCACCATCGTTTTGGGTAGAGACTAAGTTTCAAGTCTGCTAAGTCCCAAAAATAGTTTATTAATAGTTTATTAAATGATCTTTAGTGAAAGGAAGTGTTTCCACACAATGCATAACAACGTTTTCACAATCTGTTCTTCTAATAGGAGTGTTCAGCAAGAGAAATTGGTACTATGAAATCTCATATTCTAATTATATACAAAATGTTGCTTTTAGCTGCTCTTCAACCATAACCATGTACCCCTGACAAGCTAGTTTTTGAAAATCCTCTCATTACCAAGACTCACACATCTATCATCCTATTCAAAAAAACCTGCTGACTGACAGTTCACCACTGTAATCTTCCTGTAAGAAGAATACTCTTGCTGTCATAAAACACTTTCATATTACTATTCTTCTATATCCTACAAAGTATAATGTAGCTTCTCTTTCCAGGTTAAACATGCAATTCTCCCTGTAAACAGGCACTGGTTCAATTTTGCTGCATCTGAACCTAGGGACCCCATACTTATTAAGCCTGTGTGAAGTGGCTAGTATTCACTCTGGATTTGGCCTATTTGGGGGACAGGGATTTGATTTGATGATTTGAATCACTGTCCCAAATCAATTCGAGTAAATCTGATTCAGAGATTCAGCTGCTGCCAAATCTATGAATCACCCGGGGGGGGGAGGTTAGGTGCTCATGGCACAGTTCCCCATGCAGCATTAGGCAGTGGGGGGAAGAAGGGATTGCCCTCTGTTCTGCAGCACCTAGCGAGTCAGGGCTTCTTTTTTTTTAAGCACTAGGAGCTGGGGCAGGCGGGGCATCCATTGTGGAGCTGGGGAAGTGGGCAGGAGTGGTAGGGCTGGTGGAGCAGGCAGGGGATAAGACCTGGAAGGAGTCCTTCCATAGTCCCTCCACTCCAGCCCCCTCTCCCCCGCCCCCTACTTACCAGCTCTGAGTCTGGCTGCAGCTTCCTGCTGCAGCAGGTGGGGACTGTCTGAATCATCAAAGCTCTCTGAATCTTTTCTGAAGATTATACATATTATACATACAAATGTATGCTGATATATGTGATTACCTCTTTTAATACATCTTTGTTTCCAATAGGTGAAGAAGAAACATCATCATTTATCTGAAAATCATCTCCCTGGATTTTTCAGG
Source organism: Crocodylus siamensis (assembly GCF_052110815.1). NCBI lineage: Eukaryota > Metazoa > Chordata > Crocodylia > Crocodylidae > Crocodylus > Crocodylus siamensis. The sequence continues at coordinate 113,449,259 of NC_143396.1, read as the reverse complement.
TTCCAATAAAATAAGACCCCCCCCAAACAAAATCTCCACTTTTCGTTAATTTTCCTGATAATAAATCAAGTTCTGTATTTCCAGCACATTTGTATTTTTGGCTAATTTCTCACCATTGGCAATCTCTCTCAATAGAGGATGATTGATTTATTATAAAATACAAATGTGCTGGAAATACAGAACTTGATTTATTATCAGGAAAATTTTATGATTGTTTTTTATGCAGGTCTGAAGATGTCTGACAAGGCCCATCCGGGATTGACAGTATCAACTCAGGCATGTGTTTCCATGTGGGATGGGTGGCTCTGGATTCTTGATTCAGTCCACAATATGCTGTTTCTGCTGCTCCCACTTTTCTATGTCCTGTTTTCATTGTAATATTTTAAAGTACAGAGATCCTTATATCAGACTCTTCCTCCATTTGAGATAGTCTCCCAGGAGTTGATGTTGATGTTATATTTTTTTTCAAGCTGGCCTTGAGGACATCTTTGAAGTAATTTCTCTGCCCTCTTCTTGAGTTGTACGCCTTGACTGAGCTGAGAGATTAAAACTTGCATTGCTGGTCTGGAGTCAATCGTCCAAATGATGTGGCTGGCTCAGTGCAGTTGATGTTGGATGATCAATACCTCAATGCTCATGATGTTTGCTTGAGAGAGGAGACTAATTTTGGTATGTCTAATTTCTACCATGTCATGGGTATAATATGGGTGTTTATTTTATTGCTGGTATTGTAATTTAACCAATGAAATTTAGACTCCACCATCCATACAGTGTTGTGAGTAAGTGACATTGTTAGATTTTTCTAATCAGGTGGTTTACAGCATGTAATTTTTTGCAGAACACTTGTGCTGCCAGAAATGCTCACAGGGCTTAAGCTGTCCTTGGTAGTTAATGGTGCAGTTTATTTATATAATCAAATAAAAGCTCACTGTATTAGTGAAGTATTGTGAAAAATATGGTAGTTAAGAAGATATTTTCTTTTATTGTGTGTCAATTTTTCCAACATGTCCAGGTACTAAAAATTATATTGACTTAGTAAAGTAAAAAGTAGAGTCTTATGGGTTACATTAGATATTTTGTGTCATAAGAGACATAATATATCCCTACAAAACTCCTTAAAATCATTACAAATTTGAAACTCTTCAAACTAGATGCGTCTCTATCCTAGACAGGAAAGCAATCTCCAGTTTTAGTAAAGAAGACACATTATGCATAAGGACATCACATATACATTGTCAACTGCATGATATAGTCAAACAGGTAGGTACCATCAACTCCTTTTGACTTTCCTCTCTAAAACTTCTCTAACTAGTGCAATCAAGAACAATTACTGCATCATTTACTTCTGTTTATTCCACAGGAGAGAGCTCTGGTTTTAAGTATTGCAATTCATCCTGATTGCTACCAAGTAATCTTTTGCAGACTTGTAAATCAAAACTGTGGCTGATTTTTCAGCACTATGATTGCCATGTTTTTGAAACTTTACTTATTAAAACTTTCTGAGTATTCAATTAAGAAGAATAGAGCAGTTTTCCTGCACTGGAAATTAAGTAAACCACAGAGTCGCAGCAAACATGAGAATCTTTTACATTTGCTTTTCTTTAAAAAAATAAACTATAGCTAGTTCAGGCTTGTTAAATTGTTTATCCCATTTGTTTTTGAAACCACCTCTTATGCTTGACTTAGCAACATGAGATTTAAAAGCAATGCCATTTGGTTGGGCCCTTTATTGTACTGCAGTTGCAGGTACAGTGGTGGATATCATTGTAACCACACACTGTAAATACACAGTGACCAAAGATAAATGCTGCGAACAGAAAATCTTCTGAGTCACAATATGTTTTTTAAAACATAGATGCTATCTTTTTGTAATAAGTAGATACATGTAAAGGACTTTTCTAACTGAAAAGGAAAGCTTATTTTAAATTCATGAAGAAATTAAAGACAGGTGTAACTAAGGGAAGTAGAAAACAAAATTACTGGAGATATATAAACTCTTAAGAGTAGATTCCTCTGGTTTGAGGACAGAACAAAAAAGATTTAAACTGCCAGGATGATGATGTAATTTGAGAGAGTCCTGCAGTACATAAGATATTCACAGCAACCAAGAGACACCCAGGGAAAGTTTCAGTTAGGCCAAAGGGCTGGATGTATGATACATTTGCACTGGTGTAATATCCATATACTGATGTAAAATGGGAGCAGACAGATGATGTAAAACCTTATGCCAGCCAACATAACTTATTAGAATCCAGATACAAAACTACACAGATGTTTATTACATTGATTTACGTGTAATGTGTCTGCTTCTATGTTGAAATAGTGTTTTGTTCAATGCAACAGTAGCATAACCAGGGATGAATGAGTGGGACACCAACCCCGGATGTCAATTTAGTAGGCATTCAAGATTGGTAGCCACCACTAGTCCAGCCACTGCTGCTTCTGCCCACTGCTGCCACTGCCCCAGCTGCCATTGTTGCTTAAGACATAAAAACTGTTTGTTACACTTATGCAATGCAAACAGGATACCACAGAAATTCTGTGGTAAGGCTTTGTAATAGTACCTACTGCAGCAGCTATTTTGGAAGAAGTGGTCAATTTTTCACTCCAGACACTAGTGTAACTTACATTGGTATACAAAATTGATGTAAATTATGCTGTCATATCGTATGTTCAGGTCCCCTTAAATTGGTGTCTAGAGTGTAGGAGGTATTGAAGTGGTGGAGCATGTTCAGTGCAGAGAGACCCTTTGGAGAATTTAGTTGCCAGATGTTACTAAATCTAAAGAATGAATTGAAACTATTTAAATACTTATAACAAGGTCAATTTCGGGTAGATGAATAATGGAGTGCCAAAAGGCTTATGCCCAAACTGATGGTTATCCCCACAAATAATGGAAGAGCTAATGCTTTAATTGAAACAGTTGTCATTTTTTTTTACTTGGTTGAAGTAGTGGCCTTCCCTTAATCTTATGGAAATAACTGAATCTTTGTACCTGAAAATTAAAAAATATTGTAGCATCAACAGCTCACCAGTAACTTTGAAGTGATAGCTAGCTGCTGGTCAGGTTGAATGAAAACCAATAAATCCATAAGGATTTATGCCAATAAGGCATTCAATACAATGAACTCATCCCTTTGCTCCCTTTGCAGAAATTGTTCTCAGTCCTGTGAAAAATAATAGTAAACATGAATGAAGGCATTAATGAGAGATTGTGTAAAGCATCAGGCTTTTCCATCATGATTACAAATTGCTGTCTTGTTCACCAAGAGCCCTATCAAATGTAGGTGACCTGAAATCACTTGATCCCAGTTAGGAGAACCTGTGAAGAAGTGGATAAAATCTTGGTTTGTAGTTACCTGGTCTATTTTCTACTGACGTTGAATACTCCCAGTAAAGAATAAGTATATACTCAGTTGTGTCGAAATCCATAAATCACAGAGGTGTCTACATCATATCTATGAAATAGCTTGTTAAAAGTGCTAAATCTCAGTCTGAACCTGAATCAGAGAAGTTACATGAGAAAGGAGTGTGCTTTATAGCTTTTAAATCTCTTTCTGAAGTCATTTCACTAAGGAATAATAAGATGGGGTCTATAGATGCATTAAACTTGAGAACAATTAATTTTTACTAAGTTCCCAAGCGAATTGAATGGAAAGAGGATCAAATGTCCCAGGATGATTGCACTGCTGCAAACTGTTACTTCAATGATTACAGTGAAAATATCTTAGTGGTTTGAATGGTTTAAATGTGTTCCAAAAATAAAAACAGAGGTAATGAAAACATCTGAAGTTAATCTAATGAGTAGTGATATATTTTTAGAACAGACTTTAAGGTAAATGTGCAATATTTATTATTCTAATATCATTCCCCCTTCCCTTTTTTTCTTTAAAAAGAAGTAGTATTATGAAAGAGGCATATATGAAAGGGCTGACTGACTGCAGCTTACTGTGGGAGCCTATACACATGCTTGGAAGTGGAGAGGGGCTCTTTTAATTAGAGTGGTTCCCTAACAGCAATGCTAATTACAGTCGCTCACCACGTATATTAAGCCCCTCTTTCCTCCATGTTCTAAAATGGCCATGGAGGCACTTTAACTAAATCTCCTTCAATGAGTCATTTTTAAATGAGGGGAGAGGGGGTGTAGTTGGGTTTAATCAAGTCTTCTCCAACGCGTTATAATTAGAGTGAGCCAGTATATCTATAGGCAGCTTTTGTGTCTACAAGAGGCAGGCATTCAGCAGATTTCAGTCCGCTGTATCCTCCTGTTCTGTATCTGCAGTTGTTAGATTAACTAATAAAGATACATTTTTTAAACCTCTTGTGTCCTCATTTTGGGCATCATCCCAGGACCACTAATGTCCCTGAAACACTTTTAATGGGCTTTAGATCAAACCCTTAATTGGCAATGTATGTAGCTGATGCAGAGCTACTGTTCAGCAAATCTTTAAAGGCGGGGATGGAAGGTTTTGGTAGCCTCCACTCCTTCAAACTCCTGCCTAGGCATCTGTGTCAAAGGTCCTGGTAACCTCTTATACATACACCATGGTCCAGAAAAATCAACGATTGCCTACTAAGGTGCCCTAGTTTAGATGGGAACTTTGCTTCCTTCTTGGGTACACAGGATCCCAAGATAATAGAAGCCTAAGCACTGAGGAGCAGTACTGCAGACACACATCTGAACTTAGCATTCCCTACTGGTTTGTTGTAGGCCTCCCTTGCTTGGTATCTAGCTGGTTTGGATGTTCCTGAGGGCCCCTTTACACATGCATATAAAGGTGCAATGTAGTCTAATGCACAATTCACACGATTGTGTCTCCTGCCATGTTACACATGCATTGTAGAAGGTGTACTTGTGGGATCACAAATCAGATCCTATCATAACATTGCTGATGCAAGGGCAGCCCAATTCCAGTCTTCCCCTACACCACCAAGAAGCAAGTGCCCACGGCTGGGAGCCCCCTCAGCTGATGGGGCTTCGAGTCAAGAAGTTGCTCTGCATATCTCTGTGGCTGGGAGAGCACAGCTCTGCAATCTCCCAGCCACAGGGGCATAGGCTACATGTGCAAATTAAATCTGGATAGAAACCAGCTAAAAAGTTCTAACACATTTTTCAGCTGTACATTTATAGCTGGTTGGACCTTTGTAAGGCACCATAATTAATTTACATGTGTAGCCAGTCTAAATTCATTGAGCAATTAACCAGGTAAAGTGAACCCCTCCATATTCATTCTGAATACAACTGACTTGCATCAGTGAGGTTTTGTTCCATAGTGAAAGCAATTCATTTTCCTACCTAAGAAGTGAGACGTGAATTCTAGCTTCTCCCCACACTAGGGGATTCAAACCTGAATCTCTCACTTCCCAGGACAAAAGAAATAGCTGCTCTAATCTCACTTTTTTCTATGGAAGAACCTGGGCATCTTATCAAATAATAATTCTGCAATGGGGTGGTAGAAGTTAGGGGTAGCAACACTCACTATTGAAATTAACAGGAGCTGAAAACACTCAAGACCTAGCAGAAAGTGGCCAGGGCCTTTCAATGCTCCAGTTCCCTTGTCCCACTTCAGAATACAGCACTAGTTTTTTTAGTATCAGGAACATGGGAGAACAAGTTGTAGAAATTTCAAAGACAGTGCAAAAACTGTTATAACATTTGCTCCACTGGTCTGCCCACTGGGAAGAAAAAGAAGGCTGTGGTTCTGAACGTGCTCTTCCATGAAGCTTCTATAGACTTCAGCTTCTTTGTGTTTTGTATATTCAGTATGTGCAACCTATAAAAATGAATTGGAAATAAAGAGAATCTTGCCCTATAGCTACGGAAGATGAAAGTTAGCTCTTGTTTCAATCTCTGTGGGACAAATCAGTGGTTTACCATACTGTATATTAGTGTAAGAATATTTTATGATACTATTCTCTCATGCTGTGTTCATTTGTAGAGACAATATACCTTATAGAATATTTACTTTTGGATAATTTTATTACTCTAATAATGCAGATTGTAATTAAGCTCTATTTGATTTTTTTTTAATAGCTTACAGCTTGTATCAGAGTATACTGATACAGTAAAGCTGTTTCAATAGACAATACATTCATTTTTCTCTTTTCCTTATTATGCATCTGCAGTCCCTCAGGTTCATTTTTTGTGAAGTCTTTTTTATGAATAAATTATAGTTTTGGAATTAAATAATCCATGTAGGCATATGCCAAACTTTCTTAATAATTTTTACCATTGTGAAATATTGAGTTGAAATAATAAATTATAATTGTACTTAATTACAAATTAAAGCAATTAAATGTAATATCAAAATAGAATTGTACATGTTTAATCTGATTTTATTGAATGATATGGTATAATGCTAAGTAGGTATTTGTATGTTATTTTGGATTTCTTTTTGGCTTACAATTAGGAATTGTATTAGCATACTATACTATTAGATGACAACATGTTGCTTCTTTTGCTTCATCTTTTCAGGTTACACATGGGTAAATAGGAATAGCAGAAAATGCTGTATTCCATTCCTTTTTTCTGCTTTTTTTCCTTAGCAGTTGTCCCTTGCTCTCTGTCTCTTGGTCATACACAGTATTGGTGATAGATACTTGAATCATGTCTCTTGTTCTGAACTACCTTCTTAAATATTGTTAGGTAACCAAAACCATATTTATTCCCATCCTCTCAAAAAGCTAATAATTTGTATATGCCTAATCTACATAGTTTCATTCTGCATCAAAACTGCCGTTCCCAACAACTTTAGACTTCAAGGGATGTGAATCCAGAGTCCATATGTAAAGTTCAGAATCTTCTCTAATTATTTCCTCTAGCTGTGGGACACATTGGGCATGTCTAAATGTGCACATTTGCTGCTCAGTAACCTAAATTACTGTGCTGTAAGGGCACGTATCTATATACACATGCCTGCACTGCACAGTAAATATGGTGACTTAGGCCAACTTGGGTCTAAATTTGATACCTGCATCATGCAGATATCACATTTATGGCCAATTAATTGCTATGCAGTAATGTATGTGTAGATGCCTTTCTGAGCAGTAGCACTGTGTGTGTGAACTGACTTGGGTCTAACTTTAGTCCCAAATCAGACCACACACAGTGTTAATGTGCTTTAACACTTATACATGTAGACACTGGCTTATTCCCACTTACTGTGCAGTAATTTTAAAACAACATGAATGCCCATGGACACACCCATTGATCCCTAAATTTAGTTTCTTCATTACTGACAAATGAAAAGTCCTATGTTAAAACACCTCATTTTTACAGTGTGAGGGTAAAATGAATAACCCACTTCTCTGAGTGCATTTTGGACATGTTTGAGAAACAAGTAAAAACAGAAGAAAAGATCAATTAAACTTTTTGCATTAGTCATCTATGATCTTAAAACATTTCAATTTAGTCCTCCTGTAGGAATGCTTTATTAGGTTCAGTAGTAGCAAATAAGCAGGTTATTCTATATGCAAATAAATGTCTAAATATAGTTCTACCTGTTATCCTCAGGGATAAGAGAATAAAGGATTATGCTTGCTTTATGCAGAATTTCAGCTATTGACAAAAAGTAAAGTTTTCAAAAGTTCCTAACTATTTCAATAGAAAGTCAACAGGATTTAGGATTATATGTATTGAAGTAATTCTTTAATACTTTGGATCCTAAAGCACTTAAGTATATTTGTAAATTTTATCTCAAATCCCTTAAAGACTGGATTTTACATTGTTATGTAGAATACTGCCTTGTTCTTGGAATAATTCCATTGATTTGAACAGAATTCTTTGCCTAGAAAACTAAGTGATAAAGTTTTTCTAAAGCCAAGCTTTCCCAATTTGGTAGTGATTTGGAGCCAAAATTCTACACCACTAAACAATATGACTCAGCAAACAGGTCACAATTCCATGTGTAACGAGTAGCTCCCCACTCCAGTAATACACACATTTGATGATGCAGTAAGTGGAAATAAAAAGACCATTAATAGAGGTGAAAACTAGAGTTGCAAAGATGAAAGAGTACTACTCCAAAAATTCAAATGGTTTAGAAGGGGCATAAAATAGCAGAGATTTGCATGATGCATTCAGTCATCAAGCACAGTGGGGACACAAAGAGAATTAGTTAATAGTGTTTTCAGTGTTGCAACTGGAACATGCCAGATAATTTTGGCAGCAACCTGAGCCTGGGGAGCTCAGTTGAAGGATCTTCTGCAATTTGGGGGAGAGGACTGAGATTCTGAAGCATCTTTGAATGGGGTGGGGGGTCAAAAGAACTAAGGGTTTTCAGAAGGAGCATGATCAGTTTATGAAAGGTATCAAATGGTATAAATGCCTGTGATAGCAAGGAACTGTACTCAGTGATCTGGGAGGCCCCTTACAGCCCTGTGTTCCTAAGGAGGGAAACATGTTCCATGCCAGCACTCTTTTCTTCAACGTTTTGCCCAATTTAACTCAAATCAGGTAAAGATATGTTATTTATTTTGCTTCTGAGTTAACATTTACCTCCTCTTTGAAATCGTATATCATAAGAATGCTCATATATCAAAGGGAATAATAGTTGAGGACTGGAAGATTGATTGGAGCCTTTAATTTTAAGGAAGGGGTTTGTGACTAGGTAAATTTTCCCCCAAACCTAAGCACATTGAATTTTGTGGTTTTGGTTCAGACACATCTTTATTGTTAACTTTGTCATCTTTGATGTTGGCTCATCCTCAACCATGTCATAATGATATAATTTAGACCTTCAGAATTTCACAGGAGAGAGGCAGAGTAGTAACCAGAATAGTTACTACAGGAATGGAAATTTGGACAGCCACCACAAACTGGAATGCTTGGTAGAAGCAGGAATGTCAGCAACTTTTATCCGTTTTATTTTTATTTATTTATTTATTTATTTATCTTGTTCTCTAACAGTCATGCCAATTTGACATTCAGAATATGAAATGTATCCTTTTTGGTTGGTTGGTTGTTTTGGGGAAAATGTGTTCTGTTCTTACATTTGAGATTTGATTCTGTATTTTTCTTGTGAATTATTGTTTTGGGAATAACATGTTTTAAGCTTTCCTTGCAATTTTTAAACATGCCTAGCTTTAAAAAGTGTTAATTCAGTGACCAATCCATATGGGTTCCTTTTATACTAATAAAGAAGCAGACTAGAAGCTGGCATAAGCAGGCAAAATTCCCTTAATTACAAGGGAACTTCACCAGTTTACACCAGCTTTGGATATACCTCATTAACATTAAAAGAAGATGGATGTAAAGATTACTTATTAAAAAGACAGGAATAATACCAGCTCTGTTTAACATAAGCAAACAAGCTATTTCATCCAACACTGAACTGATGACATAGCAAGACTTTGAATCCTACTAGAAATCTCTGAGCCATGTAGTCCAACCAGGTGGACTGCAAATCCTTTAAATTCAATACTTATTTTATGAAGGTCTCTCACTGGAAATCCTAGAAATGTAGGTTAAAGCTTAGTTTCACATTTTTCTTTACCTCCTTAATAGTTGGCTTCAGTTTGGTAAATATGATAGTTTGAGGGAAAGACTTTTTCATGAAGTTTCATTTTGGGTTGCCATGAATTTAGATTTATGGCAGCATTAATATTGTCTGAAGTGCAGAACAGGTTATTCACCACACATATACAGTTATTTGAACTGCACAGTGTTTGTGGTTTCATAAGACTGCATTTTTTTCTGTTTTGGTCCCCGACAAAACTACATATGGTAGTTTCCTAGCAACTTTCTTATGTACAAAACTGAATGTTAAGGAGCACAATTAAAGACCATTGATTTAAACTATATCTTACTATTATTTTAATAGTTGAGTGACTATGCTCCCCCTGTGTGGCCTACAGTACATAGGTATAACACTCTAATAGCAGCTGTGAAAACAGTCTGTCTTCTCTATGTTTAGATACCTATCTGTGGCTAGGGACTAACAGGGGAAATCAAAACTCCAAGAATGTAATTAGGATAGGGAATGTACAGTAGATGCATTTCTTCCAAACCATGCTAAGAAAGGAGTTGGAAGACTTATTCTTTTGTTCTGCAATGTTTACCAAATCCTAACTTTCTCAGACAGATAATGTACACCCTAACATCTTTTTCTCAGGCTAGCCCCCCAGTGCTGTATGTATATAATTTAAGGGGCTTCTGCTCCCAGTAAAACCAATGGAACTGAGACAGCAAAGATGCATAGCTAAAAGTTCAGATATAAAGAACATATAAAGTTCTAGGCTCTATTTCCAAAATAGCTATTGCATATGAAACATCTAAGGAAAACTGGCCTTAGATTTAAATACAGAGATAGTCTTAATATTCTGGAGCCTTTATGTGATTTACTGGAGGATTGGAGGATAATCCAGAGTGGAAAAAATACAATTTTCAAAGCTAGGATTCTTCTGACACTAAAGAGCAGAGTTTCCTGAATAACTGACTGTGAAAGAAAGCATGTCTGCTAATCTGCCTCTCTGTCTGTCTAGGTACAGTATATTTTTGCCAATAATATTGTCTTTCCAAGTCAATCAATCCAACCAGGAGAACTTTGATGATACTTTACAGCAGCTTGACAAGAAGAAAACATGTGCCATTGAAAAAGTACTCATTATATCTGCTGGTGTTTAAATGCTCTTATTAGCTCAGGCAATGGAAAAGCTGAGTGGGATCATTATTTGATCTTGAAGACACAGAGGCACATATCCCTGGAAAACTGATGGCATTTCAGTCTGTGCCCTTCAAACTTTTTCCCAAGACTTTTTTTTATCTAGCTTCCTCCTTTGGGGCCTATCTAAAATGAATGGGTAGGAAAAGATCTGGGTGTTCTGAGACTTGCTCACTACACCTGCTATCAGCCACTTGAAGGGAAATACTGCTATACCCTAATTCAGCAGACCTCCTGTAATATACACATTGCCCGACAAATTTATGTGTTTTTAAGCTATCTTAGCTTGTTAGCTTTATAATGTTAGCAACAGAAGTAAAAATAAGAATTAAAAATAAGAGTTAAAAATCAGATAAAGATGTGCCTAAGGGTAGGTGCCACACTTACAATACTTCAAAGTATCCTCTCAGTGAAAAATCCAAGAGTGAAATCCAGGTCACCTGTCTTCAGCCAGCTGCTTTGATCATAAGGTTTGGCCATCTTTTCTACCTTTTCTCCATTATCATGTTGTATTTTATTGATATTTAAAGCAGTTTTGAATCTTCATATATTTTATTTTGTGTGTTCGCCCTCTCTAAGTACATATGACTCTTATATGGATTTCAGAATTTTCATTCTAATTTTATGTTGCAATAACTTCTGTTTTAAAGACACAGTCATCTCACTGGGTGAGATTCATTAAAGTGTACTAGTTACTGTGCATTTACTTTAGTACTTGCTTAATGAAATATTAACTAAACGTGTAGTAACTAGAGTTACTGCACAATAGTACCAGTGAGTGCCTTTTTTGTGATGCTGCTGTGCAGTAGCCTAATAATACTGTGCAGTAGTGTACTAGCACTGTTTATGCTGTGATGTGCAACAGCACAGTGTTATTGCAGTTACTGAGCATTAAGCATCTCATGAAGATACCCACTGTGTTGTAAAATCATCCTCTGGCCACAGCATTTGCTAAGAATTGTCGAGAAGAAGGAACAAAAAACCGTTCAGGACAAGTAGCCCACAATTATTTTAATAATGGAATGACATTATGAATACCCTTCTGATTAGGTCTGACTGCTTGGTTTTGTTTATTAATTACATTTAGAACTTAGATACTCTTGTGAGAATGTTTAGCGAATGCTGAAGGATTAGGTGATATTGATATTCTATAGATGGAAGGACACTTAATGGGTAGATAATCTTGTTATATAAATAAATTGATATTGTTTCCATCATGTTGGTTGGATTTAAATATATGGTGTGTACTAATAATGCCTAGCCAGCCATTGAGATTGTCATTTTGAACAATAAGTATTGCTCTAAACTAATGAAAACTAGGGGAACAACCCATAGAGAGAGGCAATGGAAGATCACTACATAGGACTGAAGAAGATACAAAGAGGTGGTCATCTATTGTGCCATGAGTTGCACCAAGTCCGAATTCTGTATATTGTATGGCTTGTCTAACTGTCAGCCATTTTGCATGCAACTAACTGCATATCTTATCAATAGAACAGAAAAGCAAACTAGAGTATGTGTCCCCAATCAAGTATGACGCATATTGATTTTGCAAGGAAGATTCCTTTAGCAGATGGGCCAAGCAGCAGTGTCATTATGACACAATTTCGCCAGTCATGTCCAAATCCATTATCCCCCATTATATTGAAGAATTCAGATTTTAAAAATGCTGGAATTGATTTTAGAAACATGGAGTACTCCAGCTAAAACCAATGGGAAAGTACCTCTGGGAACCTAGCCCAAACCTTTTTTGTTTTGAATATAGAGTAGTGTCTTAAATGAAAAATCATTTGTGTTTTGAAAACTACAAAGCAGCTGACCTGAATTTCTTCATATTCGTACTTGGCAAAAACAAGTACTGCTTTTGATGGAGACCTACTCTGGAAAGTTCTAGTCTCAAAGGATTGTTTTTATCAAAGTTATGGCAAGTTTGAACATAGAATTTTGCACTGAAAACCCTTCTCAACTTACTGTCTATAGCGACAATATGATCTATTCATTTAAAAAAAAAAGAGAGAAGTTAGATTTTTATTCATCAAATAACTACTGGTAAGCAAAACAAAACCAGATCAACATGGTGATGTCTTTGTCACACATACACAGTTTTGGTTTGGCCCAAATATGAATACACAGAATATGGACTTTCTGTCACAAGTTGCCAAACATTTGTTTTCATTTAGGTCCATGTTTATGTGAATGTTGAAAAAAAGGAATGCTTAACCCATCCGAACTGAAAGTACGATCCAGCTCCTGATAAAGACCCTTCATTGACTTCAGTAGGAATGTATCAGCACTTCACTAAGAGATTCAGGAGGGTGCCCAAAGTTAAGGGAGCAAACCACAATCCAACTGTCATCAAAATCAATTAAGCCTCTCTATTCATTTTAGTCTGTGTTGGATCAGCCCTTGAAAAACAAGGTTTGAAAAATGGGCCGTATGGAGACTATTTTATTAAATGCACATTGCATATATACTATGGTATTGAAGGAGTTATGGGATAGGCTGCAATCTAAGTCAATTTTAACTGAAGTGAGGGCACAAAAGGTCAGGAAAATAGCACAATTATATTTTGAAAGGGCATCATTTGGAAATAAAACCCAAGTCTAATTTTAATTACTTTTATAACACATTTCTAAATTGGATCTGACTATCGTTGTTTCCTTTTTTGATGCTGATTCAAGAAACCATCCTTATTCAGAAAAGTACTTATGCATATGCTTAAATTTCAGTGAAGTTAGTGCAACTAAAGCACACACTTAGTATAATTACATGATTAACTCCCATCTTGAATAAGATTAGAAATAAACACATACTTCAGGGATTTCCTGACCGGGCTTTTGGACTTTTATATTTATATATATATTTGTAAATTCACAATTTCACAAAAAGCAAATATATATACCTATAGATGTGTGTGTGTGTGTATGTATATACACACATAGAGAGAGACTTGCTTTTTGTGAATATTAGCAAAACCACATTTTATTCATATGAACACTTATGAAAAACATATTTGTCTTCTTGTTTATATTTATCTAATCTAATCAAAGAAGAGAAACTCACACAATGTTATTTAGGTGACCAGTTATACATGTTATGGGCAATTGTCACACAACTTCAAATCTTAAATTAATTAATACATGTTGCAAACTGATTTTGGATAATTCATAAACATATAAGGAATCTGTAACAGTATTTGTGAATCCTGCACAGGACAAAAGACGGGTAAGGCTAGCTAGGACAGCAAGAGTAGAGAATTTCAGAGCTAACTGACTGATCCCTTCCAGCTCTGCCCACTCAATTGATAGAAAACATAGAGAACCAAAAAATAATGGTCAGTCTGGACAGGAAAGCAAGAGGATGAATTGCTTTTTTGGCTTGTGTGGCAAGCTGGTCATCTAGCAATGGAGAAAGGAGTTTCAGGCCAAGCCAGAGGCTGAGCTGAAGATCCTGTAGGAAGTTGACTGAAGTTTTTGGCTACTAACTAAGAAAAGGAGGGAACCCTAGGAGAGTGAAACCCAGGAAGGTTGAAGTAGGTAGTAAGTCAGAGGGTTATGTGCTGTGGTGTGAGGCCTGGTGAGAATGCCTTCACAACAGTTCCAGGGTATAGGTTGTAGCCGTGTTGGTCTAAGGACATAGGCAAACAAGGTTCTTTGGAGAAATCTGATATCTTTTATTAGACCAGCTGAGATAGTTGGAAAAATTCTTCACCATAGTCCAAAATCCTGCACTGGGAGTTGGTATAGTTGGAGTAGGTCCTTCCCACCTCAGTCAACTTTTTCAGGAGAAGAGTACTGGGTTAAAGGGATTCAACTGAAGTGACAGAGATTACAGGAAGAATGATAAATCTGATAAAAGAGTGCCTGAAGGGCTGAGATATCCTGGACCAAAGTGATTATTATAACAACCAAGCAGACTAGAGATGTCAAACATATCCCAAAGACCAGATCTGGCTTTTGGGGCTTCTCACAGGCTAGATCACCCACTTCTGTGGGCTTTATTTGGCCTGTAGGGTTTATTTCTATGGCTGCCAGAGCCCCAGTGGCAGTGATATTAATCAAGGGGCACCTTGAGTGTAGAAAGGTTAAGAACCACTCATCTAGCTACAGGTATTTAGCACTGAATCCTTGCTTTTGACTGTTTTTCACACACACACATTTAGTAAGGAACTATGCCAGATGCGAAAGAAAGTAACTTGAGACATACTGTTTTCTCATAAAGCAGGCTCTGAAGAATATTTTCCTTCAAGAACAGAATGAGAGTTTGTTACATATATAGGTTGAAGCTTTTCTGTTTAAAAAGCAAATATATCGAGTGTAAATTATTCTTATTGGTAAGGCCAAACTTCCTCAGTAAAGTGTCTATTGTGAACCTATATCATTTGGATGTAAGCCTAAGCATTCCCAAATAGCTAACAGCCATTAAGGAACCTATTTGAATGCACTATTATTATTTTTCTTGCACTTGCATGTACAAATATGGGATCTGGAAGATGCAGTGAGTGTTCATGCAAACTCTCTGGCAACAATTTGTATATGTCATATGACTTGGAGAGTCCATTTCTTTTACTTAAACCGTCTTTATCCAAAGATTTCTGGGTCAGATGATGCTACTTCTAATATCTGTAATTTGGGTTAAAGTCTTTTAATCTGACTTCAGGCAGACAAACTGAGGTGTCTCAGACTTTCTATTTTAGGTAATGTTCAGCAATAGGAACTGAATTCAGAACCAGGGATATTAGCATATAAAGGCAGGGCCAGATTTAATCACAGGCTGTATAGATTTGTTCTCAGAGCCAAAAGATTATATTAGAATCTCACTTTTTATCTTTTAAAAAGTAGGTTTTTTAATCATCCTAGTTCTGGCAAATAACAAAAGGTTATGTAGGTAGATGGTTTAAAACCAATGCCAAGCTGAGTTTCTGAGTCTGCAAACAGCTTGAAAAGAATGACTTTAAAAAGTGTGAACATCTCAGTGAAATGGTAGGATCGATCCACACAGGTCTTCCACACCAACCCAGGAAAGGACTTTGTGACATCAAACGTGCCAAATATTCCCTGAAGAACTATCCAAGTTAGTTCTGGGAGAATGTGGAAGAGCTCTTATGGCTTCAAATGCACATATGTGTAGGAGAACCACAGTTTGGGCATGAAAATGAAAATATATCTTTTGCCATACCTAATCTTAATCAGGCCTTGTAAAAACATCCAAAGCAGTGCACCTTGCACATTGAATCACTAAAACTGCATCTTTACTAGAATTAATTTAATCATTTCAGTCCAAATGGCTTTAAACAAACATTGTGTTTTACCATAGAGAAAGCCTTTTGTCCCAGAATCTGACAAAGTTTCATAGCCATTGTCCTGCTTCCAATACCTGTGAAGTGTGTGGGTTAAAATGTGCTAATATTTTTCCCTCAGGACATCCCTGTATGGGTCTGTAATTAACTGCAGCTCATTTAACCTAACCGAGGTTCACCCCAGGAACAAATTTTTCAGGCTGTGTGTTCTCTCTTTCTCTGGCCACCTACTGTTCTGGTCTGTGCTGGCTGTTCTGGGTGACCACAGTTACACACTAGGGAGTAATATTTTTAATATTCCATTTCTGCATCAAGTATCTGCATTTCCCATGATCTGTGCATATATGGTTTAGAGCTCCCCTTGAGTGTTGTGGGAGATCAAAGGTAGGGATCGTCTGTATTGGATCTATCACAAGGTGTTTATTTGGGACTTCCTGTAAACTCCATATGCAGTATGTGGTGCCACAGACATGTCTGTGGCGTCACATACTGCATGTTCAACTGTTCTCTGTGCTTCAAGAAAGCAGCATGGGATATCCATGGGTCAAAAAAACCTGCCCAAAAAAAAAGCAGAGCGGTGCATGTGGAGGCAGCATGTGCTACTCAAAACTGAAGCCTGGCCTGCCACAGCTATACTCTGGCTACTGGCCCCTTCTCTGAGGAGAAGGATTGCAACTGCTGTAGCCCCAGAAGGCCCCCAGGACCCTAGGTAAGGTGGCTTGGGCCAGCCCAGTGCTGGCCCCGGCCCCCCTTACCCCACCTAGGGTAATCTGCCACACATCAGAGGGCACGTGGCACAGGCATTCCCTGGGGAAAGCTAGTGGATGCACAAGGTGTCCTGCTGCTTGTTGTCCCTGATGAACCAAACATCCACATTTGTGTGGATGGGGCCCGTTTGGGTTTCCAAGCTTCATCAGGGTTGAAGTCACATTGGTGAAGGTTAAGCATGTGGATCCAGAAGGGCTTGAGTTACTTATCTGATGGTGAGGGGCATTGTTAAGGTCCTGGTGGATGTGGAGAATCATTGTGGAAGGATCATCATGGAAAACCCAGTTTTATGTGGAGGCTTACTTGTGTCCTTTTTCAGATGGGCAAAATCACTACATTCAAAGAGTCCTTTGGAAATATTATGAAATACCAGCGGACATCAGTATAGATTTCCATTATTAGCCGCGCTTCTTAAAGCAAGGGGTGACTAATCACTCATGGCCACTGTTCAATTAAAAACATATGATTTTACACTATATTGGTGTGGCAGAGTTACCAATTCATCTCATCTTGAACGGGCTCAGAATATCTTCATTTTGATTGGTGGAGCCCATCCACCAATCAGGTAAGGGCTGGGTGGTGCTGGCCCCACCCCTTACATGGGGCAAAAAGCCTCCTGGACCTGACTGAAGCCTGTGTTCTGCAAATCCAGCAAGCCTTCAGAGGCACAGCCTCCAGAGTGAATGAAAGGAGCTCCGTGCCCAGCACATGGCAAAAGCATCAAGGGACAGAGAAGCAGGCGGGGGCTAAGAAGAACTGGAGAGAGCTGCCTAGTGGGTTGAAGCTGTAGTTCAGAAGAGCCCTGGAAGACTCCCTTAATGGGACCAGAGCAGTAAGCTGTGCCAGCCCCAGCCAGTGCACAGCACAGTGCACAGGGCAGATCCTGGGAGTTGCGGGAGGCAGCTAGGGTCTCTGGACATTCAGTGCCTGGGGCCAACAGACACCGGGAGCCGCACGTGGTGCCTCAAGTCCCTCAGGGTGTGGCTAAGGACTCAGTGCATGTGGCTGTGCACGGTATCCCAAACCCTGGGAACAGTGCCAGGCTGCTCAGATTTGCAGCCCCCTCTCTGGCTTGAGGCCGGGCACCTGGGAGGCATTAGTGTGGTACAGCAGAGTTCTGTTGGGGCCTGGGATTTGGGACCTGCACAAAGTGGCCTGAACCCCAGTGGAGGGCAGAAGGTGAGGCCTGGGTTTTGGGACCTGCATGAATCATAGAATCATAGAAGTAGGGTCAGAAGGGACTGTATAGCTCTTCAATTCCGACCCCCTGCCAGGGCAGGAGAAAAAAAACTGAGCTCAAATGATCCCAGCTAGGTAGGCATCAAGCCTCCTCTTAAAGACCCCCAGGGTAGGAGCCAGCACCACTTCCTTGGAAGTTGGTTCCAGATCCTAGCCGCCCTAACTGTGAAGTAGTTCTTATGGATGTCTAATCTAAACCTACTCTCCAACAACTTGTGGCCATTATACCTTGTTATGCCAGGGGGCGCTAGGGGAAACAAGGTCTCTCCCAAACCCTTCTGGTCCCCCCTAGTGAGTTTATAGACAGTCCCCCCTCAGCCTTCTCTTGTGAAGGCTGAACAGGTTCAGATCCTGCAGTCTCTCAATGTAGGGTCTGCCCTGCAGTCCCCAGATCATGCGTGTGGCCCTCCGCTGGACCCTTTCAATGTTGTCCACACCCCTCCTGAAATGGGGCATACAGAACTGGACACAGTACTCCAGTTGTGGCCTGACCAGCGTTGCATAGAGGGGGAGGATCACCTCCCTGGCTCTACTTGAGATGCACCTGTGGATGCACGACAAGGCCTGGTTAGCCCTGCCAACTGTGACCTCGCATTGTTGGCCCATGTTCATGTTAGAGTCAATAATGACTCCAAGATCCCTTTCTGCCTCCATGCTCTCAAGAAGGGAGTTTCCCATCTTATAAGTATGCTGCTGGTTACTACTGCCCAAGCTGGCCCTCTTGAAGTCTAGGGCTACTGCCTTGCTGCTGGCCCTTGACACCCTGGCTGAGGTGGACCAAGCCCCAACAGAGGGCAGAAGGCGAGGCCTGGGTGTTGGAACCCATATGTGGTGGCCCAACCCCCAATGGAGGACAAAAGGCAGGGTCCTGGGTGGCCCCAACAAGGCATCCTTGGCTCTGGGAGCCCCTCCTGGCCTGCTCCCCAGATCTGTGAGTACAAGAGGAATGGGTCCCCACAGGGGATGAAGCTCTGAGAAGGGGTCCTGAGGCATCAAGGACTGGGGGGATCATAAGGAGCTGAGGAGGTACTGAGACCCTCCCCTTACTCCTCCTAGGAGCAGTGTGACACCCTAGGGGAACACCCAGTAATCTCAGCCATGGGGATACCTGGAAGTGGGAGCGGGGACTTTTGCCGCATAAATAGTTATTTATATATTGTTAACTTTTAATATGACCTGGGTTATGTAATCTATCTAAATTTTACCTGTATTTACTTGTTGTTGTTGTTCTTGTCTGAACTTACCTGTTGTTTATCTGCCTTTGTTGTACATACCTGCTGCATACATATGCTTACCTGTGTAGGGACCCATGCTCTTTTGAGGTGGTGGTCCCTTGGGCCTTTGATTATAGAGCATAGCGGTATTTGGGTGATCTGGATATTGTATATATTTATCAGTACTCTCTGATAAATCTGTAAATATTGGTTCCTATATACTAATAACCCTGTAAATAGTTAAGCTGTCCTGGCCTGACTCTATAAAGGATTAGAGGGGGGTTGGCCTGCACAGCAGACCCCTCTCACAGCACTTCTGTCTGGCCACATATCCCCTGCAATTGAAGGTGGCGAAGCACTTCCTGGGGTGCACCCGGGGTTACATTGGATTAGTTGCCAGTTTTCACTGCTGTCACGATACTCAGCAAAACTAAAATTCCTGATTGCTTCCCTGTAAATTTCATAACACAACTTCAGGACGTTGTGACAACAATGTCATTATACAAGTGCCGTAAAAATATGAACATAATAGATATCATCTGGATTCAGTTTAGCAGACTCCAGTGCAGCTGATACAGGCCTGGTTTTGATTTCTCCCTGATCAATTTGTTCAGCCCTCTAGGAATTTGGGACCAAATTATCAAAACCAGACATAAATTCCACTTGCAAAAATGTATGCTTAGATACAAACAAGTAACTGAGGATAGAATCCTTAGATGAAATAAATGTGGATTTAGATTTATACCAGGTGACTATCTAGTCCAGCATGAGTCCAGGACAAATTTGAGAGCTCACAAATGGATAATTAGATTGCAGGTGCATGCACTTTTTGTATGCTCTTTCTAGCTTGCTTTTTTTCTACACAACTATATGTTTTGTGCCTGTTAGCACAACTATCTTTATATTTTCCCTCCGTATTTTTTTTTAAATTATTCCCTTAATATCTTCTGTCTTTGATAGTTTCAGTATGCTAACTGCAGCATATTTCTGTGCAGAATATAATTCTTTTCCTTGAAGCATGAAGTGAACACTGGAAATGACCTCTGTCATTTATACGTTTATGAACTAAAACAAAGGAAAATATGCTCTTCTTTCATTACTTCAGGGAGCTGCAGTTGGCGAAGTGAACTTTGTTTTTTTGTTTATGCTTCCAAGTCACATTAATGAAGTGCTATCGCAAAAAATGTGTGTGGAATTGTTTTAACAGGAATACTATGGGGTTTACTTTGTTTTTTTAACTAACAAAACATTGCATTTGGCAGTTCGGAGAAGAACAAAAAAAAAAATCCAATGAGAAGCATGGCCATTCCAAAAATACTTATTCCTCAGTGCTTTGTGAAAATTGGAAAATATAGAGCTTTGAGTATGAATTTTATAGAAGTACAAGTAAATGAAGTTCTCAAAGTATTGACTCCCCATTAATGCCTGGAAATGTAGATACAACTGAAATTCCACCTTAGGCTTATTTCTATTTTACGTTGTTTTAAATTCTTGTGCATCTTTGCTCTTGTGGGTTCTAGCCAGGACTGGAATAATAGAAACTATCATCTATTTATATTTAAACTTGTAGGTGATTTTCTCTTATGAACTTATCCATTTTTATTTGTCCAATATTGGTAAAACATATCTCTTCTTTATAGAGCTATTAGGCCTAATTCAAAACCTAGATCTCAGGACCTTACATTTTGTGGGTCTTCAAAAAGAAAAAAAATTCAAATATTGCTAACAGATCCTATCCTTATAAAATGGGCCAAGCATTCCCTCACCAGTTTAAGTGTGAGGGGAAAAATGGTTGGAATGCAAAAAAAAACCCAACCCCCCCCAAAAACCCAAGACAGTTCAGAAAATGGATAATGCAGAACACAACGTTAAAATTAATTAGCCCCTTTTACAAGTCATCACATTGCCATAGCAAGAGCACAAATATGTAGCTAGATACTGAGGCTGACATAAACAACTAATGCTATGGATATGATGACAAAAGCAGGAGACAACACTAGCAATTCAAGATCCTATTATAACAGTAATTTATTTAGCATAATGCTCTGCACACATCAGTTGCTTCTAGAGAATAGAACTGAACTCATTAGGCAGATGCTAATATCCTTGTTAATAGCAGGTCTACTTCTCTTCCCAAGATCATTATTAAACTGACCAAAGCATTGCTTGAATGTGATGGTCTACTGAAGAAAGATTTCTGCAAAGCATCACTGGAACATGATTCAGCTTCTGCAGCACTCACCCACTGAATGTGACATAAACACTTAAGTTGCATTATTTATGATAGTCATGAAAACAACACTAGAAAACAGCACACTGACAACACATCCTATAACATCTTAATCTGTACCTCCTCAGTATTCCCAGAAGGCAGCAAAGCAAAATACAATGCTTCAAACTATCAGTATGCCCAAGTATTTCCATTAGATAAATGTGTTGGTGTTTGTGAAGCAAAATACTGGTCCTTATGGCTAAGTACAGATTGTCAAAAATCCCAAGGCTGAATCGATTCAATATTCACAGCTAAGATGCACAGACTGAACAGACAAGCAAGTGAACAGGCATTCTCTTTTGATTCTGGAAATGCAGCAACATGCCTGCAGTGGCTCAGTTCAGTAGCCAGGGGGTGCTAGAGCATGGTTACCGGCTCAGCTGGAGCAGACAGCTTGAGCCAAGGCTAACCTACCCACCCTGTGTATGATGGGGTTTGCAGAGGAGGTGCAAAGCATCCTGGAATGCTGGGGGACTATGAGTTCATTTGAATCTGAAAGCGATCTGGAACAGAAGTTTAACAAACTGAATTAACTTAAATCAATTAAATCAGATACTACATCCATCCAGGTTTATCTTAAATTCATTTCAGGCATTTTGAAAGCAGTTTATCTGCACTGAATTTCTGTTGTGTTACAGATTTAAACCAGTTTCTGATCACTTATACCAGTTTATGTGTAATGTATGCCCCTAGACTATGAGTCTTTCATATTATTTTCCATAGCAAACTGTTGCCCTTGAAAGTTATCATTTACCATGAACTCTTTGAATTGCCCAGGAGTGTTCTATTTTTTGTTTTTGTTTTTTGAGGCTTTGCAGAGGCTGTTGATCAGTTTCTTGAGGTGTGGTGCAAAGAATCTGTTTATCATCATCTTGTCAGTTGAACACAGCTTGGCCAGATACCTTGTACTGGCTTGGGAATACGAAGTTTACAGCATTACAATACATTTTCAAGCACGCTTTAGACTGCTAAAAGCAACAGGCTGGAGATAGATTAGTCAAACTACAAAGTCACTTTCTGATTCAGGAAAAATTGTAATGAAAAAGGCCAGCTTCCTTTCTTAGGCTGCTGCTGTGATGTGATATCATGGCAAAGAGGGATTTTGGAGAGAAAGGCAGTGTGGAAAAGCTGGCTTTTTTCCCTCTTTCTCCACCTCCTCAGAAAGCATTGTGTATCAAAAAGCCAAACTTAGGTTTACCACCATAACTGCTATTTTATTTTATCTTGACCTTGCTTGGTTGGTCAGTTCTATACTTGATTACAGTTCCATTTGCTAAATGAATTTTGGAATGAGCTAGATATGGGCCAACCCAGCCACCAGCAATACAACTGCAATATAGCAGTGGATATAGTCTTCCTGGACTTCCAGAAGACTTTTGACACTGTCTCTCACAATGTTCTCATTAAGAAACTGGGGGGCTGTGGTGTAGACACCCACACAGTCAAATGGGTCGCCAACTGGCTGGAGGGCCGCACCCAGAGGGTGGTAGTGGATGGGTCCTTCTCAACCTGGAAGCACGTGGGCAGTGGGGTTCCGCAGGGCTCGGTCCTTGGGCCCGCACTGTTCAACATCTTCATCAGTGATTTGGACGAGGGGGTAAAAAGCACCCTGTTCAAATTTGCTGATGACACTAAGATGTGGGGGGATGTGGGCACACTAGAAGCATGCAGCAGGCTACAATCAGACCTAGACAGGTTACAAGGGTGGGCAGATGAGAATAGGATGGGTTTCAACACAGACAAGTGCAAGGTGATGCACGGGAGGAACAACCGGCACCATACCTACAGGTTAGAGAACTCCCCTCTTGTCAGCACAGAGGCGGAAAAGGATCTTGGGGTCATCATTGACTCCAGGATGAACATGGGCCGGCAGTGTGGAGAGGCAGTCAGGAAGGCCAACCGTACCTTGTCATGCATCCACAGATGCATCTCGAGCAGGTCCAAAGGGGTTATCCTCCCCCTCTATGTGGCACTGATCAGGCTGCAGCTGGAGTACTGCATCCAGTTCTGGGCACCACACTTCAAGAGGGATGTCGACAGCATGGAGAGGGTCCAGAGGAGGGCCACTCGTATGATCAGGGGACAACAGGGCAGGCCCTATGAGGACAGGCTGCGGGACCTGAACCTGTTCAGCCTCCAAAAGAGAAGGCTGAGGGGGATCTTGTGGCCTGTTATAAACTAGTCAGGGGGGATCAGCAGGCATTGGGGGAGTCACTGTTCCCCCGAGCACTGCCAGGAGTGAGTAGGGATAATGGTCAGAAGCTGGCAGAGGGTAGGTTTAGGTTGGATATCAGGAGGTGCTACTTCACGGTCAGGGCGGCTAGGGTCTGGAACCAGCTTCCAAGAGAAGTGGTGCAGGCTCCTACCCTGGGGATTTTTAAGAGGAGGTTAGATGCTCATCTTGCTGGGGTCATTTGACCGCAGTACTCTTTCCTGCCATGGCAGGGGGTCGGACTAGATGATCTGCTCAGGTCCCTTCCGACCCTACCAACTGTGAAACTATGAAACTGTTGACAAGTGAGTTCCTAAATCCCAGGGCATGTTCTCTGCTCTGTTAGGTGAACAGAACACTTTACTGAGAGGTCAGAACACAAAGTGGAAATTACTAATATTTAAAAACCATAAAAACTATTCCTCTGTTCCTTTTTTGGGAGCCTTGAGTACCATTGTCTTGTGTTCAGCTTCACTCAGGTCTTGATGAAGTTTTATGTGATATTCGTAAGTTTGTGTGGAACAAAGTTTGCCAGTCAAAAAATCTTTTCCTCAATTAAGAGAATAGCTTTGTGAGTGTGTATGTCTTGCATTGTGGCCCAGTACCGTTGGTTTTGGTGTTGTTTCAGTAGAAAAAATGGTGTGTTAGCTTCAGAGGTATGAGTTAAAGTTTTTTTCTAGACTCATGACATGCCTCCACCAGCCAATGCACTGGCAAGTGGGAATCTACTCATATGAGTTGGGGAGTCATTTAAGTTGGGCAGCTTGGTAATGAAAGCTGCAGCATTCTTTTGTGTGCCATTGAATATAGACATTGTGGGCCTCATCATGCTAGCTTGATTACCTAGGTAGGCTCAGGTAGACCTTTGATCTTTTTTTATCTGTTGGTTTCATTGGTAATGAAACTTTTCCAGAGAAGCCACGTGTGAGGACTTAGAAGCCACATCAAAAAGGCATGGCTCTCTTGTCTAAAGCACAGAACTTTCTAAGAGGCAAAGGTTTAACAAAACTAAATGAATAGATATGGTACTTAAAAAAATACTTTGAGCCTGAGATATTATGCCTTAACTTTCAGTCTAGGATACATTTTTATGAGCAATTTATAATCCAAGTAAAAATGAGGACTTATAAAGGAAGTGCTGACACAAACTTAGAACAGGATCCAATAAAAACGCTGTCTGGCTTCTGGAGTGCTGAAACCTGTGCAAGGCCACATCCCTGTACCCTTCCTCAGCCTTCTTCAAAAATTTCTGTTATTGGGACTTGCATGAATGTTTGTGTTGTCAAATCCAGACAAAAGATATTGCAACTGGATATGGTCTTAAATAACAGCTATGCAAATTGTCCTATTTCATGTGCTGTATAACCTTTAATTGTATAATAAGCAACATCCTATTCCAGTGGGTAGGGAACAGCTTTCTAACGCAGAAGGTTAGGGAGAAAAATAAGATTTTATAAATTAATTTCAATGAGTGACAGATGGAAAGACAGAAACAGATTTATTTAATGCTATCTGCACTTAAAAATATAAAAAAAATTGGGTTGTGTGGGTTTGCTTTGTTCTCTAAACCAGCTCAGGCTGCAGTAATGGAGGTGTGTGGGTAAGAACGTGTCTGTAATAATAAGGCAGGTCAAGGATACTAAAAAATTATACTCTTCTCTTCCACATCCAAAAATTGAAACCTGCCAAACCATTCTAATTGGTGTATATTCTCTCCAAATTATTGTACTATTTGCGAAGAAGGGCTTTAAAATATTTGGCAGGGGTTTCCATCAGGAGAAAAGCAAAGAAAATGAAGTGGAAAACAATAAAAAAACCCCTTGGTAATACAAGTTGGGGTGTTTGATCCCTGTATGAAGAGATGATAACTCTATAATTCAAGATAAAGTAAGAGTTGTAATCAGCAGGGAAAAGAAATAAGAATAAATAATGCAATGTCCACACCATATTAAACCCCAGAAAACTTAAGCAATCTCTGCTAGAAGAACTGATTTACTATCATAATAAGCATAAAGAATAATGCTATTATACTTTTGATAAAATATCAGGATACCTTTCAAATCAGCAGAGTAGTCGATCAAATATAAATCATTAAATAATCTACTTGAGAAAAATGATCTGCTAAATTAGGTTTAAATTAATTCCCTTGAACTGGTCTAAAATGGTGTTTTGAATTAGTTTCACAATATGTTTCATAGCCTAGGGATGTGGACTGGTTAGTGGAACTAGTGACAAATAGTATATTTTATTTTACGACTTGCATGAAAATA
Organism: Crocodylus siamensis; assembly: GCF_052110815.1. Classification (NCBI taxonomy): domain Eukaryota; kingdom Metazoa; phylum Chordata; order Crocodylia; family Crocodylidae; genus Crocodylus; species Crocodylus siamensis. Next base: position 113,423,324 of record NC_143396.1, on the reverse strand, counting down.
ATGGAGCAGAGAAAAATTTGCTTGAGTTTTACCAGGAGCTTCTTGACACTGGGCAAACCCATAACAGTTCTGTGACTCATTTTCATAAAAAGGAGACAATACAGACGTTTAGGGTACAGGAACCTGAACAGGATACCTGAAAAAATCTTTGTAATATTAATTTTATTTGTAGTTCTAAAGTCTTTTTGTAGCTGTACATGTAAAGTACTGAAGACATAAAAACAAAATGGTTGGAAGAATTTGTCAAGTAATGGAAATGGAATTGAAAATAATTTGTACTTGTTCCTTTTAAACATAATTTATGAAGGACATATGAGATTATATTTAGGCATCTCCTTTCCTTGTTTTTGTCCTTCTTGTAACGAGATGGACTTTCTCTCTCAACTGTGACATGTGCATTAAATATTAATGTGCCTGAGATCATACAAGACAGATTATCTCTTCCAATTATTTTATAATAATAATTATAAAAAATATATTTTAAATAAATTATATACTGTTGTTTAATAGTACTGTTTATTTAATTTAAAAACATTTAATTGATTTAATTTTAAATTGAATGTACTTATTACATTTAAAATAATAGTACTGCTATTTAATAAGGCCTATTCTAATGCAATAATTCATCCAAAATCTATTTTTTTTTAATTCTTAAGAAGTATGAATTGGCAGGCCTGGCAAAAAATTACAATTTAAGTGCTTATGTTTCTCACTTTCACCATTTAATTGCAACATGAATATCCAAAATGGATCATTGATTTTGGATCAGAGCAAATCTCCATCAAGAACTATCTAGGATTCTCTTTACATTATACAAATATATCAGGTGTAATTGCCTCTACCCCCTACCCCCCTCTCTGCCCCCTGTCAGAAGTTATGTTACATTCTCAACTTATTAACATGAAAGGGAGTTCTATCATTGACTGAAGTAGGGCAATGATTTCCTGGAACAGGGATACATATCTGACTTATAGGATTTTGTGACTTAAGCATTTAATTTTTATGAAGCACTCTTAGATCCTTGTCTTAAAGTGACAAGTAGGGAATTTTTAGATATCTTTGTCTTAATTGAAAACAATATTATATATACATGCATACACACACACACACACACACACACACACAGACACACACGGGTGGTAGTCCAAGAGGTACTCCCTCTCCAATTGAAGAGATCACAGCAGGTGCACAAGCGCTGTGGGAGGTGTAGGGACCCTCCTCCCCCATTAGAGCAAAGCCAGACCACTGATGGTGACTTAACCGTATACCTTTTAATGAGAGAACAGTACTGGGAACATAATAAGTATAAACCAGGGGGTACAGGGGACACTGCAATGCCCCGAGGGGGCAGGATTCAATAAAGGCTAGACACTTACACTTGTAGACATATTCATCCAGTTGACAAAAGACAGGGTTAACAAAATATAAAACACAAACAGCAGAACAAAAAATATTGGTGGGCGAAATATAAATGGCACAAAATACAAAACATCAAATTACAAGGCACATGAAAGGGGAAGGGGGGACAGAAGGAAAACACAATGGCCCCTTTCCACCGCAACAAGAATTTCTCCCTGTCATTTCATTCACCCTACCTCACCTCAACTGGGAGTTGAACTCAGATCTTCTATATGGTACATAGAAACACTACCACACAGCCACCAATTCTGAGACTTGGCCAAGGAACTAGGGGCCTTGACCTTCCTGGAGCCCCTTCCTGACCTCTTATTGGAGGAGCTGGGAGCAGAGCTGGGAACCTCTCAGGTCACTGCTCAGAGCCTTGCTGGAGCTGGGGAGCCTCTCCTGCTGGCTGTAGCCTCTCCTCAGGGATCCTGGAGCCCAGCAGGGAGCCACTGCTGCCTGCAGGCCCTGCTCCTTCAGGTTCTTCTGGGGCAACTGCTCCCGCCCCACTGGCTCAGATCTTGCCAGCTCTTTGAAACTCCTTCCTTATGGTCTCTCCCTGGTCTCTCTTGAGTCAGATGCGCTGCCCCTTTTATCCCCCTCCAGGTGACCCAAGGGGCCAATCAGGGGACAGGGAGTCAGAGTCTCTGGGGCCTGATTGGTGAGGAAAGGGAATCCCAAGTCCTCCAATCATCTTTTACACTTTCAAAACCCCAGGGTCAAATCACTACCAGCTAGTAGCTTGTCACATATATAATAAACAATTATACATATACATATATATATATATAGTTTATATATATAGTTGTTTTCAATTAAGAGATATCTAAAAATTCCCATTCTAACTGTCTCTTTCAGGCAAGGCTCTAAGAGTGCTTTATAAAAAGTAATTGCTTAAGTCACAAAATCCTATCAGTTAGATATGTATCCCTCTTCCATATATATATATATGGAAAAGGGATACATATGAGTGTGTGTGTGTTAAGTTCTTTCTAATTGGACCCAAGCATTTATCATTACTAAATGTTTTTCTTTTTATAAAAGAAAATAAACTGAAAATCATTTTCTGGCTCTCTTGCTTGTTAAGTCCTTCGCGACCACTTCAGGGAATACTGACATCATCAAAAGCAGATCATGGAACATTTTTGCTTATTCCCTGTATTCTTTAAATATGGTTTGTAAATCCATGGATTGTTTCAAGGGAAGCAAGGAGTTATATGCTCTCTTTTGACGAGCAAAGCTGACAGGATCTTTTGAATCATGCAACTGGCTCTTGCTCTCCTAACGGACCCTAAACCAGTGTAAATGTATGGTGAAACACCACCATAGACTCTTTCTTTCATATGCTTCCTCATTTCCTCTCACATCCCCTTATGCCAGTGGTATCCAACTTTTTGTCCCCTTGGGTCAGATGAGTGGTCCAGGGACCAGTTCTCAGGCTTCATTGGGCCCAACACCAGAATCAGGCCCCATGGTGCCTCTGTCTGGCCCTGCATGCCTGGACTGCACCTGGCACCTTGTGCCCTGCTGCCTGTCATAACTGGGCCTTATACCATCCCCAAAGGTATGGAAGGAAGCAGGGGCACAAGGGGAGGGGTGTAGAGCAGACAGGGGCTGGTAGTCCAGTACCTGAGAGATGCACAGTGAGATAGGAGCCAGGAGCCAAGGTCCCAGCACTAAAGAGCAGCGCAGCCATACAAGGACCCCGCAGACAGGCCAGGGGCCCAGTGACTGCAGGGGATAAATTGAAGCTAGTGTCTCAAAGCAAGGTCCTAGGCTTGCTTGGATGCAGTGGGCCTAGGCTAGAAGACCTACCTAGATTAAAGGGAGGAGGATGAAACCCTAGCTGAGGAGGACAAAGCCCCAGCAGAAGGAACAATGTTATAGTAACACTTGCAAATCTTGCAGCAGGTGAGGAGAGGATTTATAACCACACAATTAGTTCTTTAGGGAGCCAGGGCTTTGGGTGCCCTGCTGGGCACAGTTGACTTGAATGGCCCAGTGAGGGGCTTGAGGACCAGTGAGACCCAGTGAGGGGCCTGAGATCCAGTGAGGACCAGTAGGGTGCCAGGGAACCATGGTGGAGGTTCAGTCAGACTGGGGCCACAAAAAGACCTGTGGGCAGCCTTCCAATTTATTAGATTTCCTTCAAGACAGGGTGGGTTTGACAGGAAGGCACCCTAGGGGTGGAGCTGGGCATAGTTGCAGAGCTGCCAGGGTCATCATGGCCACCTCTGGATTGTAATGTGTTACATCCAGTTGCCAATGTCTTTCCACCTTCTAAGTAATGAAACCAGGCCAGATACTAATTGCAGAATACAAGTCATAGATTCTTGAACTCAGGACTAGGCAAGCAAATGGAGAAACTACTAATTTTTACGGTATTGTATTTTAAAATGCATGCATTTTTATATTGTGCTACTGAGTTGGAATTTTAAACAGATGTTTGGACTTTTACAACCCCCCTCCCCCAAAACCAACCACCCCCAAAGAACAGACCCCCTCCCCCCAAAAAATGAAGAACGAAAGCTTTGTAATTCACCTCTAACAAAAAAAAATATTGTCAAAACCTGGATATTACTGAGGTGCTACTCTGATGTCTGCAGGGAGATGAATTGGGTTAAAATGGAGAATTTTAGAAAAAAATATTTCTAGTTAGGTACTATAGATCAAGATGCATGCATATTCCATTGCTCTAATAGGAACAATGAAGCCAATACACTGCATCATTTGCTGGGAAGCTTGAAAAAGACAGAGTAGAGGTGGGGTTATGGCAAGTTCTTGAACTGTTTCATAATGAGATCATAACCAACTAGCAAGTTTACATCATTGATCATCTCTTCGTTCACTGTATAATTTCTTGGACTCACTCCCTTTCCATGTGTAATCACATAACATCCGTGTTTCAGTAACCACAGCAATTGCTTATATGGAAAAAAAAGACATTGTGGAGGGGATGTAATGGCTTTATAGCAATCTATTAATATAATTCAATAGCTGTATCTACTGTTTTCTAAGGAGCGAATAACTGCAATAGAACTAACCAACTTGCGGAAGACCACCACTTCTATAGACCACCCAGATCCAGGGACACAAGATTCATTTTGAAACCCCTGTTTTTTGTAATACATGCATGAGCCCCAGTGACAGTGCTTTTCAAAATGTTCCAAATTCAGCATTGAGGGTGGTTTTATATCACCAGCCTTTTGAATCTATATGAGCCATTGTCAAAGGTGAATTGCAGCTCTTAAGGGAATATCAATGTTTTCTTAAAGAATGCAGTTTACTTATTATCTGTTTGCCTTCTGTCATTGATTTACAAGATATAGAAACAAAATATGAAGAGAAAAAAAAACTCTAACACATTTCTGTTATTCTCTCCATTATTGTATTTAATTATATTGTGATGTTTCTGTACAATTTGATTTGTGTGCTTCAGCTTCACACATGTTTGAACATTAGGATGGTCAATGGCTAAAACTTCTGCTCAATCTAATCTCAAATAGAAGCAGATGACATATTCACTTTTTGAATGGCTTACTACATGTTCCTTCCTTGGACCATTATGTGGTGATGGCATTCTTGTCAGTTTCTAGAAGCTCTTGTTAAAATTTTGCTACTAAACAAATATAAATTAGTTAGTCCATGTCTCCTTTAGAGACCATTTGCACTCTAAAAGAGCTGGTCAGTCTTCATGCCAGGAATCCCTTTTGGTAGTATTTTTTTCTTTCTTCTTTGATGCTTAAAACTATTTTTATATTGGAGAATCAGTTCACTTACCCAGTCTATACCACATGTTGTTGTTCATCCTGCAAATTTAAAGATGACCATGACATCACCTTTTGGTTTGGTTTCTGAAAGCATGTGAGTGAGTGATCAGGCCAATTTGTGCTTTGAACTGTCTGTGGCACACTGAGCAAGAAATGCCACTTTTGAGTTCCTTGATCAACAGTGGGTGTGCTGATGCTGTGAGATTTATGCTGTTTGTGCTTCCGCTCTGCCTCAATGGTACCCCTCCACTCATTGACTGTAGCTTCAGGATGGATAAGGCTATACCAGGTGGAGTGATCATAAGTAAGATCTTTCCAAGACTCTGGGTCAATGTTGAAACCTTTCAAGGATGACTTGAGGGAGTCCTTGAACCATTTCTTCTGGCCTCCCTTAGAGTGCTTTCCCTCCTTTACCTTGCCATAGAAAATCTTTGGCAGGCACTCATCTGACATCCTGGTAACATGGCCTGCCCATCTCATCTGTGATTTCATCAACAGTGTGGATGCTTGGAATACCTGCTCATGTGAGAACCTCAGTGTTTGGGACCTTGTCTTGACATCTGATCCTCACCAGTTTCCTCAGATAGAGCATGTAAAAGTGGTTCAGTTTCATAACATGGAGTCTTTACACCATCCAGGTTTTGCATGCATGCATCAGGATTGACAACACAATGACTGTGTAGACCTTCAGTTTTGTTTGTTGACTGATGCTTCTGTGCTCCCACACATTTCCACACATTTCCACATAGTCTGCTAAAGGCCACAGCGGTTTGGTAATTCTGGCATTGGTTTCGTCATCAATATGAACTGCACATAACAGTGTGCTGCCAAGATAGGTGAACTTATCCACTGCCTAGAGGGTTGGCCATTCAGTGTGATGGTAGGCTCTATGTAAGGCTTTCCTGGTGCAGGCTGGTGCATCACTTATGTCTACTTAGTGTTGATTGTGAAACCAAAGATGTCACAAATTGAAGAGAAATGGTCCATATTCCATTGCATGTCAGCCTGAGATTTCGCATTCAGGGAACAGTCATAAGCAAACAGAAGATCATGAACAGTCACTTTCTGAAACTTCATCTTCACCTGAAATCTCCTCAAGTTGAAGAGCTTCACTGGCAGAAAAGGCATCTGTAAGCATGGCAGGGGACATCATACTGAATAGCGCTGGGGACAACACACAGCCCTGCTTGACTACATTGGTGACTGGGAATGGTTCAAATGACTCACCATCATCCACAATGTAAGTGAGCATGCCATCATACTGAACCACTGGGATGAATTCCTTTGGGAAACCAAATTTTGCCATGATTTCCCCAAGGCCCTCCCAATGAAAGGTATTAAATGCTTTTGTCAGGTCAATGCAAGTCATGTACAGGTTGAAGTTCTGTTCCTGGCATTTCTCTTAGTGTTTGCAGCTCATCAAGTTTATGTCTCATCTATGGTTGCACATCCTTTCCTGAAGCCACAGTGACTCTCAGGCAGGACACCTAGTTCAATGTGTTGCACAAGGTGATTCAACAGAAGATGAGGATTTTTCCTGCTATTGACAGTAGAGCGATAACTCAATGGCTGTTTCAGGATTATCTATTGCCTTTCCACTTTTACAAGTGGACAATGGATGTATCCTTGCACTCTGGGGGTACAGTTCCTTGAGTCCACATCGACTGGAATGATTCAGTCAGTTTCAGATCCATGTGTGAGCCTCCACGTTTGTAGATCTCTGGTTTTATAGCACCTGCTCCAGGTGCTTTGCCGTTTGACAGCCTTAATCAGCACTGGAGGATCAGCAAGGGATATGTTAATGTCTACCTGGGATAGTGGATCAACTGCCTCCTCACTAATAAATGAGTGTTGATTGAGGATGTTGTTGACATGTTCTGCCCATCTTTGCAGTATTTTTCCTTTGTCAGTGAGCAGTGTGCTGCCATCAGCACTCAGTATTGGAGATATTCCTGATGACTGTGACCCATTCTATGACCTCTTCTTAGATGTTAAAATGCTGTCCTCTAAACAGACCTCATGGAGTCAATGTTTCTGATTCAGTAGTCTCCCTGTGTCAGTACCATTTTCAGCACAACAATCTTGATGTTTACATGTGATGAGACCAACTACACAGAGTCTCTAAAGGATGCCCAATTTTCCTCCATGTTATTAGAACTTACACCAAATGTTACTAAGTTAACTGTGAAGTTCTTCAACCAATGCCTGTTTCACATTCTCCTATTTCAACTTGAGGACTTTGGCTGGGTCCCTTTGTCTATGGCTTGACTAGTGCCACACACCCTGTTAAGAAGTACAGTAGCTTCTCAGGATACTCACCTGCCACAACTTGACGGTATAACTGAAGAATTCTCTCCCAGAGAAGGAAAAACTGGCTCTGCCGTCAAGGCTGTCTTTAATAGTCCAAAATAATTAGTTATGGACTGTAGTAGAGCCTTACAGGCCCATAATATGGGGTTCTTCCAACCCCAGTACACCAACCGCAGTCCTCCGATATAAATAAGGGCTCCTGCTGTTAATACATCACAGCCAGGAACTGATCTCAGTATCTTCCTGGTTGACTTCCAGTAATCCTTTGCAGTCCATTAGAAACAAAAATAAAGAAATATGGGCAGGGGTTTCCCTCACCCCTTGCCTCTGCTGCATTCCAGTGTAGGGTCTCCCCTCTCACCACTTCCTACGTCCTTTTGGGCTGTCCGTGGTGTACTCCCTGCCTATCATTGCAGGCTTTTGGTTTCCAGCTGCAGCTTGTCTGTTCTGTTCTGTGAAACAGCTGGGATTAACTGAAATCAGGTGATCCTTTCCCTGAGGCTGTTCTAGCCTATCCTTAGTGTTCCCAAATAGGGCTCTCCCCTCCCAGATACTCAGTTTCCCAGGGGAAACTTTAAAGGGCCTCGACTGCAACAGTGCTCCCTGGAGCATCCCTGCAGCCCATGCTTTCCTTGCTCACACCTCAGTTTGGTAGAATGTAAAGGCTCAGAATGTAAAGGTTTTGTTCCCCTCATGCCCCCAGACCTGCCCTGGGGCTTCTTGGGGTTGCTGCATACAGACAGACTCCCCACTCCCCAGTGTTTCAGCCACTCCTGTGGCTTATCTCCTCACTGCCAAGGCAGCTTGCCTTACAAATGCTATGGGGAAGGGAGTGAGAGGGGATTTTCTTCTTCTATCTCCCTCTGCTCCTCTACAGAGACATTGAGCTTTTGGGGTGCTTTTTTGCCTTGTGGTCTACGAGGATGTATCTGGATATTCATCTTGGAGACTATGAGCTTGTGGTCAGTCCAACATTTTGAACTTCTCATGGCCTTTGTCACTCTGACATCCTGTCTGTCTCTTCTCTTGATGATGACATAATGAGATGCCGGTGCTTGGAGTGCAGGTGCATCCAAGATGTCTTGTTGAAGTTTGGCAGGTGGAAGACTTTGTTGGTGATAAGGAGGTCATGTCTGGCCATTTCTTCAGCAAGGGGAGCCTGTTGCTGTTGCACTTCCCAAGGCCATTCTTCCCAATGTTGCTTGGCTATGCCTGGTGATCTGTGCCAACTCTAGCATTAAAGTCACCAAGGATGATGAGCTTGTCTGCTGTTGACATTTCTGCAATAAGAGACTCTAGGTATTTGTAAAACTTGCCCTTGATCACATCTGGGTTGATCATGGTGCATGCATAGGCACTGATGATAGTTGCACATCTTTGCCCAGACAATGGAAGTCTCATTAACATAAATCTGTCATTCAATCCCATTGCGAGATTTGTAAGCTTTCTGACTAGCTGAATTTTGATGGCAAACCCAACACCAGCTTCACACTGCTCTTCTTTACTATGGCCATTCCACAAGAAGGTGTAGCCAGCTCCTTTTGCAATGAGTTGTCCTTCTTCAGCTAGGCAAGTTTCACTCAGGGCCGCTATCTGAATGTTTAATCTGACCAGTTCTCTAATAACTAGAGCTGTTCTTATCTCTAGTCTGTCTGCTGTTTTATACCATGTGCACATTCTGAGCACCAGTGGTGAATGGTGTCACCTTTCTCTTTTTTGTGTGATTTTTTGATTGCTATATTAGGATCCCTATCAGCTGTGATATGCTGACCAGGGTTAAGACTACGTTTTCTAGCCCCTTATGCTATGGAGGTGAGCAGTGTGATCCTAAATAGGACTGCTCAGCAACGCAGAGGGCTGCTGAATTCCACTGCTGCTCTAGTCCAATGAAAAACAACCCTATGCCATGAGCTGCAGCAACAGTTCTCAGTATATCCACACCTGCTTCTTCGCTGTCTGCTCAGCACCACAGGACTCAAGTGTGTCTATGGGGGGGAGATATCATGACTCGTGCATGAGTTGGATTTAAGTGAGTGAAAGTTGCACAAAGTCACCCTCACTGTCTCATCCAGACCTGTCTGAATCCAGTGGCATGATGGTGTTGAAACATCTGGAGAAAAATTTGGATGCAGTAGATGGCCATCAGGTCCTGCTGCACCCAAACTGATGTCCTGCACTGTTCACACAGCTCTTGCCAAATGTCTTCACAGTATACATGAGTATATCTGCTTGGCTGCCTGATCCACCAGAGAGGGCTTTCCAGAGGGAGACAGGCATAGCTCCTCACTCTGGTCAACAGTCTGATCCTGTCCTTACTTTTAACTTGGGGTCACCTCCCTTCACATTTCCCTGCCAAAAGATAACTTTCAAGGCAGCGGGCGCTGGGGTTTTAGGGTGCCCCAGACTCACCCTTCCCTGGTGGCACTTCCTAGGGGCTTCTCCACCAGAAGTAGTTCTACCACATTGACCCCAAATTCCGGTAGGGTGCAGTTGTCGGTTATACCCATAAAGCACATACACTGCATAGGTCAAATAATTATTTTTTCTTAGACTGGCAGGGAGGATTTTGCGGAATACCCTGGTAAAAATAGTGGCAAAACAATACTATCTTCTGAGAAATGCATATATTTGAGAAAATAAAAGTGAGGTTGAGCACCAGTGAATTTCTAGGATGAAGTTTACCATTCTCAAAAGGAGTGCATATACTATTCACATGGATGTGCCTATATATAATACTATATTAAAGTAACACAGACCATTCAAAAAAGTTGAGGTCATAAAAATACATTGTAGCTAAAAGGTATAAGACAGATCTGAGGCTTCTGCCTGATATGGTCCATATGGTTTTCAAGAGCTTACCACATGGGAGTTAGTACTGAATTCAGTATCAACCCACTAGCCTTAATTTTGTTTACTGGTGATGTTGTAATTTTATTTATTATGCTTTAATAGTAGTTTATAGCTGTTTAAAACACTTTATAAAATAGAATTAGATAACCTACTTGCCACAAAGAGCTTGCAACCAACACTGATCTTGTGTTGGCATTAACTAGCATAGAATCTGTACCAACCATGGAGGCCTATTGAGCTCAGTGGCATTATGCTTAGGAGTTGGGTCTTTACCAACTGACTCCTATATAAAATCCAGACCTAATAATCTAACATTTTAGCTGTGATCCATATGTTTGGGGTGAGAATTCTAGCATAAACAGATGTCACTAAATCCTGACCTCCATTACAATTCAAATCTGTCATTTGTTCCCTGGTGCTAAGGAATCTACCTTGTGGTATCTGGTTGGCCGTTAATCTCTCTAGAACAAAATACAGTGACTTGTGGTATAGCTGCATGAACAATAGTAGTTTACTTTGCTGGACTTTTACATACTGAGTCAAGCAATGAGAAAACAAGTAGGACTGTAAGTGAAAACATTTGAGGAAAGAGACCGTTTTTAATATTTTTTAATTTTCTGTGCATTCTGGCACCAATATAAATGTGTAGGTGGTTCCAACAAAAACATGAAATGTCCAAATATTATTTAACATAAGTCATTCAGGTCCCAAATTCCCAACAAGATACATCATATGTAATAGTTTGCCCTTACTATCCTTATAATGGAAAATAGTAAAAGGTTGCAAAGTCAAAATTATTGCAAAGCAAGGATTAATCAAGTTCCTTAAGTCCTCTGACTCCAATGGGACTTCGAGAGTCTCAGCACTTTTGAAAATAAGACCATGATTATTTAGAAGCATGCAAATGGATTTAGGAACCTAACTCTAGGCATCTGAGTGAAAATTTTAGGTATTATAAAATGTGTTTTTGTCCTATTCTTATTCTTGTGTAATATCATTTAAAATAAATAAGCTTTTGAGATTGTGTTTGGGTTGAAAGGAGGAACTGATGAAATTTTATATGTAGAAAAGTCATGTAATGATTTTTCATTTAAATTATGAAGGCCATTGTACTGTGCTATGTCTGTTATGCTCTAAGATATTTGATTCCTTCCTGATTCTAGGGATAACTGGCAGCTAAATTTGAAGAATATTGGGGCTGCTTTAACTTATATCTGGCTCCCTGTGGCCCTACTGAACATGCTGGGTGGCCTGAGATTGTTAAGCCATGTCTATTTTTTTCAAAGGGGGCATCCCCACAAGAGAGCACATACAGTTTGTGGTGCCACAGACCAACTGTGGCACCACAAGCTGTACGTAATACACATGCAGGAATTTGCTGCACTGCTAATTTGCAGTGCGGTGGTTTTTTGTGGTGGTCTAAAAAACAAACAAACCACACACCAGAAAAAAGCAGGGCAGCACACATGGTGGTAGCACAAGCCGCCCAAAACCAGAGCCTGACCAGTCAGAGCCATGCTCTGGCTGCCAGTTGGCTCCATGTACCCAGACTCCTGCTGCTAGAGTACCAGGAGGCCCCAAGACCCCAGGTAAGGCTGCTGGACTCAGCCTCCCCTCCCCTACCCAGGGCAAGTTGCCGTGTGCCAGATCATATTTGTGCATGTTTGTGCTGCTGCTTGTTGCCCCTAGGGAACGTATATTCTTGCTTATGGGGATGAGAAAGAGAACAAATAACACAGGAGAATGTAGGAGTATACTACTGGACGTGCTACAAATTGGCTACTTTAGAACTAGATCCATGTGACCCATGTTGGGAGTATAGAGGTTCCCTCATTTCCTCTGTAGATTATATACTGGAATAATGGGCATAGAGGGTCTATGATGAATCTCCATTATCTTATCATAAGCTGAACTAGAGTATCTTTTCAGCTTCTCAGATATCTGCTTCCACTACACTTCTGCAAAGATGTAGCATGTGCTTAACTTTATGCATTGTTTAAAGACCCTTTGATTTCAGTGGGACTAGTCACAGTAAAGTGAAGTCCACATGTAAGTATTTGCAGTTTCAAGGTCCTAAGACCTATCTGTATTGCATCTTTGCTGTGTCCAGGAGGATCATCACAAAAGCAAGATGATGACAAGTCAGTATATGCATAGCAATGGTTAAGTGTCATATGCATAAACATAATTTAAAATTATTTCTCTTACATCTGTGTTGCTAGATTCTTAGCTGGTATATATTATATATAGCCTGACAAGGTTCTTTGGGTGAATCTGATATCTTTTATTAGACCAACTTAAATAATTGGAAAATTCACCCAAAGAACCTTCTCTGCTTACTATGTCCTTAAACTAACACAGCTACAACCTACACCCTATATATACCCTACATTTTACACCATATGGAAACAAAGGATATGTACCTACATCCTAACTTTCTGACAGCTAAGTCAGCTTAACTTTTTAAAGTCAACTAAACTATCAGAGAGTACACACATGGAGTAGAGTTGACTTAAATGCAAAACAAGATAATACAACTCCAAAGTGAATTATCTTGAGTCACACTAGTTAAATTGACTCTCTGGGGGAGGGCTTACAAGATGGTTGCCACCATGTCAAGGAGGTGTACATGTGCATGTACCAACATGGCTTAATTTAAGTCAACTTAGTTAAGTTGTCCTATTTTAAGTCAGCCTAGACATGTGTACATACTCTAATAATCTAATTCTATAGAGGCTGAGCATCTGTTGCTCCTATTGTTTTAAGTGGTACTTAAAGTTCCTCAGCACCTCTGAAAAAGAGGCCACATACCACATACTATAGCATTGCTCATTTCTGGAAGTCACTCACACATTTCTTTGATTACACTTATAATAAGAATTTTCTCAGGTGTAGAAATATTGAGCACTGAAAACAATGAGTTCAAACAGTTTACTATGTACCAGTTTGCAATTCCAATCATCATAAAAGATAAAGGTAACAAGTACTCACTTGGGTATTTGCATATAACATACTTGTGTTTTTGCTATATTACTATATTCTGTATCATTATATTCTGTAGCCAGCTACTCCCTGACTTCCAGATTTTAGGAAAAACCTCAAAACTGTAAACATGTTCAGTCACATGACAATCTACATCTTAGAAATGCAAACCATATTTCAAAGGAAAATGATAAATGAGAAGACCTTAGTAAGCCAAACCCACGGCAGCTTAGCTCCATCTTAGCAAATGCATTTTCCCTTTGTAAGTTTCTGTGTGTCTGAAAGCAGAGTCTAGGTAAAAAAGGAATGTCTTTTCCCTGTCTGTGGTATTATCCCTATAGGTATCTAGTAAAAATAAAGCTGTATGAAGAGTAGTTGTCCATTTTTATCCTGGCTGCAGGGTAGGTGCTCCATCTGTGATTGTTTAAGAAGACAGAAGACAGTCACAGCTACAGCTGAGAATGGGAGGGTGAATGAAAGATTAAATTAAAGATAAGTTGACACTACATGGAAAACATTTAAAGCTATTCTGTTTAGAAACAATTCTGCTTCTAGTATGTCATCTGTTTTCTCTCCCTCTCTCATTCAGTCCTTTCCTTATTTTATTTGACACGTTTACAGGATAGATGTTTCTTAAGAATTTATAGTCTGTTTCTACTAATAAATGTTAAGGATTTTATCTCAGACTGGGAAATAAACAGCAGGAGATGATGAGCTCTTAATAAACAAATATTTTGTTTTGATGCAAATATTCTTAGTAATACAAAACACAGCAAAAAGAGAAATATAGGCATATGTTATACAACTTGTATTGTTATTAAATACACTGGATTTCACAATTTTCCATGGTGTCCAGAAGGGCTTCAAGTTTCTTCAGACTTTTCGAAACACAACTTTGAAAGTTTTCAGCCCCTTAGCCAGGAAAGACATCCAGATCATTCTGGCCTACGTAAGTGACAGCTGGAGGAGCAACAAAATCAGCTGAAGATTTTACAAGGCTTTTCAAACTAAGTGTATTCCATGCCCTCATGCCCTATCTGGCCTTACCAAATTGGCAAACTGTGTGGTTGTCAATAATTTTGAAGTTGTGCTGCCTCTGGCTGTTCTTTTACTACCTTCCACAATCGTAAAAGGTACTTACATCTTACTAGGAGAATGTTAAGATTTTGTGATGTTTATCTTAAGATTCCTTTAGCAGGCATAGAGAAGGAATTAGTGAGGCCTTGTGGGGATCTCTTCTTGGTCCTATGCTATCTAATACTTTTATCAGTGACCAGAAAGAAATGTTAAATCATCACAGATTAAGCTTACACATGACACAAAAGTCTGACACCCTCATATCAACCACAACCTTTCCATTCAACAATAGGCAAATTTATTCATACACAGTGGTAACAGAGAAGAAATAAAAGAAATAAAACAGACATTCAAGCAATTCTATATATCTACCAGTTCTAGGGCTGTCATCAGTGTCAAATTGAATCTGCCCAGGACACAGTCTTTACTGTAAGGCTTTCTTAGGTGTCAGATGTCAGCATGTTAGCAGCCTGGAGATGGGATGCCAAGACCCACCCCCTCCCTACTCTGGGGTGGATGAGATGGGATGGCGGCCTTAGGGACGCCTCCCAGGGGATGGGGACCCCTCTCAGGGAGGAGGACAGGAAGGGAGCCTTTGCTACTCTTACGTCTCTGCCCTTGTATTCTCCTTCCCTCTTGATGACTCTTGATCTGTGGCTGTCATTGGTCTCTCTCTGTGTTTGTTACACCATCTACATTATGTTCCATCAGCATATTCCAAGCTCATCACCTGCACACCCTTCCCAGAACAAGCATTTCAGGCCCCACTCTTTGGCCTTGGAAGCTGGTGCCACCTCATCTCATGTTATGGAACAGTATGGTACATGTCCCCATTTTCTCAGACTGTGTGTCCTTTCTCAGACTGTGGGACATCTGTGTGGGACAGAGGTGGCTGGTGCTGTGCACTGCACTTTTCACCCCACTGCAGCTGCCCTAGAATACTGTCATGGGTGAGTACAAACTGTTCAGGAAGGACAGGCAGGGGAGAAGAGGGGGAGGAGTTGCACTTTATGTAAAAAAGCCAGATGATTGCTCAGAGGTTCAGTTTGAAACTGGAGATAGGTCTGTTGAAAATGTTGGATTAGGATCAGAGGGGAGAGCAACAAGGGTGATGTTGTGGTGGGTGCCTGCTGTAGAGTACCAGACCAGGTGAAAGTGGTAGATGAGGCTTTCTTCAAACAGCTAGCAGAAATTTCCTGATCACAAGCCCTGGTTCTCATGGGGGACTTCAGTCACCCTGACATCTGCTGGGAAGGCAATACAGCAGTGCACAGACAATCCAGGAAGCTTTTGGAGACTGTTGGGGACAACTTCCTGGTGCAAGTATTGGAGTGGCCAACTAGGGGTCATGCTCTTGACCTGTTGCTCATGAACAGGGAAGAATTGGTGGGGAATGTACTAGTAGATCGCAACTTGGGCAATAGTGACCACAAGATGATATTAGGAAGAATGTTCTCACTCGGAGTGTAGTAAAACACCAGAACAGGTTACCCAGGGAGGTGGTAGAATCTCCATCCTTGGAGGTTTTTAAGATCCGGCTAGATGAAGCTTTGCCCGGGATAATCTAGTTGGGGATGGTCCTGCTTGGAGCAGAGGGTTGGACTAAATGACCTCCGGAGGTCTTTTCCAGCCCTAATTTTCTATAATTCTATGATAAACACATGGATATTGAGGGGTTACTTGATCAATCCACAGGGGTGACTTGACCAATTCCTAAGGGGAAATAAATTGATAATGGGCCCTTCAGTCAAGGAAGGAGATGTAGAGACAACTCTAAGTGTGACAAATTTAGACTTGAAATAAGATGCACATTTTTCATATTGTGCACATTTTTTATATTGTATGAAGGCAGATTTCAGGTTGGTAAGGCCTAATGAAGAATACTTGATCTTCAGATGCTTGTCTAAATCTATCCCAATTATGCAGTTGATCCAATAAAAGATAATCATCCACAAAATCCTAGCTTCTTGCAAGATGTAGGTATAGTATTCTTAAACATTAGTTAATACCCTTGGAAGTTTTGGGGGGCAGACCTAACTCTAAAATTGATAGTTTTACACCATTATGAGTTGTAATTATTACTGTTGATTAAACTGTGAGGACGTATGCTTAAAAATACCCATTCATTTGTGGGGAAGAAACTCAAGTTAATTTCACAGGATGATCATGTCACATATATTCTTACTAACCTATTGTCAGTTGCCCCTTGAAATGCAACAAACAGAGCTTAGAAAAATGGTTCAGTGTTACTATTGTGATATTAAGATATTCCTATGAAATTCCATCCTTCATTTCCTTGGCTTTTAGCTTTGAACCAATTAAGGAGCAGCGTGCATTTGTTCTGTTGCACTGAAATCAGTTTTCTTCCCTGAACTGTTAGGGTTAAAAGTAACAGTTTCTTTTAAAAAAAACCCAAAACCTCAAACCCCCAATTTTATCCCATATGGTAAGATATAGTCATCGTAAAGAGCTTTTGGAAGTATTTCCTTAGCTGTTTTATATTTTAATATCTATAAAAATATACTGACCTCTAAAATTTCAAGACAAATAACTTGGGACAAAGAATACATTTTCAATGTACATTTTATTTTACAGGTTTGCACTTTATATTTGGATATTTTATCTAATAATCCTGATTCTGGCAGACCTCTTTCCCCAACTTTTTTAAAACTGTAACATTTACATCCTTTTAGATAGAGGATTTGAAATAAAAGTTCAATTTTTTTTAATGCATTATTGTTTTCTACTCTGTATAAAGAGACACTGACCTCTAATTGCCAAATGCTTGCAATACCTTCAGTATTGCTTTCTCTCCGTATTTGCCTGGGAAAATCCTTCTTAAATAATTTCTTACCGTGTGCCAATGCAATGTAGGCACTGCATGCTTTCAACAGTCAAATAAAACACATAATTTCTAGTTAAGCAAACTTTTAGTCATATATACATTTGATTAGAAATGGGCAAAGCATTTTACTTGGGTAAAAAATAAATATAAAGCATCTGCTGCATGGTTCATGTAATAGGAGCTGCGTAGTATCTAATTTCTGTTATACAGACCAGTTTTATGAAATTGCCTGGTATGAATTAAGGTGACATGGCACAGTTAAAACATAATTTTGCTAGCAAGGATTCTGCCATTGTATGGGCAGAAACTACATTATCATTCTATGGTGCTGCACATTTTTTTTTCCATGTCCATGTACTTCCCCCATACATCTCAGTTTTGACATACGTTGCTTCCTTTTCAGAAGAAAGAAAAGAGTAAATTCTTCCTCTATTGCCTTTATGTTCTACATCATTACTCAGATGAAGTAGTTGAAATAAAAGTATACAATCTAGCAGTTAGCAGAAAGCTTTTCCTTTTTGGGTGTAGAGTTCTTATTCCTAGGCTTCTCCAAGTCTTCACTGTGTTGTTGCTTAGATAGCTAGGTTTTTCCAATACAGCTTTCAAAAGTGCAAATGGGAACTAGGCACCCCAATTCTGCTCAGTTACAGTGGGAGGTGGTATATTACCTATCAGTCATGCCTTTGAAAATCTTTCCCATACACGTTAGAATTTGCGATTACTTGCTGGTACAAAATGTTACATGTTCACTCTCTAATCCCCCTGAAAAATTAAACCAGGTTTAAAAATCAGGCTGAACAATGATCATAAAATATGAAAGTTTCATGAACTTAAGAATGAATGGTTATTTGCTCCAATTTTTATACTAGGAAGGAATTATTAGTTATTTATTTGCTGTAATTTTTTATTTGTTGTGTGGTAACTGGAAAATATTTTCCTAAATAGCTTGTCCAAGTATTAAATGTTATACTTGAACAAAAAATAAATATTCCAATATAATTTGTATTTGCCAGCTTCTCTCTCTAGGTATATTGGTCTCTGGTTCTATACTTGGAACCCAGTACAGATTGCCACTGATGGAAATTATGAGAAACTCCACTAAAATCAGATAAGGCACTTTTACACATGTTCTGGGGGCAGACGAGCCTTGGCCCAAAATGTCTGCTCCAGCCAAGTAAGGAAGTGTGCTTTAATGCCCCCAGCTTCTGGCCTGCAGGCATTTGACTGCATTTCTGAAATCAAAAGTGAATGTCTGTTCACTTGTTTATTGGTTCAATAGATGCAGCTTTGGCTAACCTGTGGAGATTGAATAGATTCAGCATCAGGCTTTTTGACTGTTTGCACTTAGCCTGTGAGATTAGAATACAGCCTTCACTGAAGAGCTGCCTTTTGTGCTTTTTCATAGTTGTGAGCTATTCTACTAACATGTAATTTCTGTTTAGGGATTTATTACAATCTAACTTGTTGTTTTGCTTGATCTGCTGTCTCTAATAGCTGTTATGCTAGCTCTCTTGGGCCCATTCAAATGCTTTTAGCACTACTTGTTCCGGATTTTGGTTGTTAATATGATGGTCCTGCATGACTGCATTGCCTGGCAGGGATAAGGTTCAGGAATGCAGAGTGGTTTGAACAGATTTTGATTTAGGTCATCTAATGCCTGCCTCTTTCTTTCTCTTGTTTTCTGAGCCTGACTTTGGTTGTTAGTACATGGAGAAACACTGGGAGTTTCAGCACAATATAGCTCTCTCCAGAACCACTGACAATACAAATGTTGTCAGTATTGACCATACATATATATCCCATGCTGCAGTGTTTACTCAATTATGAAGTGCTTTGAGTTTTCATGAAAATATCCCTCTTTTATTTCTATTATCTATATTTTTATTCCTTCCTTTATTCCTCCAAGCCATCATTTGCATTGATTATAATAACCTTATCACTTTTGACCTACCTGAGGCTACCTCTCCTTACATCGTCTTCCCGTAGCACCTCTTCTTATCCAAGGATGTAACTCTCATTTATACATTTAACATTTTTTTAAAAGAACATCTCTGTCTTCTGCCTTTTTAATGCTTAGAACTTCTCCCCAGAACTTTTCCATCCTCCTACAAATCTCCCTTCAAAAGTCACCTCTTTTATGGTAACTAAGAGAAGTAAATTAGTGATGACATGAAGATGAGAATAGTTGGTACTTATTTTAACTCATTATAACTGCCAGAAACTCTTGGAATACTATGTATATACATATGTATATGTAATACCTCTTTTTATCATGTATATGGTATTTTTAGTTTGTGCCATTTGGGTGTTATGAATATTCTTTTCAAAAGCACTTGAGTAATTTAGGATCTTAAGTTCTTTTTCTAACATAAGTTCTCATTAAAAAATGATGGAAGTTGTGTTAGCAAATCATGTAGGCACCTTCCACATTCCTACATTGTGTGTTTATATGTATTATACGAAGTGCTTGAAAATGACACCATCAACTTAATATGGGGGGTTTGGTTTGGTATGAGCCTAAAATAATTATTATATTACATACAAGAATAATGAAAAAATATTCCTATATTATGAGAAGATAAAGTTTACAAAGTTAAATAGACAAACACTAGGAAACGTCAAAACTAGGGTTGCCTGGGCAATTTCAGCTCACTCCTCTTGTATATGTGTTTTATGAAACAGTCTTTAGTTATATGATCACATAATATTTTTTCTAAAATAGTGTGTGCACAGGATGAAATGACACAACATGGACCTCTGTAGTGAAGGGAGATGTTGGCTTTAAGACTGTCTTCAGAAACTGGAAGATGTAAAGTGAATGAACAAAGGAAATAAAGAAGTGTTTTCATGACTAAGGCTGTCATGAAAGCATTTCTACAGGAATGCTGTCCTGTGGGGGAAAAAAAAATGTTTTGTCTTTTCCTCCGGGATTCCTTGTTGGAGATGTTCAAGTCACATAAACTTTAGGTTTGTAATTTATATATTCTTAATTTTATTGGTGCCTGATTTGAGACCTTGATCTGGAAATGCCTGATTTGGAGGGATGCTGAGACTCTTAGCTGAAATCAGTGAGAGCCGTTCATTGAACGTAGTGCAGATATTTGAGGAGTATAAGGGGAGGTTTGATTGCATTAAAAATGGCCACCAGATCTAACTTAGTTTACCCCCAGGACAGACCTTACACTTAGACCCAGCCTCAGTGATTGGAAATCAATCTAAACCTGTAACTGAACTGAAGTTTTGCACCATCTAAAAATGGTAGAACCCAGTCTAAGATAGATCTGGATCAACGCATACTCAACTTTAATCAATGTAGGTTTGGACTGGTGCATCAAACTTCAGTACAGTTACCTGCAAAGCCCTGGGAGTGAGAGAGCCTGGTCACTAGCTCCAGCCCAGGACTGCACATTCCCTACCTGCCCCTCTGGCAGTGAGCTATTTTTATTCCCCCTAGTTCCTCACCACCCCTCCCCAGTTCCCCTTCAATCCTCCATCCCACCATGCACTCTGGGTGCCAGTTTGATCATTATTTGCCATTGCTGGGAGCTGAGGAAGTAAGTATTGGTGGGGGGAGGGGCAGGGAAGATGGGAGGTAGCTTCACTGGGGCGGTGCTTAAAATAGCTGGTCCCCTCCCTGGTCCCCTCCAAGCCCCCCCTGCAGATTCTACAAGCCCCCCTGATCCCACCAAATCTTTCTGGACCCCAACAACCCCCCATGGATTGCTTCTGCCCTGACATATTCCTTCCATGGATTGTGCTTGCCCCTTGATCACCATGGATTGGATTTACCACCCCCCCACACACAGATCATGCCTACCCCTGAATCTCCTTCCAGATCACCCTATTCCCCCATGAATCATGTCTGCCCACCCCATCCCCCCACAGATCATGCCTGCCCCTTGCATGGTTTCTGCAGGTAGTGCTGCCCTCCCATCACTCCCTGAATTGTGCTTGCCCCTCTACCCTCCTGTGGATACTGCCTGCCCCCCAATTCTCCTGATCATTCCTACAGATCCTGCCTGCCCTGCTATCTCACAGATGCTGTTGTCCCATTTGATTGCTCTGCAGACCTCCTATCTCCCATCCCCCTCAGCCTGCCTGATTCCCCCATCCTCCCAATGCCTCCCACTGTTCTCCCTGCCCCACCCTGACTTACCTAGATCAGGTGGTCATTCATGAGTTAACCTCCCCCTTACTCCCTGAATGTTCGCACTTAGCCATAAAGAATTATAGGATGCTAGTTATTTAGAAAAATCAGGGGCTACCACACATGCTGCCACTCATAACAGTAGCATGTTGTAGCTCTCTTTGTGGACAACCAGCAAGAAGGGTTTGAGCACTTTGCTGTTGGGCTTCGCAGGTATTCACTGGTAACTGAGGAATGGGGACACTCAGGGATTTTGAGTAATGGTCTTACTCTTTTTTTCTCCCTTTTCCTCCCCCAGATTTGTTTCGTCTATCCCATCTTTTCCCTGTCTTTGCTTGTTTTTTTCCTTTTACTGCCAGGATCTTCCCCATGTTGGGACCAAAATATTCCCCATATATTCCTTGCTTGTAGCTGCTTATAACAACTCTCATTTCCCCTCTGCAGGTTCCTCGTTAGACCTAATTGCTACTGATCCAACTACTCCTGGACTGCTACTTACCTCTATTTTCAATCCTACTTTCCACCCCTCCTAGCTCATTGTCCTAATACATTACCTACTATTCTAAGTAAAATCAGGTAGCTTCTTCCTTCGTGACATCTGGTCTCAGGAAGAGTGTTATTCTGAGCTTCTCTTTCTCACTGTAGATGCCTGGATTTCAACCTATAGCAGCCTTCAATGGTCCAAATATGTAATTTCAGGAAAAGCCCCACCTCATGCTCAGCACCAATGGAGTCTTTGTGGGAATTTAGCACACAGCATACTAGAAGTACCAACTGAGTATTTAGAAACTTCAAAAATTTTCCTTGACCTGTAACTTGGTCAAGAGTTGGCAGACTTTTACTGGTATAGTAAAAACATATTTCTGATCCAGAAAACACCTCTGGCAAATTTCAGTTCCCTATTTGAACACAGAGGACAACTAAAGTTCTACAGTGAGTAGATTACCCAAGTTTTAATAAGGAAAAAACAACATATTTTTCTCCATGGCCTATTCTTTGGGAACAGGTGAACCACATGAAAGGGATGCCTTAGAAAATATGAGGCAAATAGTTTGTCAAAGTTCTAATGAACTGGAAAACAAAGTCTTGCAATAGGAAGTATGGGACAATCTTAATAATGTATGATGCTTTCAGTTCCACTTGTAAATAATTAATCCTTCAGTGCATTTCTGCATATGGTCTCTTTGAAACTCTGAGACTAATCCTAGTGAGCTGACTTGTCTTAAATTACTTTCTCATCATATTGTACTTTGAAAATATTAATGCAAGATAAGTTTCAGTCATTTTTAAACCTTAAGAATTTGTCTTTAGGGTGCTCAATATGCTGGGTATTGCTGTTTATTCCATGCCAAAATACTGCAGAATGGTTGATCAGTGGACTAAAATAGTTACAATTTTTTTCCTTAAATTTTGAATCATGAATCATGCCTTTACGTCAACTAAAACCATCTGTGCATGTCCTTTTCAAATGATTTATAGATGCTCTTCCTCTTTCTTCTCAAATATTCCAAGCAATCTTGACCTGGTATGTGGACATTATATATTTCTCCAAAACTAGGAAAAAGCAATGAACTAAATGCACATAACACATTCATCTGAAGTGCCTCATATGATAGAAAATAATGAAAGACAGTTGTGAACTTTCATAGTACCCTGGTTTGATTAAAATCTGCCAACAAAAGTTTGGACAGGGCTGTGCCATCAGTGTACTGGCACTGGGCGCCCTCACATAGGGGGCGCCAAATCAAATGGAAGTAATGTTATGTAGTAGTACATAAGGGAGTACTTTTCACATAATCTGCATTGGGTGCCAAAATACCTGGCTATGACTCTGTTTGGATTTATAGTTTGAGCAGTAGCCAGGACTTTAGTCAAGGTTGCCTTGTGTGATCTTGGAAGAGTGACTGAGTCTTATCAGAAAGTCTACATAAATCTAGTTTTCCAGTCCAATTTCTTGAGCCATAAAGTTTAATAAAGGTGAAAAGAATAAGGCATGTACTTGTAATAGCCTCAAGAAAAAGAAATCTCTTCAAGTGTGTGGCTTATGAAGAGTATTGTCAGAAAATGGAATTACAGTATATTTCAACTCAAAATAAAGTGTTTTTTCTGAACAATTAAAAAAAATTGGGATTTCTGGAAAAAGTTCCATTTCAGAATATTTGTCAGCTTGTTGGCTGCACACTTCCAACTCAAATTATCTATGATTCTATATTTATCTCTTCAATTTCACTTTTTCCTTGACAGCAGAAAGTCATACTGGTAAGTACCTTTGAGTCATATCACTGTATTTTTAGAATTAGTTGCTTGAAAAATCTTTTTATTTCTTTGCAATTTTGCCATTTGGATTTTGTAATTTTTCTGTTGGGAAGTTACTCCAGTGGATTTCCCTAACAGGCTTTTATGTCCTCAATACGACACAGATAAATTACAACAAAATGACTTATGCATGTGCAATTGATATTTCTGTTAATATACTAATTTATCATGTTCCAAACTACACTGAGTCTGAATTTGTAAATGCTAAATTCTCCCTTAACAGATGCAAATGGCATTTCCACCAGACTTTTGGTTTCCTTTCAGTTTGTTGCAAGCTTTCTGAAATTTCTGTTATCTGAACTGGCATGAAATTGTTCTGAATATAGGATCTACATGAGTTTTTGTAAAATTCTTCCTTGAATTCAGAAGGAAGTTGTAGCAGCCTGAAGCCTTTCAGTATATATTTTCCTGGTTTTAATCCTACCTAATAGCTGGGGAAATAGTTTAGAAAGTTTAACTTAGCTCTTTTAAAATTCAAAAAGGTTTTCTTTTTTTTTTTAAAAAAATGCTCAATGGTTTCCTTTGATATCAGGATTTCTGTGCATTTCAGCTGTATGCTTCTTTGCAAGAATAGAATAGACATAGAGCCAAGTTTGTTTTTTACTTTCTTTTTAAAACAGAAATGTGAAAAGTTAGCCTCCTAAATTTGTACTTGGGCTCTAAAATAAATAATGGGATTTTTTTTTAATCACTGGGAAATTCAAAGTGATTTCATGAGGAGCTGTTAGATGTTCACAGAAAACAGTTTAATGATAACAGAGATTGAGATCATTTTTCTTGTTTATTTATAAAATGCATACATATTTTAGCAAAATCTGTACATAAATGCTACTGTTTCATAACCATACAAACATGGCTAAACTTGGCAATATTTTACTCCTGTTACCATTACCTTTGATGCTCATTTCAAAATTCAAACTGAAGTAAATCTCAATGGGAATTTTTCCATTTCTATAATCCTATATAAGACATAGTTTTGTTATGAAATTTGAACACTTATATCATGTAGTAAAGAACGTGATGGCTGACATCACTGAACACAGTTTAAATTGGAAATTGGAACACTGGTACTATTGAACTCAGGGGCTGAAAAACCATCTGGCAGGAACCTAATAGTTTTATAGCCCTCTAGACTAGAATTATCATATCCAGCCTTCTGGGCTTTCTCATCATGTCCTGCTTTGCAAAAATGTACAAAAAACTATACTGAACTACACTGAGCCAGACAAATTCTGTCCCTTAAAACTGTCATTTCTTGGATACCATGGGTGCATCTACATGAGACACTACATCACCATAGCAATGGACTACAGTGACATAGCGTCAGCAGGCACAAACCATGACATGGCAGCTATGTTGCCATTGTGATGCACTCCCTCACTATAGCACATCCGCATGGCAATGTAGTGGCTAAAAATAATAGTGCACCATTGGCACAGTGCAGTAACAGTCTAAAGGAAGTACCAAATGACAGTGCAGTAACAACAGCACCATAGGGGTACAAGTAGATGCACCCCTTGATACCTTCTTTATGTTGCATTGTCAGGTTATCACATAAATTAAAGAAAGAAAAGATCTTAAAAGTGTCATCTAGGTCATTTTCCATTACTAATACATAATGTTTCCCATACAAAATATTTAACGTGATCTGCATAGTCTACCTTTACATATACCAATAAAGTGATGAGATTTCAACCATTTCCCATTGACCTTTCCAATATATGCAACACAGTGGCTGAAGTTTAACAAGATATAGGTACATAAACTCTGTCCATTTGTTAGAATATACTTTTCTTTCACTGTCCCCCAGGTTTTAAAAAAATTCCATGACTCTCAGTCTCTGTATATCAAAAGCTTTCCAGAAAAAGTTTTCTGAAGGTGTATTTTCAAAAGGATGTAATATAATTATAAAAAAAATTTATAATACAATCTCACATTACTTGTCTGGACATGGCAGAAGATGAATAATTTGTTTTCAATAATGGTCTTTATAAAAATAACAAATGTTGTGGGTTTGTGCTTAAAAATATGGAGAAAGAGTTGGAAAAGTGACTCCCAGCTATTTAGTGAGGTTCCATGAGAAAAATAGTGTTCCTGATCTAAGACTTGTAATGAGTTAAACTGGTTTTCTCAACAATGAATTCTCAGAAATAAATATTCCCCTTTAAAAGTATATTTTACATCTTTTCCATTGAGTTGTACAATTGGAAAACAAAATGGAAAAAAATGTGGCTTATTGTTGTTCCATCTTACAAACCACTCTGCTTACCCTCATGACTGGAAGGTCTTCCTAGATGTTTAGTTTCACTTAGTGACTCACAAGTAACTTCCAATGTTTACAGTTATTCAAAGTTTTTATTTTGTTTTTTAACAACAACAAAAAAACCCCTGCATTTTTCTGACATGGCACCATAAATAGGGATGCTTTAATGGTCTTTTATTTATATTATTATTCCCATGACAACTATATAATAGATTTTTATATATACATGTATAAAAATAAATTACTACTGCATTTCAACTAATGCAATTGGATTCCAGATATAAGAACTTGTTTTAATTCAGAGTTCTGCCATAGATGTTATGTGTGACTGGGTAAACTAGTTAATCCCTCTGTTTTAGGTTTCCCTATGCAAAAAAGAGATTATACTTCCTTATTCCATAGGAATGTTGTCTAACCTCATTAATGTTTTAGAAGTGCTTCCATACTGTTGTTTCTGACCAGCTCTGATGGCTAGCTTTGTGGCTCTCCAAGTTATATGTTGAATTTTTCACAGAGTATTGTTGTATTTATTGCATGTTTCAGAGTTGTCCAACTTTGGCATGGCCAGGCTGCCAGCATGTCACTCTCAGGCTGCACACTGTGGGGGCCAGACACTGCAGGGTAGGTTGCCCTGGGATTCCCCACTTCCCCACTACATAGTCCATACATTCCTCCAGATCCTCCCCCAGCATGCACCTGTGGGAAAGGCAGCAGTAGGGTCCCATAGACCACAGGGTAACAAATCATGAGCTGTATTGGGTCCAGTTGGACCTAACTCAAGCTGATCCAATAAAAGATAACAGTCTCCAAAATATACTTGCCTCACCAAGTTGCATTTATTTGTTCCTGGTTCCAAATTTGGCTATGATATGTAAATAACTACATCAATAATAATCACCTGAAGTTGTAATAAATCTTCCATCAATTATAATATTATAGATACTACATATGTATATGTATATAATAGGGATGTGCAAAGCTTCAGTCCCTGATTCAATTCGGTGGAGATTCGGCCTGATTTGGTGGCTGAATCTCCAAATCCGAATTGAATCAGAGGACCCTTTAATCTCTCCAAATCAAATCAAAACCCTCTGAATCTATTTGGAGAGATTCAGAGATTCAGACATAGACACAGCTTTAAATGTTTCTTCTACGTACCTCTAGGTAGCAGGGAGTTGTGAGTGCTGCAATGCTACAGCATATGGAGTGTCCCACAGAAGCGAGGGGGCTTCCCAGTGCACTCGGCAGCAGACCCAGAAGACCAGAAACACTTCTGATCCACTTCTGGGTCTGCCGGGGAGTGCACCCCCCTCAGCCTGGCAACTGGTTTCTCCTGGGTCGGGGGGGCACCTGGGCTCCCCTGCAGCCAATCACCAAGCTGCGGGGGCGCGACGGAGAGGAGCCCAGCATGCTCTGTACCAGACCCGGAAGTGGATTGGAAGTACTTCTGGTCCACTTCTGGGTTCGCTACCAAGTAGGTGGAGGGCCCCCCCACCCTCCTGACGGATGCTCCGTGTGCACCAGCATTGCACTGATTATGAGCTACACCTGCTACTTCAAGGTATGTAGAAAAAACTTTCAAAGCTGTGTCTATGTCTGAATCACTGATTCTCTGAATCAGCATTGAATCTTCAGATTCAGATTTGTCTGAATCAAATCAGGGCCAGTGATCTGAATCAACAAATTGAATCACTGTCCCTGATTTGGGCTGAAGCCGAATCAAATAGGGCCTGCTTCGCACACCCCTCGTATACAATAGCCTCACAAAATTCTTGTAGGCGATCATCCAAAGAATCTTGTGAACTTTGCACTTATAAAAGTGTAATATCCCTTGTACACCTTTAATTACACCTGTATTTTAATATTGTATGCAGGGAAGTTTTGCTGCATGGTATTTAAATAAACTTTCAAATTTATGGACTCTTCTATTCTATCTCTGGGGGAAGACTTACATACTGGGAACACAATGCTTTTTTAGGAAGTGGGCCACAATAGATTTGTGGAGTGCACCCACAGCTACTTTATGGCTGTGGCTGAGACTGAACCCTCCTCTTCCCCTCTCTACATTTAATCAGTTACCCAGGCTGGAACAGAGATTCAAGAATTTCCATTCTCTATAGCAATTGTCTGCCTACCAACATTCATTTGGAAGAAAGAGTAAAGTAGTCATATTAACAAAGCAATTTCTACTAATAGCAGTGCCTTTTGACACTTTTCTCACCTCTACAAAAGCAAAGTATGTTAAGCATATTAGTATGCAAAGTATGTTATCAAAACAGTGTCACTCTGTCAATGTGGATTTCAGTCCAGATCCATCAGATGTACTCAGGGAAAGAAAGGTTAAAAGCAGACATTCTGACCTTGAAGCCCAAATCAGATGAGGTCTTTTCAGATGAGCCAGACAAATATTTCTATTCATCAGTAGCCCTAGAGTCATCCATATGCATGTGCACGTAGACTGGATTACAGGCTCCATTCTCATATAGTGAGTGGTGGCAGCAAGCTGGCAGTGCATAGCATTTGCCTCCCTGTTATTTCCTGTTCATCTTCATCGTCTGCCACTTAATATGTCAGTATTCTCTTCAGTTTTTCATGAACCAATTCCTATTTCCTTACCAAGAACCATCTCTCAAACTCCTTGATAATTTAATTTCCATCTGAAAATATTAAAGCCAAACTCAGTGGCACGGAAATGATAAAAATGGAAAAAATAACAATGATAATTAAAACAACACTGAAGGGAAAATGTGATCTACAAAATGAGCATAAGAATGCAAGCAGAAAATTATAGGTTTTGTCTTTGGCCTACTTTAAGACTAAAAAGGAGTATTTTTGAATATGTTCTTTGTCTGCCAAACTCTACCCATTGGTGTATGTTTGTGCATGTGTAGAACAGGGTAGAATATGGTCTTGGTGCTTTATTGTACTGTCAAACTTGTATATTTACAAAGTCATTCTTTGCTGCAGTTGGCTTCCTTTCTTCATTGCCTTTTAACAATATAGGACAATATTGTTGAGAGGGAGCTAAATTTGAAATTAAATAAAATCTGAAATGAACTCTTTTCAGAAGGCTGACTCACTACTTTAAAAGCCTCCTCTAACTCATGTTTCTTTAAGATCAAAAGCTTGACTCAGTATGTAAAAGAGTTTTTGTTTTATTATTACCAATTAAACAGTAGACGATAAAGCATTACCCATTTTTACTGTTCAGTGTAAAAACACAGGGAGGAAAAATACATCTCTTGCTTCAAGTTAACTAACTACTTTACATTTAATAAGTTTCATGACTAGTAGAAAACAAGTAGATAAACAAATCAGTATGCCTGGATATAATCCCTAAGGGATATATTTGTTACAGTAAAACTGTATTTTATATTAATCTAAACTAAGTAATTCCTCCTCTATGGTTATAGAAGTACTGTAATACTGAAAGGTTGGAGGCAGGGTACTCAAACTTCATCAGTCACTGTTAATCCTTGTATAAATAAAAGCTTCAGGCAAACTATTTTGTCTAGATATTTGAAAATATAAGACAAAAGGTGATCCAGTAGTACGGATACCTACCTTGAACTCGGGAAACTTGTATTCAACTCCCTGGTCACCAACAGACCTTGGGTGAGTCACTTTAGGGCAAGATCTAAAGAAGCAATTAGCTGTCTCCAAATTAGGTGCCACCACAGCCAACTACTCTTGAGTTAGCGACCCCCTGTTAACTATGGAGCTTACCCCTAAATGAATTAAGGCTAAATCTGTTACTCTTTCAAATATCTGCTATTTAGTGTGGAGTGTGCTTACTCATACACAGGTGGCATGGCGTAATTCCTTCCCTTGCCTTCCCCAAGCTTCAGCTTTCCATTTACATGTCTGTAGCCTGAGATCACATTCACTGGAGGGCCAGTTGAGTAAGCTGGTTCTTATTTGTTAAGAACATGCACATAAATTACCAGAAAGCATATGACAGGGGTTGTCCACTGGGGTACACGTACCCCTGGGGATACTTTGAAAGATCCCAGGGGGTACGCCGAGGTGAGTGGGGATGGAGCGCTGCAACCCGACGCCACTGCCTCACAGGAGCAGGGCCCGGATGGGGTGAGAGAAAGGCTGCACAGATGTGTTGCCACCGCTCTGCCACTCTCCACTCACCATGTGTCCCCCCACCCCCACTCGGCATCCAGCTGCTCACCACCCTCCCCCCTGCCTGGCATCCAGCTGCTTGCCACTCCCCCTCCCCCTTTGCTCAGCATCCAGCTGCTCATCACCCTTCCCTGGGGGTACATTTACTAAAACATGCTGAAAACCCCCTGGCATATGATATGCTGTAAAGTTGCACCCTAGCTTACCTTGCAGTAACTTTTTCATGGAGTCATGAAACCTTCACTATTTTTTGAAGTGGACTGAAGCTCTAAAATAACTCTAGAGACTTGAAAATGTCTCTCTCTCTCTTTCCTCTTGCATATCTCAGGAGTATTCTTACAGTAAGAAGGCTTTAGAAATGTGTGTTTTAATTTAAGTGGTAGATCTTAGAGGTACAACTTTATCAGGAACAAGAACATGACTGCATAGTTTACAGGCTTTTTACTTAGCAGTATTTGCAAATTTGCTTGCAATGAGTGAAATACCAAATGTGCCTTGTTAAATTTACTTCCAGTTATGAAAGTAATTTTTAAACCCGCTGATGTGATATCGAGAAATGTAATTAAGTCTTTTTCAGTTGCATCCCAGATGTGCCATAATAGATGTTTAATAAACTGGAAAGAGATATAGTTGCAACAATGCCTACAGAGAGACTTCTGCTTGTATCTGGTGACAAAGATGAGCAAAAATATAAGGGGTCTCATTTCCATCTCTGATTTGGCTGGAAGAACCAGAAAACGAAATTCAGACATAAAGGATGGAGTTACTGAAGTGGAATTCTGTCAGTTTATTCATAATCAAAAGGAATCAGAGGCTAACTGAGAAGGCTTTTTTTGTGAAGATTAATCTATTGTCTGCCTTTCAACCTCCTCATCAGTATTCTCCCATATGCAGTGGGAAGATGTGTTAATCACAGCAGAATCATTACTAAGTAACAATTGTAACTATGGTTTAAGATGATACAGAACAGCTCACAGCACAGCACCTCATAGCAAAATCCCACAAACAAGACCGCCACTTATGCATGTCAGCACTGTATTTGTACCTTGATTCTTGGAGCCCGTGCTTAAGCATTGCTGAATGTCTTTCCTCCTATTCTCTCACTTGCCTGTTTTATTTCCTGTGAAGATTTGAACCTCTGTTCTTTGCATCTCCTGTCATGGCTTAAAATCCTGCTTCTTGGTTCTTTCAACCTGCCACGTCCAATAATCACACACAGAAAATGCTTGTGCAAGCCAGTTGGCTTAGTTTTCTCTCTTAAGAGAAGACTGCATCTGTTTTTTGGATTAAATCACACTTATAAAGTTATGCTTATTTAGGTGACAGGAAAAAAATGCATAATTTAAAGCTTTCATTTGTTCTTGTGTTAAAAGAGTCCAGAGTCTTAATTCACCCTGGTTTCACCCTTCTGGAGAAAAAAAAAAAAATAAGGTTCATTATAATGATCCAATCTCTCTCCTTTTGTCTTGATTAGAATCACAGTAAGCTTTTTGCCAGAAATGTCGACTTCCCTGAACAAGCCTCTCAAAGCTTGCTAGCTATTTGTTGTTTTCCCAGAAGGCTAATTAGGTTAGATTAGCACCCATGAAATATACATTGAAGATGAGCCAAAAGAGAGAAAAAAAGGATTTAACGATGCCAGAAAATCACACCTTTCCAAGGACTGCAGCCGAGAGTTGTTGAGACATAAGGTAACATTCTGGAAGAGATCATGAAATTATTTCAAATATGATTTTATTTTGTTGCAGGATGGTACAGTAAGTATGGAACATGAGCTCATGCCTAAAGCTGTGTAAAAAAAAGGGCTTTCTGGTTTGCTGGTAGTTATGAAACATAAAAAAAGAAAGATTTGGGGTCAATTTGAAACAAGGATTCTTTTCAAATTGTTTATGTTAAATCTGAGAAGTCAAATAATTTCATTTCTTCTTGAACTAATTTAGTTTGCCCAAACCTAAGTGCTTAGTTTTCAAGTTTTTCTAACACTTGTTTTATTATTTGTGCTATAATAAAACTAAAATAAACTTTAACAAAACAGTCATCCACCTCCTCGCCTCCCCATGTAACCAGGACAAAGTGATGCTGATAAAATGTGAACAGACTAAACAAAAGAACCAGCACCTTTAACATGATTTTTTAAGGGTCTCACTGATTTCAGTGGGGGCTAGGTACCTCAATATTGTTGAAGATCAGAGATTTAGAAAGGAGAAGATGAACAAGGATAAAAGAATGAATGGAGTGTAATCTGATGGACATAATTTTCTACTGGCTTGAGCATGGGACTGCCATTGTGTGCTGTAGCCCCTGCAGTGGGTGGGCGAGGGACTCACCCCTCCTGAGCTGCCCCCTCATGGTCCCCTGCACCCTCACAGCCCCCCCTTTCCAGCCCCCCAACCCCCTACTTACCTGGAACGGAGCCTGGGTCCAGGTCCCTGCAGCCTGCACCACCATTTGCCCTGCATGGGCAGGCAGTATGCTTCAGCACCAGGGTAAGGGGCAGCCATAGCGATGCTCTGGCTGGATACCAGAGCATTTCTGTGGAGGACCCATGCCTCCAATTGCCCTGCATTTCCCCCCCATATTTTATTTTGGTACCTGGATTTCCAAGTACCAAATTTTGAGCCCACACTGCAAAAGTGCAGTGTAGGGAACATTTTTTTGTTCTCAGCATCCGTCTTGACACAACTCAAATTGGTTTGAGATGCGGCAAGAGGCATGTGCAAGCTTGTGTGGATGCATCTGTAGATTCTATTTAGTACTTAATGTAGTAAATCATTTAATCTCTTAATTTCTGAAATATTCCCTGCTAGTTTATCTCTGCCTCTGCTCTACACCTACACTAAAACCTTTTAGGTTTACTCTGGAGGGAGAGGCACTGGTCTGTTATGTGCAGTGGGTAATCTTTGTGTGTTGCCTTGCCTCAGCCTGCCTCCAAATAGAAGGGTTCAGTTAAAAACTTAACATGGCCTCTGTTATTTTGGATGAAGTGGAAAGGGAAGAGAGCTATTACACGGCTTGTGTTTGGAATTCTGAGTACCTTGAATTGGTAAGTATCTTTGCTTAGTGTTCCCAGTTGTTTCCGGAATATCTCAACAATGGTGGCAAAAAAAAGGTGAGGGGGGCTATTTTTAATGATAGTATACAAAGCCACTGGCCACTTTAATTGTGCGGTCCCAAGTCATGAATATTTCTGAATGTTTATTGTGTTAAAAATATGATGCATTTTGTCACCTGGAGCTTTGTATTCTTTGTTGAGCACATTAAAACAAAATTCTGCCCCCCATTAGACTACATTGACTGAATTCAGGGTAAAGTTCAATGCTTTCTTGAAATCTCGAGATTTCACAACATCAGGGCTAGCAATTTGTTGTACAGTTTTGTGAAGAGAGCACAAGCGGCATAATGCACCATAAACTCTGCAATGTTTATTAGCCATCTTCATCTATAGGATCTGAGAATCTATTACTAGTGAGAACAACAAATAAAAGAAAAGAAACCTAGAACTCATTTGCACCACATTCAATATAATTGTCTAATTTTGCAACTATGGAGAAATTTTATATTTTCAGAATTAATTAATGTTTAGAGTAACTGTCAATTCTCTAAAAACAATGTGGTTCAGAATGTATGCCTCAGTGAATTATACTTCATTATTATTGCATATAAACATTTATTGTTCATTATATATGGGACTGTACCTGAAGATCTAAAAGGTCTCTTCCAGCCTCTAACAATCTGAATCTATGAATTACATGAAAATCTGCCATTGAGGCATTTCACAGCTTCAGTAAAGATTATTTTAGATGTTCAAATCATGGAAAGACTTTTCATGGTATATGGAAATAATTTATAATTCAATGTAAATAATTTTTATTTGAAGTCTCTTCAGAAAAATATTGAAGCAGGAATATAAGCCTTGTATATTGAACACTATCGGGGGAAATCAGCAGAGAATTTAAAGAAAAATTGGGAAAAAGCTTAGTACACTATTTGTAAAATAAATTACAAATTTTACATTATTTGTATAAATAAATTATTTTAGAAAGGAGGGGAAAAAGGAAAAAAAACGTTTTCAGCTAGTCGTATTGGGCATGTCTACACGTGTGCTTTAATGGGCATTAGCCTATTTTAATGTGCATTAAAGCAAAAACCCCCAAACAAACCAAAATGTGCGCTTTTGCTAATGGGCATTAAAATAAGCTAATGCAACTTTTTCTAGTACCTGACAATGGAGGTACTACATTTAATGCACATTAGCAAAACTGCATTAATGAACATTTACATGCACCCACTGGTGCCTGTTTAAAAGGCTCTTCCAATGATTGGTAGGCTTTTTCCTAACCTTTGTTTGAGTTAGATTGATGTTACAACTGAACATCAGTAAAAGGGAATCACAAATATGGACGTGTTCACATATTTGGTCTAGGGATACAGGGAAGTGTAGGTCCATGAACCTGCTTATTCCTAATTCAGAAGGACAGGAACTTGTAGAATCTTGTCTGCACATAGTCTGTAGTATTCTGTAATCACTGTAAGACAAGGGGCTTTATAGAAATTGCCTTCTTTCAAAGCATGGGCAACTGGTGCCTCCTGTAGTGCACCCAGAAGTGCCACAGGCACACTTCTGCCTGGGAGGGGGGTGGTCTATGCTGGAGTGCAGGTGGCAGGGTACATGGCTGTGGCCTCTGAGGTATGGTGTGTGGGTGGGTGTTAAAATCTGGACCCATGGGGATGTACCTGAGCATGAGGCCATGGGGGGCCCTGACTGGGTGTGTGAGGGTCAGGGCCTGTGAGGCTGTATCTGTGTGTGGTACTGGGATTCTGTTGTGCTCAGTTTTGGGTCCTCATGTACATTGCAGGGTGTTTTGTGTCAATGTGTTGTGGGGTGTGGCAGGCACAGCTCAGAAACTCAGGTGCCCAGGTCCCAGGACTTGTGCAAGGGACACAGATACCTCCCTTCCCCCACTGTCTGCCTGTGGTGGGGGGCAGGAGGCAGGGTTGGGGAGATGGGCTGTGCTTGCTCAGCACAGGAATACCCAGGGGTGGGACCTGTGGGGTGCTTGGCTGGATCAGCCAAGCTCAGTCTGACTGTTAACATGCCACCTCCCAATGCTTGCTTGGCTTAGCTCCTCAGGCATGTGCCACCACCGGCCACATATCCCCGCCCCCACAGCCTCTCACTCCCGCCTGGCTCCTCCTTTAGTCCACAGTGAAAAAAAAAGGTTGGGAACCACTGTCTTGGACCACTTGTGCCATTTTCAGATTGGTCTATGTATGCTAAACTTCTGAATGCTTGTGGGTGTAGACTGATTTCAATTCACTTAGGTTGCTCTAAGTATAGTGTCCTTATATGCCCTTTTAGTCACCCATTTAATTGTAGTAGCTTCTGGTAAAGCAATCTCAGGAACTGAAAATAGTAGTCTAAGTACATGTTTTTTTCCAGTCAAGGTAAATAAATGTATGCATACTTTGCCCTGAGATCCCAGTTTTTCCTGTATCATTAATACAAGTCTCTGTTTGACTTAATATTATCTGTTTTCTCAGTGGCACAGTTCATTGTAGGCCAGCATAAGATATTTCTAACACTTCTCTGTTTATTTTTTCAATCCCTGAGTGACCAGTGTTATGCAGGGAAGGCAGATAGTTACAATGATTAGCATGGTTAGATCCTGTTATCTTTGTTTCGTATGTAAGTTCTATTGTTGTAGAAGTAAGTAACAGTAAGACTATAAGTATTTTTAAGTACTTTCTGAAAACCTTAGGTCTTATTCTGTCCAGTACTACAACTGCCTACTAAATCAGACAAATATGTTTCTTTTCTCTTTGTAGCTTATGTTTAAAGATTAAGAATTGGACTGACATAATCATTCTCCATCTGTCTGGGAATTTTGCATATTGTTATGTTACATTTCTCCACTGTCTTGTAAGACATGGCTTTTCTAGAAATTTAGTTAATTCAGTCTTATTAGTTATCCCAACTTCATTACTTTCATTTCCCTCTTACAAACATCTTGGTTTATTTTCCTGGTCTACATATGCACTGGCGTCATCATGCTCAATGGTGCACAGCTCCTTCCTCCCATGGCCTTCCTTTTTACTTGTGCTTCTTGGACAACCATTGACTTTAGAGCATCCAAAACAATCAAAACTTTCCAGAACAGCAGCACAGGGAAACTTAATTACAACAATTTTCCTATTTATGCTGGCAGATAGGCAACTTGTCACGGTCCAGTTCACAAAACGAGTTTGGATGGAGAAGAGCCTCATAAATTGCATTTTTATATTTCTTTTCCGAATAACCCTTCAGACTAGATTTTATTAAATGAATATAACTTAAAAATTGCAACCTTTCTACTGCTGTTGTTTGAAGGTGGCAAGTTTCTCAAAGTGAACATGTTCTGGAAATTTCTTTTAAAATTTCCCAGCAGCAGAGCAAAAAAAGAATTAACTATGAAATCAGGTGGCATGATATTGTCCAAAGATACTTGCTCTCACGTTTTACTATAGTAGTAAAATGAGGCTGCATAAATATAGGACATGCTTTAAATGATGCTTTACTGAAACGTGAAAAATATCCCAGGCCTTAAAGAATAAGTGGAAAGATATCAGGACCCCAAAACTTTTGGCTATCCAATCAGTGTTCAAAAACAGACAAAAGCAATCGATCAGTACAACAGATTGCACAAAATGACTACCAATGTTCTATCCTTCCTTTTGTAGGC
Source organism: Crocodylus siamensis (assembly GCF_052110815.1). Lineage (NCBI taxonomy): Eukaryota > Metazoa > Chordata > Crocodylia > Crocodylidae > Crocodylus > Crocodylus siamensis. The sequence continues at coordinate 113,386,510 of NC_143396.1, read as the reverse complement.
AAAGGAAACACAAGATTAGCATATATTAGCTTCTGGCTCTCTTCTGTAAGATGCCAGTAGCCTGGGTTCCTCTTAGTCAGGTTTCTGGTATCTATACTGCTGCTGTTATGATAGATAATCTTCCTAACAGTAGGTAAGACAAGTACATTACAGTAGGCAAGACAAGTACAGATTGCACAAAATGATCGATTATTCAGCTTTTTCATTTTTTATCATTTTTGCTGGCAAACAAAGACATTTTGAAATAGCTCAGGTCATTTCACTCTGTTTAAACCCAGAGGGTGGTTATGAGACTCTTTCAAACTTCTAACCCACAGACTAAGGCTTATTTCTCTTCCAAATCATTCAACATCTATATGAATGCAGCAAGAGAGCAGGTAAAGCAGCCTGGATTGAAAGGTCAACAATATGTATCTGGCACTCAGTTCTAAATCTCAATACCTCTATTTCATATGATCTTCAAACATCCTCAGAAGCCAAAATGAGTATCTGAATGAAAAGATGCAGATAAACATAATAGGCATGTCCAGACAAGTGAGCACATGACTTCTGCAATGTCTCAAAGCAGTTTGAGGCACCACAAAAGGCACAAAATATTCCCTGTGCTGCATATTTGCAGCATGGACTCTAAATTGGATACCGGGAAATCCCGGTATGAAAAAAACATGCAAAAAAAGTGGTGCAGGGCACACTCCTGGTACATACCCTGAAGCAAACAGAGGCTGGATCCTCAGAAGAGACACTGACACCCAGCCAGAACATCTCTATGGCTTCTGTGTGCCTCTGCTGCCCCAATGTGCTGGAGGAAATAGGAGGGATGTTGGGGTGGAGGGGGGATGTGGGGTTTGTGGGTACATGTTGGGGGGTATAGGGGATGGGAGATGTGGGGTTTGTGGGTGGGTGAGGTTTGTGGGGGAGCCACCATACACACCCCTCCACAGGCACCCCTGTGGCACACAGCCCTTGGCACTTCTCATGTGGGAAGTGGTGAGGCCTGGGCAGAGAAGTTGTTAAGTTCAAAGCAGGCCACCACAATAAGCACATCTTCTGGGCGACAGCTTCCCAGATGATAAGAGTGGGGGCACCGGAAGACATGACAGCAGTGGTGCCCAAAGGCCAGCTGTGAGGCCATGGCCTACTACTACCAGCTGGCCTAGAGGTACAGGTGGCTCTGCTGCAGTACCTTTACCACAGCCCAGGCAGCCATGCAGTTCCTGTCTGGGTCTGTCAGGCGTGCAAGCCATGGGGACACAGGCTGTCACACATGGCAGTAGGTCACAGCCAGGTAGCAGCCCCCACTTCCAGACCCCTGCACCCTCTATCCACTACAGCAGCCACTCTAGGTTAGTGATGCTTTTGCAGTCCAGCTGGTACAAGGAGCTAGATACCAACTGGCCGGCCTCAGAAGCTCCTCAGGGCAAGTAGCCCTGAGCTGCTCACCAAGCTAGCTTTTTATACTGCTGTAGCTGTCCCTGGCTGAAGACCTAAGAGGAGCTGGGCAGGGTCAGTTTGTCCCAAGTGGCACAATTTGCCCCACACCAAAGTGTATGTTCAGGCACGTGTGCTGAGGCACAAATCTCTGGCACAAATTTGTGCTACTGCAAGTGTATGTACCTGTATGTGTGCTGGCTCTAGCAGTCTTACCTGGAGTCTTGGGGGCTTCCCAGGGATGCACTGCAGTGACCCTGCCAGGCAGAACCTAGCTGGCAGCTGCAGTGTGGCTCCAGGCCACCTGGCTCCAATTTTCAACGGTACGTGTTGCTTGTGCATGCTCTGTTCCACATTTTTTCCTGCAGGTTTTTTTGACCCTGGATATCCAGGGATCAAAAAAAACCCTGTGGGGGTGGGGGAGAGGGGAAACAGAGCAGTGCACACATGGGCAGCATGCCCTTGCAGCACAGAGAACACCTGACTGTGTGGTATGTGATACTGCAGATGTGTTTGAGGCACCACATACCACATGGACTCATTCCTCTGGACACACCCTTGGAGACTGATCTAATGCTGGTGAGAAGAAATAATTGCTTTACCTTTCTAATGCTTCTGAGACTATCTGCTTTTAGATTATATCTTTGTAGAACTTCTGTATTCTTTTGCACTGTGGCACAAAACCTCTGCTTCCATCTTATCCTTAGACTGAGTATTATACCATATCGAGGTGGCTACAGGTCTGGTTATCCTGATGCATGAATTTTGTGATTTCAGTGCTTGATTATTGCAACAGTTAACATGGGTGCAATCAAGCCATATAATGAAATCTGTCAGTTGTTACAAAATGCAGCAGTGTATTCATGTAGGCAACTCTGGCTGTAACAAATGCATCAGTTGAGTCTATGCTCTCAGTACTGATTCCACCTTGAATATGGACAATTCAGGGTTGTTGTTCTAGCATATTCTTCATAGAGATTATTTGAGAAGTGGCCTCTCAGTCAATTTCTATTTCCTTCTGCTCTCCTCAAGCTTAGAATGGTGCACTAATTTAGGACTTCCCATGTCAGAAGTACATGTGAAAATATAGTGAAGTTGGACTTGAACACCTGGAGTAGCATTTATCATCAGAATTTGTACCCAAATTTGGAACATGAATCTGTATTAGTTATTAAAATTTGCAGTTTGATTCAGAAAAATCCATCCTCAGTCAGGTATTATATATAAAATAAAAAGATGCAATTATTCTTTTTTTATATTCTATTTTTTTGGTGTTTGGGATTAGATGCTACTCTTGTAACTTGCTGAATTTGAGATAAAGCAAATATATACATGTAAATATAATTTTGATTTTCAGCATTAGTCCAGTTGAAATCAATGAAGCTCCTCATGTAAGCAAAACTTAACATGATGTAAGACTAGGCAGAAATGGGGTTTATGTGTCTTTTATTTTGCTTAAATTTCCTCTGGTGATACTTGAGAGGTGGCATAAAGTGTCAGTATAGTATAATTTTTCTCTCCTTCCTGCCGTAGTCAGGGTGAGGAAGAGTGAAGGATAGACAATATACCCTTGTCTGGTAGCAGTCACAAACACATAATAAACCAATAATACATTTCCTAAGTTGTTTGATCAGGCTTCATTGGAATTTGGATGCTGTTGTTTCAAAATATAGAGGTCTCAGGAGAACCCAGCCTCAACCCTTAGGAAAGCATTTAAAGTAACTTCCAGTAAAAGATTTAATGTATAAGTTCTCCGGGGGCGGGGGAGGGCAGGTAGTTCTGGTAAGGCTATTTTGTCTATTTTTTTTCCCTAAATGCCAGTAATGCTGACTTGATTTTACCTGATACACAAACAAGGGACTCATAGAAACTTACTCTGTGAAAGGCATTCTGTTTAGAAAATACAGACCTAGGAATCTCCACACTTTATACAAAAGATCACCCTGGCAACTCGATAGCTTTTGGGGGGATTCCTATCTTCACAGATAAAAAAAAAAGATAGTATCCATACTTATTTTTTACATGGGCATACATCATAAAGAGAATACCTGTTTGGTTCTTGTTGGAACCAGACTGCTTGTGTTTGTTGTGGCCTTATGTACAATTGCAAAATAGAATCAGAAATTCATCCCATGGCAGTTATACCAGTAGTCAAAGTCAAGTCAAGGGGTCATGTGGTTTTAGCATGCTGTCAGTCCAGTGTGATTCACGTGTACTAGTTTCTATAGCTGGTATGCAAGGAAGTATGCTAATGGTATGGTGATAAAAGATGACAGGAAGACAGGGTCCAGGTGTTTGATTAGGTGACAGCAGTTTCACCATTATTAACACAGGTGGAATTACCCCTTGTGACTTAAGGCATTGGCAGAAGAGCAAGTTATCACAAAGCAGTAAAGGAGAGGGATTCATAACATGTTGGCTTCCCCACAGTAACTCCCTGTGTGTACATTCTTGACTCACAGTAAATGAAAACTAATGTACAGCAGCTTATTTAGGGGTACTATGAGCTTTCATTTACCTGAGGGTAAGAAGATGCACACAGGAAATTACCAAAGAGTATCTGGAAACCACCATCCTTGTTTCTGTTGCATTAACTGCTATATGTACCCAGGTTGTAATTGGTAGCATTTTTTTAGTATAGATGGTGCTTGTGTGGCTCTTAGGAAGGTTGTTGTCTGTGTCCTTTGCAGTTATGTGTGTGTCTGCTTTTTACTCCATTCCCAACTTTCACTGAATTTAACTGATTAAATGTGTAATTTTCATTTAAGAACTGAGAAAGTAGAGGTCAGGAATTTAAAAATGGAAACTTTCTACAGATGGGTTTTGTATACCAGTTTTATTTAGTTAGTTTCCAAGCTCATAAAGATAAATGCTTAAAAAATTTGCATTCATCAGAGCTATTATATGTCTTTGAACCAAGAATGCCACATCAAAAAAACAGATTGCAGATAGGGTTTAGATTTCCAATTGGCTCTCTAACAGAAAAAATACAACATAACTGAATTAAGCTTTACAGATAAAGTAATATATATATACTTGATTCCACTTGATAATCAAGCCCATGATGTATAGGAAAGATTTCTTTTTATTTTTCTGTCAGTTTACTACTAACATGATATTTACGTTAATTAATCTTAACAATATTGGCCTGCAGAATACAATACTCTTTGGAGATAAGTGGGTTAAAGAAACCATAGATATCACCACAACCATATTTAATCAATTTCTGCATTAGTGTGCATCTTGCTTGCTTCACTGAATAAAAGAATCATAATCTTATATCATTTTCTACATGCTATGGCAATTAATACCAACAGTTGTATACTCCTTTAAGGAAACCATATCTACAGAATTCGATTTTTTTTCAATGTTTTTAAGTAACCTATGAAATTAAATATAGAATTGGTAATATCCCTTTTTAAATTCTAAAAGACAATCCCACAACTCGTGTACAGAATATTGTTTTGCATGACTTATGAACCACAAATTCAACTTTTAAGTTGCATGCAAACTCACAACATCTAAATATTTTAGGAAGAAAGAGAGATTACATTTATGTGGATGTATCACTAGTGTTAGTGTCTTTAACCATTCAACAACTGAATAACCAAGATGCCATTTTTAATGGGTACTGCCTTTAGTATTTAGCTTACATTTTCTAAGTGGCTACAATGTTAGCAGGGAGCCTTGTTGACCCTATTTTTTTTGCAGCACATCTGATAACTCCATATGCTAAGCAGAGGTGGTATGAAAGGTCACAACCAAGGGCCTATCATAAGATACACAGTGGCAGTGGCTGAAGCTCATTCTTGCCTCCTATTATTGCCATGTCATAGTTACATAGAGGAGGTATCTAAATAGGATGCCCTCAGGTAAAACAGTAGGCCTGTTCGAAGCTTCAGGTGGTGATTCAGAGGAGATTCAGCCCAATTTGGTGGCTGAATCTCCAAATCGGAATCAAATCAGGGGACCAATTTAAAGGTTTGAATTGATTCAAAGCTCTTCCAAACTCCTGAAAAGATTCAGAGAGGTTCGATGATGTGGGCAGTCTCCAGTGGCTGCATCAGAGAGCTGCAGCTGGACTCAGAGCTGGTAAGTTGCTAGGGGTGGAGGTGAGACGAGGGGACCATGGGGTGACCCCTGCCAGCCTCCCCGACTGCTGCCTGCTCTCCCAGCCCACCCAACCCCTGCCCACTGCCCTAGCCCCCACCACGGCTGCCCCTTCCTGCCACAGCTTGGTACTTTAAAGAAAACCCTGGTGACTACTGGGTGCTGCCGGGCACAGGTGTGATCTCTGCTTCCCTCCACTGCCCCAAGCTGCATGGGAGGCTCTTCCACGAACCTCCTGACCCATCCCCCACTCACCCAGTCCCACCACAGGTGCCCCACCTGAGCCAGGTCTGGCCCTTTAAGAAAAAAAAAAAAAGCCAAGAAAAGTCATGGGACTCACCGCTCCTGCAGCAGCCTTGGGGGATTGTGCAGAGCCCCCTGACATGGCACAGGGCAGTGGAGGGCAGCAGGGATCTGTGGGAGGGTTGGGGAGTGAGGAGAGGGGATTGGGGACTCATGCAGTGCCCACCATGTGGCATGGGGCAGTGGAGGGAAGCAGGAATTGCCCCCTGTCCAGTAGCACCCTGTGATCCAGGGCTTTTTTTTCACAGGTGCTGAGCCAAATCCGAATCTGAAGTGAATACTAGCTGCTTTGCACAGGCCTAGAAAACAGTAGATTAAATGCATCTTTAAAAAGGGTAGATTCTGTAATATAAGTGCCTAACAAAGAAGATTGTGTAGGGTGAATTATTTCCTGAAGGAGGGACAATACTGAACAAAAAGAACAGTGGTTGAAAAGGAAAGAAATCAATCCCCCTCAAGCTGGGTGCATGAAACATACGCACAGTGATCGATGGAAACACCAACAGACCTGGAAGGAGAACAGCATTCATTGTGAGAGAACTGGGCAGATACAATGTTCAGATCACTGCCCTCAGTGAGATTTGGCTACCCAATGAAGGGCAGCTCACAGAAGGAAAAGCTAGTTACACATTCTACTGGAGTGATCATGGCAGTGAAGCCAAATGGGAAACAGGTGTTGCTTTGCTATACAAAACAGCCTCATCAAGGAGCTGACCTACCTGCCAAAGGAGTGAATGGCCGGCTGATGGTTCTCTCCCTGCTTGGCAAAAAGTGTACCACTATCATCAGTGCGTACGGCCCTGCCATGACCAACTCTGACAAAGTCAAGAGCCAGTTCTATGATGACCTCCACTCTGTGATTACTGCTGTACCAAAGTTTTACTGTCTCATCCTCATTGGTGATTTCAGTGCCAGGATTGGCTCTGACTGCCAAGCATGGGATGGCATCATTGAGAAGCAAAGGATCAGAAGTTGCAATAGCAATGGTCTTCTCCTACTCAGACTATATGCTAAACATGAGCTCCTGGTTACCAACACTGTGTACTGTCTTCCCAACCAGAAGAAGACTTTGCTTCAAGCACTGGCATCATATTGACTATGTCAGTGTCGAAGGAGGGACAGATATAAACAAAGCTGTGTGTGGTGTCAAATGCTGGACTGATTATTGACTTATCGTCTCCTCACTAAGATCACAATTCAAACCAGATGGCATCCACAAGGATGAAATGGAGTGAAGCACTTCAACACTGTATGGCTGATAAATGACAGCACCAGACTGTCCTTGGTGAACCACCTGAAAGATCAGCTTCATGCTACACTGCTCGATTCTGGCTCCTTTGAAGCCAACTGGAAGTGGATCCATTAAGCTGTACGCTCTGCAGTTCTTGTGACCCTGGGACCAAGTGCCTGCAAACAGCAAGACTGGTTTGATGAAAATGGCGAGGAGATACAATAGCTGCTGGAAGAGAAACAATATCTCCACCGAGCCTACCTCTATGATAAGTCTGCATCAGCACAACACACCTACAGATCGATAAGGAAGATCATTCAACACAAGCTGCAACAGATGCAAGACACATGGTTGAAGAGCAAAGCAGATGAGATCCAGCACTATGCTGACTGCAACAATGTGAAGAAGTTCTTTGGCACCCTAAAGGCTGTCTACAGTCCACAGGTCTTTGTATCCTTCCCTCTGCTGTCTACCGATGGGACCACGCTGCAAACTGACAAGGCCCAGATCCTCCAGAGATGGGCTGAACACTTCAGCTCCATTCTCAATCAGACCTCCTCCATCAACATGGATCCCATATGCAAGCTGCCTCAAATCTCTATCAACTCCTCACATGAAGCTCTGCCTACAATCACGGAAGTCCAAAATGCCGTATGTAATGCTCCCACCTTTTCTGGGTTCCCACCAAGCTGGACCTTCCCTCAACTCTCCTGCCATGGCTTTGATTGTAACAAATTAGGTAGGAGGGATTCAGTGGTTGTAAATATAGAGGGCCCACTTGCAGTTACTCACAAATCCGGAAGCCATTGACAAAGGGAGCTCCACCTCCCCTACAGCCCCAACCACATACCAGATGTTGGTGATTAATTATGCTGCCAAAGTGATCTGTTCCAGGTTCTTTCAGAGGCAATCCTGATGGCTCTATTTGGACTTATCTGGTAGGTTAAATAGCCCTGGTCTACAAAGGGTTAACCTTTGAGTCAAGTCCTGATGGAAGGACTCTGGGTATCCAGATCCTAGTGTTTTTTTCCCACAAAATCAAGAACAAAAAAAAAAAAAAAGAAAAAAAAAAGAATGAAACAAAGAGGAGCCTTTTCCCAAAAGGGTTGCTCCTGTTCTGGCTAACACCCTTGTTAGCCAGTCTGCCACTCTCCCAGCTCCTTAGTAACTCTGGGTTAGTTGCTGGGTTGAAGCTCAGTTTCCTTTGCCACAGATTCCCCACAGCCTATACAGCTCTATTTGAATTGAGCCCCTGTGACACTGACAACTCTCTGCCTGGGTGTCCCAAGCCTGCCTCTTCCTCAGGCACAGTTTACCTAGAGGCAAACTCTCTCTTTTCTTCCCTGGCACTCCAGGTGTCTTTTAAATCCCCTGCTGGGGGCTGACGTCATGAGTCTGGCACCCCCTGCTTGATTGACAGCTGGCTTTTAAACTGCCGTGGGGGTGCAGGACAAGATGCTTCCTGCTCTGGGGGTAAGTTTCTAATTTTGTTGTGGGCTTGCTCAGCCCATTCAAGGTTCTGGGGCTTGCTCATGGGGTCTTTCAGACCCCTTTCATTACATCATACAACAAATGTCTAGTGGCAAAGCTCCTGGAGTTGCTGTGATTCCAACAAAGGTCTACAAATCAGGTGGTCATGGCCTCATGGAGAAACTAACTGAGATCTTCTGCAGTATGTGGGAGCAGGAGGTAGTCCCTCAAGAATTCAAGGATGCCTCCATCATCCACCTGTACAAGAGGAAGGGAAATCATCAAGTCTGAGAACCACAGTGGCATCTCCCTCCTTTCAAATGCTGGCAGGATTCTCATAAGTGTCTACTGAATCATTTAGACTGACCATCTAAATGGCCTACTGCCTGAAAGTCAATGCAGCTTCAGAAAAGGATGTGGAACAACCAACATGGTGTTTGTGGCTTGGCAGATTCAAGAAAAGTGCCAGGAACAGAACACCAACTTTCTCCTCATGTTTGTTTACCTAACCAAAGCCTTCAACACAGTGAGATGTGAAGGCTTCTGGGAAATCATGAAGAAGTATGGATGCCCCATAAAATTCATCAGTATGGTTCAACAGTTCCATGATAGCATGATGGCACTTGTCCTTGTGAATTGTGAATGCTAGGACCCCTTTCCAGTCACTAATGATGTCAAGAAGGGCTGTGTGCTCACACTTACCCTCTTCAGCATGGTATTCTCTGCTATGTTATCGCATGCTTTCCAAAATGATGACCTTGGTATGGGGATTAGGTACCATTTTGATGGAGACATCTTCAACCTGTGCAGACTCCGAGCAAGCTCTGAAACCCAGAAAGCCATGCTTTGTCACTTCCTCTTCACTGACACCTGTGCTTTATGTGCAGGCTCACAGGCTGACATGCAACAATCCATGGACCTATTCTGGTGAGCCTGTGACAACTTCGGACTCACTATCAACACAGAAGACCAAAGTAATGTTTCAACCTGTGCCTGATACAGCATCCCAGGAGCCACATGTCTCCGTTAAAGGCCAACAAGTGTCGATGGTCAACAAGTTTTCCTGTCTAGGCAGCACACTCTCCTGTGCTGTCCACATAGATGATGAAGTCAACACAAGGCTAGCAAAGCCAGCATGGCCTTTGGCAGATTCTGTAAGTCTTTCTGGGACTGCAGAGGAATCAGAATGCCAATGAAATTGAAGCCTTACAAAACCATCATTCTCCTGACCCTCCTTTATGCCTGCAAAACCTGGGCTATCTACCAACATCATGCTAAGAAACTAAACCATTTCCATCTAAGTTGCCTGTGAAAGATACTAAAGATCAAGTGGAAGGACAAGATTCCAGACACTGAGGTGCTCATAAGATCAGCTCTCCCCAGTATGCACACCCTACTGAAACTGGTGCAGCTAAGATGGGCTGGGCAGCTTTCAAGAATGCTCGACACTGTCCTTCCGAAGAAAATCTTCTATGGTGAACTGTTAAATGGACTACACTTTTGTGGTGCACCAAAGAAGCAGTACAAGGACACCCTAAGACTGTTCCTAAAGAGTTTTGGCATCAACCTCGGGTTGTGGGAGCAAATTGCTCATGACTGTGCATCCTGGAAGTCGTCAATCCAGAGTGGAGCACTGGCCTTCAAGCAGTGGTGCATGGCAGAGGCAGTGAGGAAGCATGTGGCCAGGAAGGCAAGGACCTCTCATGTCCAGTCCTTGTCACTCTCCTGCTCCTGCTGCAGCAGATTCTTCAGGGAAAAAATTAGGCTTATAAGTCACTTTCATAACCACACAACCTAGCCTCCACCCTCTCCTCTCTCTTTCCTCTCTCTTCTTTCTCCTTTTACCTATCTTCCTCCCTTTCTCTTTTTTCCCTCCCTTTTTCTTTCCCACTTCCTTTCTCTCTTCTCCGCCCCCCAACCCCGATGTGGTCATCATCACTTGCGAAGGACAAACAACTGAACAAAATCCAGCAGCCAGACCAGAATGTATATTCTTAATGACTATTATTATTGTAACTGAAAAAAACACAATTATTTGTTAACAGTGATTCTGCACTATGCACTATATATGTTATGCAACTTTAAAAGAGGTTAGAGAAAGAGAACAAGAAGAGGATCCATCCTGAATGATATTTGCACCACTGAGTCTACAGATGGGAGAACTAGCTAGGTGCTGTAATAAATGGTGCTGATGATCTACTAGAAATTACTTTCTTTTCTCTTTCTGAACTAGTACTAGAAAGAAAACCCACCATTAGAAAAGGGAACATGAGAGTTTTAAATTTATTGGTCATTTACCTTAAAGAGCCTACATAACCTCCAGGAAAAACAAAATAAAAATTTAATTTACCGTATTTACAATTGAGTTACCTGCAAACTACATATTTATCCTGATAAAAATAAACATTCTTCCTGTACTTTCAGGTATGATATTCACTTTCTTTAGGTTAATGGTGTCAAAGATCTGGCCCATGGACAATATATGGACCATGGACCAAGGGATTTTGACATCTCAGCTTTAGAAAATTGGATTAGTGCACTGTTTAACATCAAGATTGTAGTCCTGGATGTGGATGTAACTCACTGTGTTTTATTTTAGTAGACAGTGGGCACATCTACACAGTTTATGTAGATGTGCACAGTTTAGACACTGATTAACTATGTATTACAGTGTCAAAGCAAAAACCGTGCTATTGAGCTGATGTGCCCCCCTCCAGTACTGTGTGGTTCTGAACAGTTCTTGATTCAGAGTGATTAGGTCATCTTTATTTTAGGTAAGCATCCAGATAAACAATTTTTTTTTTATGAGGGGTGGTATTCTTAACCTTTTTTGCAAGTTTTATTCCAATCAGCATAAAATAAAAAGTAATGTAAATTAAATAAAAATACTTCATTTTAATATTCAGATGAAAATAATTTAAATAAAAAATTAAATACATTACATTATTCACCATGTGAGTAAGAGACTGATTCTGTAGCTCAGTGACCAGGGCACTCATCTGACATGGGAAAGTTTCATGGAATGTCCTAATTATTTGGTTTTTCTGGCTTGGAATCTTTATGATTTGGAAAGACATTTTATGAATTATGAACATTTTATGAATTTTGAAAGATGTTGGTCTTATTCTTCTGTAAAATTGGGCATTTTAAAACATTTTAAAGAGTTTCATTGGGCAGGGAAATAGTTTCAAGATCACCCATTCTTTATAACCTCACAGGATTGATAACTTCTGATATCTTGTGTTATGCAGAATTGCACATATATATCTGACAACATGCTTTTGGATTTAGTATACTGACTTTCCTGTTTCAATAAAGGCTAGGCATCAAGTTCATAGAAAAGTAATCCCATAATTTACAGAAAAGCATTGCTCAGCAACATTTAAAAAGAAAGTATGTTTTTAAGAAGTTATTTATAGATCTGGCAAAACCAATCCAAAGATGTATAACCATTCTTTCTTTGCCATATATTTTTAATTGTATACATTATATATGAAGAAATAGTATGGCTCCCTGTTATTCTTTTGACTATGAAACCTGGAATGCTAACTACTAGGTTATTCATGCTGTTGTAAAATTACTACATTAAAAATGTCTACTTTTTCTGGGCAGAAGAACAAAATAGTCCCCCATTTAAAAAATGTATATGCAAACATTGAATTGACTTATACACCTAGAATAAGGTCTCTCTATTAAACAAAATTCTACAAATCAAGGTTAAATTATGATTCATGCTGGAAACTTAATGAAATTATGTTTCACAAGATAAACATTAGTTCCAGTTTTCCAGCATTCACATGGAGATGGAACTAAGATACAGTTTATAAGAGAAATACAGTTTCAGCCCAATTGTACTTAGTAGTGGGTGATGGGAAGAGCATTACATTCCCAAAACAAAAAGGGTTCTTAAGTTCTCACACCAGAATTACTGCTATTGATCATTTGAACCAAAAGTAGACTAAATTTGTAGCAAAATATGAATGAATAAAATTAGAGCATTTATAAACATACAAATATTTCTATTCCCTTGTAAGTCATGAGTCTCTTCTCTTTCCATAATACCACATACCAAAAATCCCTAACTTCTCTTTTTAGACACACATTAGGCTACGCTTGTCTCTCAGACTTGGACATATTAATTAGAGTCCATCAAGTGTTCCAGTTTGTCTGCTCAGCCTAAGATACCACTGCACTCTTTTTTTGTTATATTCTGGGATTTGTCAATTGTTTTCACATGCTCCCCTCAGAAATTGCTGAGTGGAGGAACAGAGAACAGGAAAAAGAACAGAACCTATGATGTGGGTAAGAGTGGGTGTGGAGGAAGAGGGATCAGACAACAAGAACAACAAAAGGAGGTGAGTCTGTCAAAATAAACAGGAGGAGACAGAGAACAAAGAATTTACTAAAGGGGAGGAATGGAGATCATTTTAATATAGAAATAGTTTCTTCTGAGTCTGTGGTTCAAAGAAAGACTAATATGTAGGAAAGTTCTAGTTTTATAACAACTGATCTGCCTAGAGGGGCTTTCTGTACAGCTCCCAGATTTCTTTTAGCCAGATTATTTTTTATCAGCACATATAGATATTTCAAATATACTGTGCAGATTTTATTTCTCACTCTTGATTAACAAATACTGTACACTGTGAACTTTTGTGTGCTAAGTTTTCCAGAACTTCCAACAGATGTCTTGCCAGCAGCTAGAATGATTAAAGGTTTCTAAAGAACTAATCTGCTGCTGAAAATCAGAGAGAGACCCCACGGCCATGCCAAAAACATCTTAAGGGCCTTTTTATCACAACTGTGTTGGGCCTCCTTCTTGACGATATCTTGTCTAAACAATGCTTCTCCACTGCTCTTTCTGTTAGTTTGGGCAATGCTTTTGGCCAGTTTGTAGACTAGAAAATACATTAAGTAGAAGAAGCCAGACAGTGGGAGCATTTTAATAGCCTTTTGATGGTCCCACCACAAGAACTGAGAGCAAGGGCACTACAAAACAAGAAAATGTGGAGTCTGACCTTCCACATGATACAACCGGCAAATTTCCAAGTGTTCCCCACTTCAAGTATTAGTTTTTCAGTCTCACGAGTGACAGAGGCCTCTCTGGGCTGGTTCAGTATCAGTCAATCACAAATTCTCCTAGTGGGAATGTGAACCCCTCCAGGCAGTTTCCCCACTTGAATCAGTGCCCTGGATAAGAGAGCTAGCCCTCTCATAGCTGCTTCCTGTATGATTCTAATAGCACTCTCTGAGGAGGATTACTCTGCGCTGGTCCGGTCCTGCAAGGACCAAACCAGGAAAGCCAAGGCTGCAACTGAACTCCAACTAGCTTCAGGCATCAGGGACAACAAAAAGTCCTTTTTCAGATATGTGGGGAGCCGGAGGAAAAGCAAGGGCAACGTTGGACCCCTGCTAAACCAGAAGGGGCGACTGACAACTGACGCCCAGGAAAAAGCCAACCTATTAAATAGGTACTTTGCGTCAGTCTTTCATCAGTCACACGGGATGCCCATGCCTGCTATGGGACAGGGAAATCTGGGTGAGGTGGATCCCCTACCCTCCATCAATGCTGACCTCGTGAAGGAACACCTTGAGAAGCTGGATACCTTCAAGTCAGCTGGCCCTGACAATCTGCATCCCAGAGTACTCAAGGAGCTGGCGAGCGTCATAGCCCAGCCCCTGGCACGGATCTTTGAAAACTCCTGGCACTCTGGTGTAGTGCCCGAAGACTGGAAGAAGGCCAATGTGGTGCCGATCTTCAAGAAAGGGAGGAGAGTGGATCTGGCTAACTACAGGCCCATTAGCCTGACTTCTATCCTGGGGAAGATTCTAGAAAAGTTTATTAAGGAGGCCATCCTTGAGGGACTGGCCCAGGCTAACATCCTAAAGGATAGCCAGCATGAGTTTGTTGTGGGTAGGACTTGTTTGACCAATCTCATTTCCTTCTATGACCAGGTGACCTATCACCTGGACAAGGGAGAAGAGATTGATGTCATATATCTAGACTTCAAAAAAGCTTTTGATCTGGTATCCCATGATCACCTCTTGGCCAAACTGCCCAGTTGTGGCCTTGGCTCCACCACGATCCGCTGGCTGGAAAACTGGCTTCATGGTCAGACCCAGAGGGTTGTGATTGATGGCAGTCACTCATCATGGTGCCCTGTGACCAGTGGGGTCCCTCAAGGCTCTGTCCTGGGACCCATACTGTTCAACATCTTCATTAACGATGTGGACATTGGAGTCAGGAGTGGACTGGCCAAGTTCGCCGATGACACCAAACTTTGGGGCAAAGCATCCACACCAAAAGATAGGTGGGTGATCCAGGCTGACCTGGACAAGCTCAGCAAATGGGCGGATGAGAACCTGATGGTGTTTAACACCGAAAAATGCAAGGTTCTCCACCTTGGGAGGAAAAACCTGCAGCACCCTTATAGGCTCGGCAGTGCTACGTTGGTTAGCACTACAGAAGAAAGAGACTTGGGGGTCATCATTGACCACAAGATGAACATGAGCCTGCAATGCGATGCTGCGGCTAATAAAGCAACCAAAATGCTGGCGTGCATCCATAGATGCTTCTCGAGCAAATCCCGGACCGTCATTCTCCCCTTGTACTCGGCCTTGGTGAGGCCGCAGCTGGAGTACTGCGTCCAGTTTTGGGCTCCACAATTCAAAAAGGATGTGGAGAAGCTTGAGAGAGTCCAGAGGAGAGCCATGCGCATGATCAGAGGTCAGGAAAACAGATCTTACGATGACAGGCTGAGAGCCATGGGACTCTTTAGCCTGGAAAAACGCAGGCTCAGGGGTGATCTGATGGCCACCTATAAGTTTATCAGGGGTGACCACCAGGATCTGGGGGAACATCTGTTCACCAGAGCGCCCCAAGGGATGACGAGGTCAAACGGTCACAAACTCCTGCAAGACCGTTTCAGGCTGGACATAAGGAAGAATTTCTTTACTGTCCGAGCCCCCAAGGTCTGGAACAGTCTGCCAGCGGAGGTGGTTCAAGCACCTACATTGAACACCTTCAAGAGTAAATTGGATGCTTATCTTGCTGGGATCCTATGACCCCAGCTGACTTCCTGCCCTTTGGGCAGGGGGCTGGACTCGATGATCTCCCGAGGTCCTTTCCAGCCCTAATGTCTATGAAATCTATGAAATCTATGAGACCGACTCTTTTCGATGGCTGCCTTCCTGGATCCAACACAGTCCTTAAGAGAAGGGCAAACCACCTTGCGTTTGTTCCTCCACCCAGTGGCCCTTTCCCTGTTCTCTGCTTGCCCCAGCTACATCTGATCTGACTCTTCTTTACAGGCACCTGTCCCATAGAGAGGGCACAATTGTCCCGGCATCTGTCTCTCCTGATGATCCTCCTGGGCATGCTATACATGCAGCCCATATACTTTAGCTGTCGCTGGCTGCATGCCCTTCTCAGCTGGAGAAGTCCATCTTCTCCAGCATGATTCTGCTAACTTTTCCCAGTGGCCCCTCCCTGGAGCTGGAAATACCTCTCTGGACTTGCCAGCCACCAGTCCAGAGGAAGCAGCAACTCTGGATTCACATGGCACAGAGCCCAGATTCATTCCAGAGTCCTTCGCTCTACCTAAGGTTGGTGACAAAGGCATATATATGTGTTCATATATGTTATATATTGGTCTCCGTCAGAGACTATTATATTATATATGCCAAACTGTCGGTTATTCCATTTATTAGAAATATTAATAATTAACTCTTGCTTTTGTGGATACAGGATCATACAGAATAGTATTTTTTTAAATTAAAGTATCAAGTTATTTTTTTCATGTCTACTCTCTTAAGGCAATTGAACACAAAGTGATTGATATACATTTCTTCATCAGTCCACTTTCTTCAGTCTCTTCTCTGAACCATGGCAGAATGTCTTTAACTTTTCAAATCAATCAAAATGTGTTGTTTTAATGGCAAAGACATGTTGTCACAACCTTGTCAGATTCAGCTAGCAAGTGTGGGATATGGATTGAGCAAAACTGTGTAGACCTGTATGGATTTACTAAAGTATCCCATTTTGTTTTCTTTTCCCCTTTTAGGGCCAAATTAAACCCAAATGTAAAATTATTAATATCAGGGAAGCTTTTAATACCAGCAAAGATTTTGTCCTGGAAGGAAGACAAGAGGAAAATAGTCATATGTGTTATCCTACAGAAAAGAAATTCATATTCCTCATTCTTTTTGGCTTGATCCTATTCCAATTTAGTATCAATGGCAACATTTTTACTGACTTCAGTAAAAACAATCTCAAGCAGAAAATATCCCTTTTCAAAGGTTTTAAAAGTTTAAACAATTACATCCATATCTATGTCCACATCTACTTCAGCTTTGGGATATGGATTCACATGGCTAGCATTCTCTCATTTTAGTATTGTTCTGAATGTTTCTCAGGATGAGTGAGATTTTGATTCATCATGGTAAGGAAAGGCACCTCTGTACTTTTGAGTCTATCTTTTGTCTAACTTCCATCAACAATCTGTCCCCACTCCTACACACATGCATTTCAGTGTGTGTCTAGCCAAACACTTAACCTTTTAAAGTGTCCTTGGAAAGATAGAGAGAGATGGTCATTTTGCTTCCAATGTTTTTACAGACAGTAACATAATAGTCTTTAAGGGACATATTTTGATCATATTCCCTATTCAAGTGGTCTACAGAGCTGTGTTGAACCTATTATCTAGCATTACCAAATGATGAAGGGGATCCTAAAACTACTCCAACACAAGCCACGTAAACAGCTGTCAACTGAATGCTGGTTTTCCTTTTCTTTCAGATAACTCCCAGTTAAAGGCTTTAAAGGCAAATTTACCTTACCTCTCAGGAATTTTCTGCTTGAAACAGACCCAGCCAATCCATGAGTCATTATGGAAAAATTTACAATATACACAGATCTATTCATTCCATACCCCAGGATGACTGAAACTTATGCAGATGTTTCTTCCAAATGACCCAACTAGATAGTAGAGACAATAATAAGGATGTCTTTTTTTAACGAGAAGTTATAATGTACTTAGGCAAAGCGATTAAATTTATATACTCTGTCACTGGCAAAGTGAAAAATTTCAAAAAGATCATCTGAAAGATTATAATAACACTTTTTAAAATTGAGCACTTTTAAATGATACTGATCATGATTCTGCCATAAACCTTAAACTGAACATCTAACATTTATTAGCTTGATTTTAGATTTAAAATATTAGCCTACTCATATTTAAAGAGAGCCAATGGACTGAATTTACTTCTATTGGAAACTGTTATGACACGAGTTGTACGCTTTTAATTGAAATATAGTCTACCATGCCCAGAAATTTTCAGTGCTTCCATACATTTTCCTTAAAGGGGTGTATGTGTAATATAACTTACTAGTGTTTCTATTGGCATCAGATTTGAATATATCTAAATAATTGACTGACACTTTTTCATTTTATTTAATTGAAAATAGTTTATTTTTCCCTGGGCCAAAATATAACTGAAAGATTTGGCCTAGTATTGCCACCAAATATTTTACAGGTAATCTAATGGTAGTGCTGTAATACAGCCAAAACGGTCCTTAAGAGTTCTTTCTGAGATTTCAAAAGACATAGGGAGTGACCTTCAGTTTGTATAAATCTGTATAACCCTATTGAGTTAGAGTAGTTTTTATTGGCTGAACATCTGGCCTATATTCAAAAGTAAATCACTATTTTTCTTGTAGTTAAGATACAAAAGATTTCTGTTCATTCATCCACTAGTGCTCTCTTTAAGAAGGAAAAATAAGTATTATTTTTTCTACTACCCTAACAATTCTGAATCCTAGTTATAGCCTAAGATCCCATTGTGCTAGTCACTGAACAAACATAGAGCAAAAAGAAAGTAATTTATCCAAAAATCTTGAACTGTAAGACAAGAGACAATGGATTGATGCAGACCGATTGGGGAGTACAAAGAAACAATGAGATAATATTTTATAAGAAATGCACCAATTGAAAGTGAAATTGAAAAGTGCCAAGTTTTTGTAGGCATAGCCACAGGGTTCTGAGGAGGAATAGAAGAATGATGGAGCTTGTCAGATATTTAAAGGAGAGTTCATCCTAGGCATGAGGGGCATCAATTTGGAAGAAGTGGACAATGAAGAGTGATATCAGGGATGATCAGAGCTAGAAGGTGGCCTCCTAATTATGAACGATGATAGGTGGCATAGTCTGTGGAGCTTATGTTTGATGAGACAGAGGCCGAAGGGGCACTAAAACGATTCACAGAGAGGGGCCATGTGGTCAGAGTAAAAGGTATTCTGTAATTAAGCAAAGCACTGAAGGTACTAGATATTCCAGTACATCTAGGCATTTTCAGAGGCTCAGGTGTTAGAGGCAGGAGTGACTTGCTTATTTAAGTCTCCAACAGTCTTCCTATCACCTTACGTGATGCCTTTCCCAGACTTCCTCCATCTCTGGGGAAGAGGAAAGTGAGGGACTCTTAAAGAAACCACTACCCCTTTTCTCATCAGTTCAGATACAGCATTTTTTCCTTTGAGGCTGTAGGGCTTGAATTTTGCTTGCAAATGCAGTGCAGCTTTAGGACAACTCATATGGAAGATGTGAATCTGTTTTAACAAAACTAGAGATTCCTGAAAGACTGAGTCAAAATTTAATGTATAATGTAGAAAGATAATATGTCCCAGTCAACAGAACACACTATGTTGAGTCAGGAGACATTGGTTCTGTTCCTGACTCTGTTTCCAATTTACTGTCTGATCTTAAAAAAAAAGTCTCTTTGTGCCCCGGGGCATGTTTGCATCTCTATTTTGGGGGAAGTTGAAGGATCCTCCTCAACTGTCCTGTTCCACATAAGCTTCTTGTCCTTACCTGTTACACTGTGGTGGCTTCATGGAGGAACCACAGAAGTAGACACAAGTAGTGGGGTAGATGGATTCCTGTAAGAACGAGAACAGGAAACTCAGAACCGTCTGGGATTCATACCCATTACCTATCTCTCCCTTTCTGCGTTTGACAATAGTTATGGAATTAGGGACAGGACTTCCTGTTCTTTGCCTTGCAGCTTTCCAGACATTACAAAACACAATGCAAGTGGTGGGAGGGAGGAGGACTAGGGGAGCTCAGCTTTGAACTCTGATATTAAGGACAGCTTCTGGGTGGAGGCCGAACTATTTCTGGGAGGCAAAGAATGGGATGTTTAATATGGATGGTGAATGAATCAAGGCTAAAGGAAAGCTGTAGGTAGCAGTATTAGTATTAGAAACTGTATTCTGAATTTCTACATCTATAAAATTGAAGACAATGTTACTTGCACAGTCCCTTGAAATGTCTAGGTGAAAAAGCTCTGTGCAAAAGTGAAATTATGATAATACTTAAAAATGCACAGAGATCTATACTAATGATTTTCCATTAATAACATATTTGCTACTTGTGGCAGGTTTTCTCCTGGGATGTTAGCAGATTTGGGCCCCCCCCCCCATATTTTTTTAAATATGCATTTGAAAGCCATTTTATGCAAATATATTTCTTCCTGTGAATGGTAGGTATTACTAGCAGCTGTGAATTTTTGATTTTTGAAATTCAAAAACAGTGTCACGTTCTTTGTTTTTCCCTGTTTAGGAGAAGGTAGTTAACAGGAGAACACTATGCTTGGCAATGGAAGTTTTGACTATTTCAGGGACAGTGTGGGAACGCTTTAGGGAGAGGTAGCAGAAAAAGGCAAGTTCAGTGAATTTTGGAACATTTTCCACATTTTCTTTTCTAGCCCAGGTAGTCCTTTCCTGAATAAATAATTCCTTAAAAACCTAGCTTCTGTAAGATTTTCTGCCTGTGTGCAAACTTCTATTTCTCTAACACACTGGTAAAAGTGAGAGCTAATATAATATGAAGTATGGATTTGCAGTAAAATGACTAGAAATAAGAAGAAAATTAGAACTTTTAACTATTATACTTGTCATGCTCATGCACAATCACTGCCTCGTATATACATGCTCTGCCGTGTTGTAGTTTAGAAGGCCATAACCAGATCCTGAAAGGTCAAGGAAATCTGCTTTCACTTCTGTTGACCACTTCTTTCCCTCCAGCCCACAGCAATTGGGAGCAGTGATTATAGGGAAAGTCTGACTTCTTAAGGATACCTATGAGCAGAAGGGAAGATGCTCAGTCACATTGTTGTTGGAAAGCATGCAGTCTAAGCACATGTAGGAGCTGTCAGGATATTAAGTATGCTTAAACGTTCTGTGAGGGTGGTGGCTAGGCAGTTTAGGTAGTACTCAGGGCTGTGAGAGGCTCCAGCATGCTCAGTAAGGATAAAATCTTGAGTTGTTAGCTCTAGCAAGTGTTTACTGAGTATGTAACATAGGCAAATTTAGAGAGATAATCACAAAGAAATAAAAGAGCACATCCCTGGCCTAAAGGCCAATTTGCAAAGCCTTTCTCCAAATTTGGGATTAAAGCCATGAAAAAAAAATCTTTCAACACTAAAACCCAGTCTCTTTTCCCCAGATTTCCTTCTGGAAATACCTGAAACAGAAAACTAGCATGGAAAATTCAGTCCCAGCACTTACAATCTGGTAAAGTTATAAGCAACTGAAAACAAGGGTTTACAATGGAAAGCATTGAGCAGCTTTGAGCTTAGGCAGACCACCAGCCCTGCTTTAGGATCACAATACTGTAATTTCTACTGTCCTTATCACTATAGTAATTGGCACTGTAATTTTCTGCAGAGGCTTTGAATTGCAAAATATACTTTCTGCTTCCAAGAGTAATCTATCTGCCATGATTCTGTGATGCCAGGAATTTAAGTAGCATTAGAAACATACTGGTGTTATCTTAAATTTAAGAAATGTCACTCTTGGCTGTGATTGTCTTTACTGTTTATGACTAAATAATAGGAAAGAGGGTGCAGACATACAGCACATTTACTGTGGAGTAAATTGATTTTTCCTCTTGGATAAAAGTGGAGCAGACATTCAACATGCAGCCTTACACCTGTGTAAATAACTCTGCCCTAGGATAAATTCAACCCTAAGCATTGAGAAGTGATGTAAGTTATAAGTTGATAGTTACATTGGTTATATGTTCACCTCCAGTACTCAGTTTCATTCTGGGTCATCTGCTTGCTTAATAAAAGTGACTGTGAGCAACTAGCTTAAGAGAGCCTGTCTTGTGTCTGCTCTTATTTATTATGGAGTAAATTCGGGGTAAATCACTCCAGACTAATTGTGCCATGCATCATGTGTCACCCTAAAAGATGTAGTTATACTGGTAGGAGAAGTGGATGGTGGAAAACACATTTAAACTGTGTACATATCCAACATTTTACATAAACTCAACGTTTTAAACCTTAAAGAGAGAACTTGTGTGCACCAGCCCTCCTAGGAAAATGTTTACCCACACAATCTTTGCTTGAATTTTGCTGCTATAAATGTTTGTTAAAAGTGAATATAAGTGGGAGCAAATATAATCTAAGTAAATAAAATATATAATTCAAACATTGTGGGAATGTTTTTTGTTACTCCCTTGATTCTATGCCTTAGTCCACTGAAGTCATAAAAACTCTGTCCACTGATGTCAGTGGGATTTGCGTTAGGCCTTAGTATCATTGAACAAAACACAAAAAAGCTCAAAAATGAAAAAGAGCTGTATAATTTTCTATCTATGGACCAATTCCATTACAAAGAATTCACTGAAAGGCGCTCATTGATTTCAATAGGAGTCGCTGTGGGCATGGTGCACATTCTAAGTTTTGATTATTTAAAAAATGTCTGTATTTAATTAAGGCCTTGGAGTAGCATCCGAGAAGGTCATAAGATAACAGTCTGATTACATTCTTCACATACATATGACAATGGACTCTGCACATACTGTTGCCATATTTATTGCCGTATTAATATTGTGCCAATTTGTATTCTTGAGCACATTGTCACAAGATTAGATTTTTCCATTGTCTTCATTGTTTTCCCTGATATAATATCATGTATGGTGCAGCCTTGGAGAACTCAGCCCAATAATTTTGTTTACTCTGCTGTTCATATTTATTTTTAGGTCCATACAACTTCAAAACACCAAATAGAGCAGTGGACAAAGTGGTGTGGATCAGACAAAATGGATTTTTATAGGTTCGGCTGTAACTCACCATGTGGTTTGGGGCAATCCATTTTAACCTCTGGATTGCAGTCTCCTTCCTGATAAAGGAATAGTATTATGCTTACTTCACGGAATTGCTTCGCTGAAGTCAAGGAGATCACTTGAACAAGTAAGTCAAGGAGGTTACTTGAACAAGTAGGGGCCTGCCCAGGAAAACCTGGCCCTGCATTATCACTAGTTCCTGAACATTAAGAAAGCGTAAGTTTTCAAGGTAGCATAAGAAGATTTATCACATGTAATAATAGTGGGAATGGTTAATTAAATCCTCACAATTCAGTTTTTTGGAATACTTTGCCTTTTGACAGCCTGACAACTTTCTACCATTATCAAGTTACAGCTATTAGTCCAAATCCTGTAGACCCTATTCTGCCTCTGTGTAGGCAAATCTCCCTTATGGTTTAACAGAGGAATGTGCCTCAGTAGAGTCTGAGAGTGAGCTCTCCATTTCAAACAGAGGAGTATAAGAGCCTGATCAGCAACTCACATAATGAAATATCAAAAGGTCAAGAACATTACAGTTTGCAGCCAAGTTTTGCAGACTTTTGCAAAAGGCCAGTCAGATGGTTGGTGCCTGTGGTGAAAATCACATTCATAAATAGTAAAATCCTCATCCATCCAAGTGATAGTCCAAAAGTTATCCTGTGGTGTGACCCTTAACAAAGTGATAGAAAAAGGGTTTTTCCAGCTGTTTCAGCTGCTCCTTTTTTTAAAAGAGGTGTCAGAGGGGGGAAAATTGTCAATGAATCGTTAAAAGTCATATTTTATCCTAAAACCACTTTTTGTTTTATTTTGGTGGGGGTTGTCTTAAAAAATTAGTCCCTGGAGTACAGCCGTGCAAGAACCTGAACACTTATGAGGGTTGAATATCCTTGGCAAATTTAAACTCAGTCAGAGCTGTTAGCACTTATTAAGGCACAAAACTACTCTCTTATTTTGTCTAATCACATATTGGTGAGTGCTATAAAATTAAGACAATATAGGGGGTCTTAAGGATTATATTTTTGTCTTATACCTGGTCAGTCTCATCTTTTACCCTTGCCCAAGGTGTCCATTTACCAGACCAGGCACGAGTTGCAGGGGGTCCGGGTACTGTGAAGTGTTTTCCTTTTCCTTGTATCTGCATGTCTTCAGGCAGAGTTGAACTAGGCAGTGTGCAGTAGCTCTTTAGGTGCCTTCAAAAGTGCTACCTGGAGTACTATGTTTGGGATCCTCCCTTGGCATCCTGGTTATTAGCCTGCAACCTTCACTGCCATTCCTATTGGTCTGGGACAGACATTGCATAAACCGGTTTAACCCAAATCAGTTAATTCTGATACTACATTCAACCAGGTTTATCTCAAACTGGCTTTGGCCATTTTCAAACCAGTTTATGTGCACTGAACATCAGTTCTGTTACAGGTGTAAACCAGTTTCTGATCATCACTTAAACCAGTTTATGTGTAATATCTGTCCCTAGCCACAGTGCACAGCAACTGATTCTTTGGGACAACAAATGACACAATGGCTAGGGACAGATATTACACATAAACTGGTTTAAGTGATCAGAAACTCATTTAAGTGTTCAGAAACTGGTGTAAACCTGTAACAGAACAGATGTTCAGTGCAGATAAACCAGTTTTAAAATAGCCAAACAAGTCTGAAATAAACCTGGTTGAATGTAGTATCAGATTTAACTGATTTGGCTAAAACCAGTTTATGCAATGTCTGTCCCAGACCTTAGTGGCTGTTGTTCAGACAAGTGTTTTGGAGTAGTCTCTTGTTTGCTGTCATTTTCAGGGTGCTGGAGTGTTTGAGCCCTAAGTGGTAATTGCCCTCAAGCAATCTTCTGGAGCCCAGGTGTAATGCAAAAAGAATGACTCAGTGTTTCATGGTGAAAATGCAGAGAGGTTTACTGTCACTTAGACAGCAAGGTAACTGGTCTGTTTAGTAATCACCCCAACTCAGTGAACCTGTCCAGGACAATGGTAACAACACAGTGCATTCATTATGCCCCCCTAGGTTGCTTTAAAGAAACAATCCTTCTAGCATCTATATTTATACCCAAAGCCAAGACGCTCATCTTTACTTGCTCTTTTGCTAAGCTCTCACACCTGGCATCTTCAGTTGTTCTCTTAACCCAGCATCTGGCCTCATTAATTGTTTCTTAACTCCTAACATTCCCTTTTTTGGATCAGCTTCTCCAAAGAGAAGTTGTGTTTTTTATTTTTTTATTTTCTTAGCAAGTCATTCAGCAGTCAGTGATGCCCATTCTTTGCTCATTAGATCATTCAGCAGTCAAAGAAGCCTGTGCTTCCTGAGCTCTCTCTTAGTTTATCCATGGCATAACTGGAAGTCCAGGAGTGGTTCCCCTGTAGTCACTGTGGGGGAGGGAGGGCTGTAGTTCCTGGTGGCCCTAGGCCTTCTGTCACTGCACAATGAAGAGGCCTGCTCATTTTCCAATTATATATGGTAAATTCTACTTGCTATTGTCATCTGATTTTTATCCGGGTAGTATTTGAGGAAATGAATAAAATATTAAGGTATTGACTCTTGCTTTCATTCTGAACATTTTCCAGTCTTGACTGCACATTGAAAACGTATTCCAGCAAGCAGTTTTGTACCTCTATGCCTCTTCTTGTATGGGAGGGAAGGTCTTCAGAAATAGCCACAAAATGCGTCATTGCCCTCTTCTAAATACCTACCTAAAATTTCTCTGCTGTGATGCAAATGATTAGGCTGGTGGATCCTTCTTAGCCTCAAGACACCGTCGTTAGACTCAAGGCCCCTCTCATTAGACTCAAGATACTCCTTGGAAAATGCCATCTCTGAGTTTTCACTCGTTTTTTGATTATAGAAAACTAATATAGCAATTTTGCTGTTGAAAAGAACTCAGCAAGCTTGCAACAGTCAGAATGTTTTTAACGCTATTGATTTTTATTTGCAATTCCTGGGTTTATCATGTGAAACATATTTGCGTGCCTAACAATATGCACCCTGGGTGCTATGAGACCCTGGGTGAGAATCACTGGATTAGGCAGCTGATGTGCTATGACTACTGCTTACCTCTTTTCTTAAATGATTTCCTTGTGTTCCTCTGTTAGATTGTGGTATTCACCTTACAGCTGCAGTTTTATTTTTGGATTATAAAATCTTCAGAGAGGGGTCCATCTCTTTGTGAGCTGTTTGTGCAGTACCTAGCAACTAGCACAACACTAGGCATTACTGCAATACAAATAATAAATAGTAACAAGCACAAGAAGTACCATCAAAGTACAATTCTTCTAGTCTAGAAACAATCAGCACAGTGATTTATACAGTACTAAAAAAAGCTCTTAGTGGCTAACAAAAAGAGTATAATAGTATTACAAGAGTGCAGCAAACAAAGGAAACTATTACAAAAATGTATATACACACATATGCATATGAACGTATGCAACTTATTAGTATGAATTTGATGGAAATATTGGATTATTACCTTCAGAGTTTTCATTTATTAGTATTAAAAATAACGGCTCAAAGAGTGATAATTTGATGGCTACTTTTCTCTGGGGAAAGAGCCTTTATAAATGTGAAGTTAAAAACTTAAGAGTCTACACATTACTCATTTACTTAAGAATCAGATACCTATTAATGTTAATGTAATTTAAGAGTAAATAATATTCAGGCAATTATTCTCTTTCCTTCAACTTCTTGGTGGGGGGAGGGGAAGAAAATTCTTTCATATTCCAGTTGGTGCCATTTTTGATTCAGATAATGCTGACTGAAACAGGGACAAAAAAATCAGCTGCGGCCCTGATAATAAGGAGAAAAGAATTTAGGATTGAAAATGTTGAGGGATTGTGCTTTTAAGTATTTTTGCTACATTTTATCAGAGTGATAATAATAATAACACTTAAATAATCTCTAGAGGATGTAGGTCATGTGTGTACCTATTCCTCTAGGCATTTGTTAGGCTCCGATCTCCATGCCTGTCTAATTGTTGATAACATGGGCCATCTCTTGAAAGAATAATACTTGTTTCTATTCTAGACAATACCTAGTCAGAGATTCCTCTCCTCTGGAACCCTGCCACGTGATTTATTAGGGCTTTATTATGCCTTCTAAAGCAAAATGCTGAGAAAGGAGCAGTTCACAGCCTAAAGGAAACTGAAGGACGGATTGTTCTTCAAAGCTAGTGCAAGGGTGCAAAGTTGGTCTCTTAGGGTGCCTGTACATGAGCTGGGAGGCTGCTCCGATGCACTATAATTACAGCATGTCAGACCAGACTTGAGTAATTGAGCCTGCTGGAGCGTTCTAATTAGCATTCTCCAGCCAGCCTCCATGTCTCATGTATCAGCTTCCTCCCCTCTTCAGAATGGTGGCAGGGATGCTTTAACTAAAGCTCATTTGATAAGCTTTAGATAAAGTGCCCTCGCTGCCATTTTGAAGTGTGGAGAGACGGATACGTGAGATGCTCCAGGCATCATGAGATGCTCTAATTAAAGTGCCTTCCCCTTACACCCAGAGCATTTGTAACAATGCCGTAAGACACTTAGACTCCTACTGGTACAGAGGTGGGGACACCCAGCCTAACCACATCCCTGCCTTCTCCAGGTTCAACTTGAGATGAGGGGCACATCTCACATCTCTACATTCCTCTGCTGCCCTGGTTCATGGAATATATTTATGATGGGGCCTTGTACAGCGCATACAAGACCTCAGTAGCCTCTCCATTCACACAAAAAAGGGAACTATAGATTTCTTTTGATTCTGATAGGCTTGAGGCATCACCCTAACAGTGTAACCTGTGGTTACCTTTTGTCATTTCTGGCATGGTTTTTAACAGAAACAGTCAAGCCTTTATTTTAAAAGGCATTGCCACATGAGTGCCATGTACCATCTTTCCATAATTAAAGACTAGCTCTGTTTCTAAAAATGTCAAGAACATAGGTTGGGGTGCTCAGTCTTTCAGCCCTGGGGGCCAGGTCCTGTTCAGGGTTGGAGCTTAGTTCTACTCTGCCTTGGCCTCATCCTGCATACCTAGATCAAGCCCCATGCCACCTTGGACTAACCCTACATAGTTTCATAGTTTCATAGTTTCTAGGGTTGGAAGGGACCTGAGTATATCATCTAGTCTGACCCCCTGCCATGGCAGGGAAGAGTACTGGGGTCAAACAACCCCAGCAAGGTGTTCGTCTAACCTCCTCTTAAAAACCCCCAGGGTAGGAGGCAGCACCACTTCTCTTGGAAGTTGGTTCCAGATACTAGCTGCCCTGACCATGAAGTAGCGCCTCCTGCTATCTAGCATAAACCTATGCTTGGCCAGCTTGTGACCACTATTCCGGGTCACTCCTGGCAGTGCTCGGGGGAACAGTGACTCCCCCAATGCCTGCTGATCCCCCCTGACTAGTTTATAACAGGCCACTAGATCCCCTCTTAGCCTTCTCTTTTGGAGGCTGAACAGGTTCAGGTCCCGTAGGGCCTGCCTTGCTGCCCCCTGATCATGCGAGTGGCTCTCCTCTGGACCCTCTCCATGCTGTCGACATCCCTCTTGAAGTGCGGAGCCCAGAACTAGACGCAGTACTCCAAATGTGGCCTGACCAGTGCCGCATAGAGGGGGAGGATCACCTCTTTGGACCTGCTCGAGATGCATCTGTGGATGCATGACAAGGTACGATTGGCCTTCCTGACTGCATCCCCACACTGCCGGCCCATGTTCATCTTGGAGTAAATGATGACTCCGAGATCCTTTTTCGCCTCTATGCTGACAAGAGGGGAGTTCCCCAACCTGTAGGTATGGTGCCGGTTGTTCCTCTCCAGGTGCATCACTTTGCACTTGTCTGTGTTGAATCCCATCCTAGTCTCATCTGCCCACCCTTATAACCTGTCTAGGTCTGATTGTAGCCTGTTGCATCCTTCCAGTGTGCCCACATCCCCCCACATCTTAGTGTCATCAGCAAATTTGAGCATGGTGTTTTCTATCCCCTCGTCCAAGTCACTGATGAAGATGTTGAACAGTGTGGGCCCAAGGACCGAGCCCTGCGGAACCCCACTGCCCACGTCCTTCCAGGTTGAGAAGGACCCATCCCATTCGACCCATTTGACTGTGTGGGTGTTGACACCACAGTCCCCCAGTTTCTTAATGAGAACAGGGTGAGAGACAGTCTTGAAAGCCTTCCGGAAGTCCAGGAAGACTATGTCTACTGCTATGCCTACATCTAATGATCTGGTGATCTGATCGTAAAAGACCACCAGGTTGGTCTGACAGGACCTGCCACTGATGAACCCGTGTTGGTTGCCCCTAAGCATGTAGTCCCCTGCTGGCCCCTCATGGATGTGTCCCAGAATAATTTTCTCAAACAACTTGCCTAGGATCGAGGTAAGACTAATTGGCCTATAGTTTCCCAGGTCCTCCTTCTTTCCTTTTTTGAAGATAGGAACCACGCTGGCCCTCTTCCAGTCCTCCGGCACCACACCAGAGCACCACGAGTGCTTGTAAAGCCGTGCAAGGCGTCCTGCAATGACCTCGGCCAATTCCTTTAGAACTGTAGGGTGGAGATCGTCTGGACTGGCTGACTTGAATACGTCCAGTCCCTCCAGAAGCTCCCTAACTAGTTCCTCGTTAACCCTTGGTCCAGGTGAGCCTCCCCTGGGGCCCGAGGGGGGCCCAGCAGGGAGGTGGCTGTTCTGGTCCCTACTTAGGAAGATGAAGGAAAAGAAATCATTAAACATGTTAGCTTTGTCGTCTGGTGTGATGACCAAATTTCCCAACGTGTCCTGCAGGGCCCCACATTACCTGGGACCTTCTTTTTACCCCGCTATGTATTTAAAGAAGAACTTTTTATTGTCCTTAATCTGGGAAGCTAGTCCTAATTCCATCTCTGCCTTGGCCTTCCTGACTGCCCCCTGGCATCCCCGAGCGACTGCAGTATAGTCATCCCTGGTGATGACCCCCTCTTTCCATTGGGTGTATGCCTCCCTTTTAGCAAGGAGACATTCCCAGATGCTTTTGGTGAACCATGGAGTCTTGTGTGCCCTCCTGCTCCCTTTGATACTCATTGGGATTACCTTCCTTTGGGCTTGGAGGATCATCTCCTTAAGGAGCGACCACTCTCCTTGGACACCTGGCTTTCCTCCCCTCTGGGACCTCAGCGCTTCCCCAACTATCCTCCTTAGCTCGTTGAAGTTTGCCCTCCTGAAATCTAGGGCTGCTGCCTTACTGCAGGCCTTTGCCACCTTGCGCTGGATGGTGAATTCCAGCAGGCGATGATCACTGTCGCCCAGGTGGTCGAGCACCCGCAGCCCCCTCACCAGGTCATCACCCGTGGCCAGCACTAGGTCCAACAAGGCGTCGCCCCAGTGGGGCTGTGCACCTCCTGGGTTTAATGGAGGTCCTGCACTCTGTCTAAGAACCTACATGAGCGGTCAGACCTGGCTGACTGCTCTTCCCAGCAGATGTCCGGGAAGTTCAGGTCCCCCATGACTACCACATCCTTAGCCTTCACTACCTCTGTGAGCTGAACTAAGAATTCCTGGTCAAGTTCCTCTCCCTGGGTGGGAGGTCTGTAGTAGACCCCCACCGTTAAGTCGCTTTCCCCTCGACTGCCTTATACTCTAACCCAAAGCACTTCAGAGTGCCCCTCCTCTGACCCCTTGCTAATTGACTAGGATGTGTATTCCTCCTTAACATAGAGTGCCACGCCCCCACCTCTCCTTCCTATCCTGTCCTTCCTGTGCAGCCTATAGCCCTTGACATTCACTGCCCAGTCATGCGTTGAGTTCCACCATGTTTCAGTGATCCCCACTATGTCCGGGCTGGTGTCAGCTAGCAGGAGGGTGAGTTCCTCCTGCATGTTTCCCATTCTATGAGCATTTGTGTAGAGGCATTTGAGGCCTCCTGTGGATGTGTGTACTGACACCCTAGTCCCAGCATTGCCCTGGCCCCTGTCGCTTACCTGTTTATTCATTTTGCTCGTTGGTCTGGGTTGGGCTGTAGTTGTGGGTGTTGTTTGGTCTGGCAGTCTGATGTTTCCTCTGCCCTCATCTTCCCTTTCCCCCAATGAGCCTAGTTTAAAGCCCTCCAGAGGAGGTCCACCAACCTAGAAGAGAACACACGATTACCTTTAGGGGAAAGGTGGAGCCCATCCCATCCAAGGATGTCTCTCGTCATGAAGTGTCGGTCATGGTTGAGGAAGCCAAAGCCTGCCTTGTAGCACCATTCCTGTAGCCACCAGTTGGTTTCCGCAATGCACGTTTCATGCTGTCTGCCAAGTCCACTTACTGGCAGGATAGAAGAGAAAACCACCTGTGTACCCATCTCCTTCAGCATGCACCCCAGAGCGTGGTAGTCCTCCATCAGGTGATCAGGGCTTCTCCTGGCCGCATCATTAGTGCTCACATGGACTAAGACCATGGGGTAATAATCAGTGGGCTGGATTACGGTTTGGAGCATCCCTTTCACGTCACATGTCTGGATCAGGCCCTATGCCACCTCAGCTTGGTCCCATGTAGCCTGATTGGGCCCTGTACACCTGAGTGGGGCTCTGTGTTGCCTCTGTCTGATCTCATGTGGTCAGATTGTGCTTTGAGCACCTGATTGAGTCCCACAACACCTCACTCTGTCCCTATACAGCCGCATCTTGCATTACCCCAGCGCAGACCTGTGCGCCCAGATTGGGCCTTGTATGGCCATAATAGTCCCTGTGCTACCTCTGCCTGGTCCCACACACCTGGATTGGGCCTTGTACTACCTTGGCCTAGCTCTGTGTACCTGGGTCACAACCTGAAGTGCCTTGGCCTGGCCCTGCATGCCCCAATTCGGCCCAGCATGGCTGGATCAGCCCCTGCATCTCCTTCTGCATCCCCACATATTCCACAGGTTTGGAAATTTGGCAGCATGGTGATGTCATTTAAGGCTGCTATGTTCCCCTGCTGCCAAAATTTCAGACACATGGGGAGTTCCGTGGGCTGGATGACATGACTCCATAAGCTGGATCTGGCCTGTGGGCAGGGGTGGAGCACCACCAGTGTAAGTTATTATTTACTTTATGTTAAGAATGTTATATTCAGCCAGTTCTGTTTGATCAGATTTGCATATATAAGGAGGCCTATATTTGGCTTCTGTAAAATTATGTGCTCTTACAATCATTTGGTGCTATCCATACATTATTGCTGTTTTACTTACTTAAGAGTTGACAATGCATTCAGTTTAGCAAACAACACAGGAGCAGATTTCAACCCGAATGCTGCTATTTCATAATCTGAGTATATGGCTAATATAATTTCACATCCTGTTATATTGTTCACCTTCTTCTCTTCCTTTTTTTGCAAATGATAAACTTTGACAGATGCATGTGTGTACACATATGAGTGTCTGTATGCACATCTATGTGCAAGTGTATGTTATGCACATGAAAATAAATGTATTGTATTCCTTGAATTCACATCACTTTTAGTTTCCTCAGATTTAACTGTGCTTTCAGCAGCATATTATCCCTGTGAATTTTGCAGAGCTGAACAACTGGCACATGGAAATCTCTGTGGAAAGCAAAATTATGAGACTTTTCTATTTTTATGTGTGTTCAATACTTTTTAGAATACATTGTGCAGGGTCATTCCCACATTAATGGTGTGTAACCTTGTTAATAAGTTAGGTCTATACTTCAGTAAATTGTGCTTGCAGTTTTCAGGATAATTTCAAGCAGTCATGTAAGTTGTTACTATTTGAACGTGTCCCTAAAGCATATAATAAATACATTAACAGATTTTGGCCCAAAGACCAAAAAAAGAAGGCAAAATACAAATCCATTACGTGATAACGAGAAGTAGACCAGTCAATGTAGTAACATCTCCTTTAGGAGACCTGAGAAACTGGTTTCTGGCTTCTTGCTTTAGTAAAGCACTGTCTTTGATCTTCATGTTTTTGATGGTTGCAGGAGAGTGTCCCAATATTTTTTTTTCTCCCAGGGTGCTCTGCTGTTTCCCCCACTCCTACTAACAGCTAATCAGCTCCTCTGTTCTGCTTCTGACATCTAATCAGGCAACAGACATTTGTTGGTTGGCTTTCTGAGATACAGTATAATGAGACAATTGAGAAGAAGTGTGAAAGAAATGCTATCATTAAATAATATTATTTTCTCTCTTTGCTTTTTCTCTCTATATCTGCCAATTTAAATCTTCAGGGGGGTAATCATCTTTGTTATGTCTAGGTATAGTCACAGGGTAACTGGAAGCTTGAGCACCCTAGGCAGCAGCAGTGAACAAGGTAAGATCAGTGGCTTGACTGCTGAGTGCAGTGGTGGAAGAACCAGCAGTGCTGTTGATGCTATTTTTGCAGTGGTGTGGTGCCCGGGGTTGGTATTTTGAGTGACCCCACTTTTGTTACTCTGCTGGGTATCATTTCTCAATCTGAGGCTGCTTTTAGCTTCCTTCAATTTGTTCTGACTTTCCTGTTGGTATAAATAATTAACCATAACATTTCTTATCTGAACAGAAGTAAAATACACTATGGGTGTTTCTACATGTCGCCATATGGCAAGGTAGCAATCATGTGGGTCTACACATGATCGGCAGCAATGCTACCGTAGTGGCATGCTCCCCCAGTATAGTGCACAGTATATACAGTAACATAGCAACAAAATCTAAATGTGTGTCATGCACATGGTGCAGTAACTGCCCATACTGTGCTGTGCTTTGGTACTTCCAAAAGGCTCCCAGTAGGTGGAATTGTTTCCCAACGGGCACATCCACACGTGAACCTGACTGCATGGTTGTTACTGCGCAGTTATTTAGTACTTGCTCAGCACATACTAAATGGCTGCGTAGTAACTGCAGAGCGTTTCCAACCATACCGTGCAGTAGCAATGAGCTACTGTGCAGTAGCTCTCTGCTACTGTGCAGTAGCTTTGGCATAATGTTTTGTGCCCGCCGATGCTACATTGCCACAGCAACGAGATATGTTGCCATAGCTTGTTGCTATGGCAATGTAGCATCTTGTGTAGACATGCCCAATGTGTGCTAAATGCAGCTTTCTAGCTGTGTAGGTGGCATTTTTGGCACCTACATGCAGGTAGTGGTTTTGAAATTGGCCCCCTGTACAACCATGTAAGGGAGATATGTAGGGCCAGGAGGAAGACAAAAAAACTAAAGGATGGCTCAGTGAAATAACTGCTTCCCTGGAAAGGAGCATGCTTTGCTTTCTAGCCTACAGCATTGCTTTGATTACAGTAGACATGTCTTTACTGTGCTGCTTGCCTTTCATTTTATGCAATGGTATTGAATACAAGGGTCAGCGAAGAAGGAAAGCTACTGAGGTAAACTGGATAATACCTGACCTGCAGTGGGATGGTCTGAAAATTATGCCATTAAATCAGTGCACAATTAATTTCATTAAGAAATCCACAAGTTCAAACACTTTCTGGTTTGAATTTACACAGCTAGACAGATGGGCCTTGTACCCAAATCTCCTTCTTCCTGCACTCAGCTATTGGGGCTGAAACATGGGAACGCCTTCTTCTTCCATCATTTTTATGGGAACTATGCTCAGGTATATGTTCACACACAGCCTTCTATGTGCCTGGCCAGTGTGTAGGCCTACTGCGTACTCGGTCGACATTTGCAGGCTTTTACATTTGCACTACAAAGCAAAGCCAAAAATGGCCAGGTAGATAGCTAAAAAAACACCATTTAGATGCACAATGAGAACTAGAGTTCCCCTCTATGTGCATGTTTCAAGATAGCACTAAAAAGTCAATAATTATAATAATTGTTCTAGGCAATTAAGGGCCCGATGAGAAGTCCAATGAATTCAATGAATGGCTTCCCATCTACTTTGTTAGGTTTGGGAGGGACCCATATCAGGTGAGTTTAAGGGAGTTTATATTGGTTACACACACATACATATATGAGAGGGGTTAGATGAAATGGTTGCAAATGGGAAGTTTTTCCACTAAATGGGAACTGAAATCATACATTTTGATCAAAAAACCAAAATTGGGATTAGGCTAAAATTTTCCTGTTTTCAGTTTTTAAGTGTTTTGAGTATTATTAGAAGTAGTAACCAAAGACATTTCTTTGTCCATTGCGTGTCCATTTTGATGATATATATATCTTTTTTCCAACAAAAATTCAGCAAAATAATAAATCCATTAATAGTTACAAAATGGAAAAATAAGATATGCATGTCAGAAATAAACTACAGTTCACAAAAACACTTAAGCAGTTTCTTAATTGTAGGTATGTGAGTAATACTATTCAATCTGGAAAAGTACTTAAGCATGTGCTTAGATTTTAGGAGGTATTAACTCCCATAGACTTTATTACTACTTAAGCACATACTTAAATCTTTGGTGACCTGAGGCCTGCATCTTATTAACTCTCAAGCTGAAAGCTTCATAAGGTGCTGAAGGTGCTCCAATATTTGCTGACCAACAGTGCTGAATACTTCCAACAGAACTAGCCAGATAAGACGTTGTTTAATAGGACTCTGAATTGCAATAAGTAAATTATAACAAATCCTGTTGACAGAAGCCTCTGGGTTGAGTCCAGCTCTGAAGCCAGACTGAAATTTCTCATGTAGCAGGTCATCAGTAAGATGAGACTGCAGCTGCAGAGTAAAGGCTTGAAAAATCCATGTCAAGAAACAAGAAGGTATATTAATAGAAAGTCTTTCTTGAAGATCTCTTTTGGCAACAACTCTTTTTCATAACCGGGATGCCCAGGTTCTTTATTAATCACAAAAGGCATTGATTATCTGACCATATGAAATGAAAAGCCATATGTGGTCACAGTCATGCATGCAAAGAGGGAATCTAAATTTATTAACATAATCTTCCCAAATGATGGTTACTTTAGATAGGAGAAGGATTATTAAGTTAGGATTATCTCTATTATAGCTTTCAATAAAATGAGCAAAGGCAAAGACTTTTAAAAGCCATCCTGGACATCAGTTTACATAATAGACAGTAATATGTCCCATATTGTTTAAAAAAATAAAGACAGCCTCCCCATGGACCTCGTAATAGCATTTAGAAAATAATTATTACTAATGATAAATGGATATCCAGGGCTCTAAAAAAAAAATGCTCCACAATAGAGCAGAGCAAAGCACAGTTCAAGACAGTGCCTGGAGCCAGGCCTACAAAAGAGACGCTCTGATTTTGGCCAGAGTGCCTTTTTGGTGTTCCTGCTGCTCCTGGCTGGGCCAGGTTCTCACCCCCCTGCAGGCACAGGGGGCAGAGGCAGGAGCTGACCCTGGTGCCCGGCCCATGGTGACAAGACCCAACATGGCATACGGTCCCTGTGTGCCACGTTGGGTCCTGCTGCCTGTCTGGGCCCTTCCTATAGCAGCAGGACATAGCCCGGCACGCAGGGACTGCATGGAGCCAAGCCAGGTCCTGCTGGCCCTGGGGCTGCTTGGCAGCATGAGCAGCCCCAGGGCTGGCAGGAAGGACCTGGCTTGGCTCTGCATGGTCCCTACATGCCAGACTGGGCCAGGCAGCATGAGTCACATGGTCCCCAGGCTGCTCATGCTGTCTGGCCCAGCAGGACCACATGGAGCCAAGCCAGGTCCTGCTGGCCCTGGGGCTGCTCGTGTCACTTGGCAGCCCCAGGGCTGGCAGGACCTGGCTCAGCTCCACGCGGTCCCTGGGTTCTGGGCTAGGTCCTGCTGCTATAGGAAGGGCCTGGCCAGGTGGTAGGACCCAGTGTGGCATACAGGGACCTTGTGCTGTGCCTGTTCTTGTCATCATGGGCCGGGCCCCAGGGCCAGCTCCCGCCTCTGCCCCCGAGCCTGTGGGGGGTGAGGACCTGGCCCAACACATGTGGCTCACTAGTCCGGCTTTGCATTGGAGTGGGTCACAGGGTTCTGGGAGGCGTGGCTCTTGTGAGCGCCTCCAGGAGCCATGTGACCCACTCCAGTGCAAAGCTGGACTAGCAAGCCGCAGGGATATGGGCCAGGTTCTCACCCCCCCCACAGTCCCAGGGACATCCCTCCCCCCACCCAGCAGAGTGGCCTCAAGGGCAGCAGGACCCGGCTGGGTACCTCACGCGGGGACTGTGTGCCATGCTGGGTCCTGTCACCATGGGCTTAGCCTGGCTGGGCTGGGCTGCAGAGGGGCCCCAGGACCTGTATGGGCTGACATGTGGTCCCCACATGCCACACCAGGTCCTGCTGCCACGAGACCAGCCCGGCTAAGTGGCAGGAGCAGCCCTAGAGCTGGCAGGACCTGGCTGGGCTCAGTGCATGGTCCCCCGCTGCTGCTGTTAAAGGTTAGTTATGGGCCCTGGGCAGAGGGGCTGAGGCCTTCCAGGGTGGAGCTGGGACCCTGGGGGGGGTGCCCTCCAGGTTGCCTAGGAACCTGGGCAGGGGGGCTGGGGCCTTGTGGGGGATAGGGGCTGTGGCCCTCCAGGGTGGAACTGGGACCCTGGGTGGGGGGGCCTCCAGGGTGCCTGGGACCCTGGTCAGGGGGGGACATTCCATGGGCCAGGGGACCCACCCCTCCTGAGCAGCCCCCACACAAGGTCTCCCACACCCACAGTTCCCCCCAGCAATTGCCCCACTCCTACCCTCAGACCAACCCACATCCCTCCACACACACCCACTCACCTTTCCCATACCCCTTCCCTCCCCCTTTCTGCAAACACCACATCCCCCCATCACACACCCATCATGTATGAAGAAAACCAAAAGCACACAACACATATAGATATTTAGAATTTATTTTTTTCATGATGATAGAGACACTGGTAGGCTTCCAAACATTTAGCTTTAATATTTTAAATATACCAATAAAGCATTACCCAACTTCTCTCTCTCTCTCTCTCTCTCTCCCCCCACCCCCTCTAGCTATATGTGTGTGTGTGTGCATGTGTATAGAGTGCTTTTTTGTTTTAACTGTGGAAGAACATGGATTTGAGGACATTTTAAAAAAATGGATTTGGGATGCTGCTGCAGCAGTCCAGCTGGCACAAGGGGTAGTGTCCCCAGGTATCAACTGGCTGGGCTACAGATACTTCTGAGATGCGAGTAGTTCTGAATTGCTTGCCAGAGCAGGTTTTATATGGATGAGGCCAGGACAAGGCAGCTTTTATACTGCTGGGGACAGCACAGGTGCTGGCACCTGGCTCTACCTCCCCATGGCTGCAGATCCAGGAGGAGCCAGACAGGGTTATTTTGCCCCAAGTGGCACAATTTGATCCACAACAAAGTGCATTTCTGAGCACATGCACTTAGGCAAAAAGCCCCGGTTCAAATTTGCACCATTTCTATTTGAGCTGCTGCAAGCGCACATGCTTGCATGTGTGGACATGCCCGTTGTGGGCTTCCTGAGTTCTCTGCAACAGAAGAATCACTTTAATATTTTCCTGTTGTCAAGAAACAGGCTGGCCTTCTATCATTACTCAAAAATACATATTTTAAATGACTGTATGTTAATGTGTTTTTTCTTTACTGTTCTCTTTCCTTTTACCTTCTATGGCAACTCAGTACGGTTGCTGCAATTTCTGGATTGAAGGGAACAAGTGGGACCACTGGGAGTCCATGGGTGAGTTCTAGCATTTTCTAACTTCTGAATTTTTGTCTTTGCAATCTTAGCAGTCTTTGAATATAGGATTTTTAAAATGGTATTACATACTGTTTATACATAAAGTGGAAAATCAGAAAATCAGTTGCAGCGAAGCATACTGATTCTTTATGCTTAATCACTTATGTTGACTCTCAGGATCTGAACCGCTTGGGCAAAGTGACAGAAGTAATATGCTAGTACTTCTTTGGGGATCATCCTCTGGAGAAGAACATGAAAGCAGAGGAATGCTGAGAATCAGAAGCTCTGGTTTCTGTGCTGGCAGTGGAGGGGAGTGTGGTGGTTTCATATAGCATAGTAAAATATATAAGTTTGTCATATTTATTCTAAAAAGGCAGTGTAGCTAAATGGATGAGATTAGCTATATTAGAAACCTGGATTATATTTCCAGCTCTGTTAGTTGGCCTTGTGTGTCCTTTGTTAGCTTATTAGTAAAATGGGTGACTGGTGATTACCAATCTCCTAATTATGAGCAATATGAGTAGAGCTGTTTGAAAAATTTTCATGACAGAACTTTTTCATGACTTTATGACAAAAAAATGGACTTTTGGAAAAATGAAGCTTTTGTGGAAAGTTTCTGTTTTCAATGGAAAACTTTCCCCTAATTTATCAAAAAATAAGCAAATAAAAACACACCACAAAACAGCTCCTTCCAAAAACTGGTACACAGACATTAGTAAGACTGGTAAGTTTTGGGGTGTCAGGTTTTCATTTTTTTCAGTTTTTTTTAAATCAGCTCTAGCTATGAAATCTTGTTCAATAATAAAAACTTATACAGTTGGAAGAGATTAGATTGTGACTTGAGATCATGTTCTGCCGTGTAGCATTGTACACTTTCCTTTGACAAAACTGAAAAATAATGGCAGCTACCACATTTCCCCACTTTAGCTCCAGCTCTGTTTCAACCATTGAAGGTACTTAAGAGACATTGTATTTGGCATTATGGGATTTCTTTGGAGCTGGAGGTTTCTTAGAAAATTGACTTTTTTGGATATTATGGAATCTAGTCTCTAACAAGTTTCATTACTTGAAATAGTAATTTCTATTCTTTTCAAATGTATCCAAATCTGGCTGGTAGCCAGGTTGTAGTCATATTGGCCTAGAGGCAAAAGGAATCAAAACTCATGGAAGAGGTGATATCTTTTATTAGACCAACTAGATATTTGCAAACAAATTATTTTATTTATTTGCAAGCTTTCAGGCACACTAATCCTTCATCAGGCATAGGAGAGAGCAGAGATTGCAAAAGTTCTCTTAGGTTCAATTTTCATTTCTACTTAGGAGAACGTTTGCAGTCTCTGATCGCTCCTATGCCTGATGAAGGGTGTATGGGCCCAAAAGCTTGCACATAATTAAATAATTAGTTTGCAAATGTCTAGTTGGTCTCATAAAAGATATTGCCTTTTCCATGGGTTTTGATTCCACATCTGGCTGGATTTTCATAGGGACCTTAAGGCATCTCACTTACCCTAGGGCCAATCCCTTGCTAAATTTCAAGCTTCTACTTGAAAATGTGAACTGTTACATCACTTGAAAAAAATAGTCAGGGGAAAAATAATCATAGGAAAAATGACCTGTTTCACAGAAGAAGGAAACCATTTCCATTGAATTTCTCCAAAACATGTTATTTCATTTAATACGGAAAATTTCAGCCCAAAAAGATACATTTTGGTAAAATTCAAAACTAGCTGAAAACAAAGGAAAATGCTTGGCAGCCTTAACCATAGACACAGATACCAGTTCCACCTAAAATTAAAGCCTTTTGAAATGTGTAAACACAGGTATCACTGACCATACCATATAATCACATATTATTATTTGTTCTTCTGTCAATGGAACAAACAACAAACATGAACATGTATCCATTTAATTTTTAAGATACTGCACATATAGTTTTTTTACAGTACATCTCCAGTAATCTCTAAAAACATTTTCTATACTGCCACCATATGGTTTTTAAATGAGTAAGAGAAGGTCAATGTTATAACCCTAAAGATCTTAGTCACAAACACTTCAGCACTCACTGAGCAGTGACTTTGTCTTAATTATATTTTGAGCAACACTTTCTT
This sequence comes from Crocodylus siamensis, assembly GCF_052110815.1. Taxonomy (NCBI): domain Eukaryota; kingdom Metazoa; phylum Chordata; order Crocodylia; family Crocodylidae; genus Crocodylus; species Crocodylus siamensis. The sequence goes on along the minus strand of NC_143396.1, from coordinate 113,346,219 downwards.
ATGCAGGAAGCAATAATCCAAGAGTAATTTTCTATTAATATTACTAATGTTTTAATAGGGTTTCATGAACAGTACTTAGGCCTCTAGAATATATTTCTGGAGTCAGGCTTTTCTAGCCAAATTTTCTTTTTTCCCTTTTCATTTTTAACTGCTGAGAATATTTTATTGCTTAAAAGAACAAGTTAAAAAACCAAATCCTTTGTGATTAGTAATGTATGACTAAAGACATTCTAAGCATTAAACACCTCTCTATGTCAAATTCCCAGTACTGTACAGTACTGCCTTATATTTACAGTGAAATTACAGAATGGGTAGAAAAATCTTTATTGTAAAGAAGGAAGGTGAAAGAGTGCTGTACATGGAATGTACATAGAGTGAAGAATTCTTCAGTTCTCAGCTTACAAAAAAGAATTTTGAAGTTTCACTAAATTTGGTAATATAATACATGCTACATTTATTGAAGAAAACCATTAAGTCAATACTCATGGCTCTTAGCTGCAAAAAAAATAATTAAACTGATATTGTTTCCTTTTTTGACTGAGTCTATCTTGGGACAGAATATGACTATAGCTACACAAATAATAGTTCTGTATCTATGCAAAGAACTATTACCTTAAATTAAAACCTTTCTTCCTTTATTAAACAGCCGAAACTAATAATCAAAACTATGACATTAGAAATTATCTGCTATTAGACTGTTACTTCTGTATCAAACTATTATTTATAATTTGATTTAAGCAAAGCATCTTTTTCTCGGAGAGTGATGAGATACAGCGTCAACACAAGAGCTCTTTAATATTTGGACCCAGGGATCAGATTGCTGTATAGTCATTGTGTGGAAGAAGCCTATACATGAAAAAGAACAAGAACCCTTCAAAAGCCTTTAAGGAATGGGTTAATAAATGGAACATCTCAAACATAATTTATAACAACTGTAATTTGGACAACATTAATGGAGCAATTGGGATCAGGGAGAAGGAAAACACAGGAAATAATGCTTGTCCTTGTATTGTTATTAAATTTATTTTAACGAATAATTACAAAGCCAAAACTGCTTTTTAATAGTTATAAAGTGTAATATAAGCTTTAAGTTTTAATATAAACTAGATATATCCCTTAGTATTTTATTAGGCTTATTCTAATTATGTATTTTAAAATAGACATATATATACACATATGACAGTCATACAGCAGACTGATGGGACATACTAAAAAAGGGAAAAAAATTAATTTTGCAAAAAATTACAAAGCAAGCTAGTAGAACCTATATGCAGTATATTCATATATAGGCAAACCAAGGAAAAGGAAAGACTCTACATCATCTACTGCCAGTTCCATTAATGAGCAAAGGAATTCAGCTAAGGTAGACAATTTAGTTTTAATGCTTGATGTATTTTAAATACTTGATTCAACTAATAAGGAGAAATGCAGAATAAGGTTCAAAACGTACTTTTCTCAGTTTGTTATGTATAAAAGGCCGTAATATTCCTGGAATCTTAAAATTACATGTGTATTAAGACCCTGCAGCTAGTTAAGCATGTGCATAACTTTTCTTACATGATAGTCCAGTTGAAGTCTACGGGATTTCTTGCAAAAGTCAAATTATAGCTGTATTTAAATAAAGTGGATCAAATCCTAAATACTTAGAAAAAATAAAAATGTACTATAATCTGTATAAACCCCAACTATAAAATATACCCTTTTTTTCTCAAACATCTCTCTTAGGTACACGATGATGCATCATAATAGGTAGCACATTTTTAGGGTACAGTTGTATGTGTAACAAACCCTGTAGCCTCAGAAACTGGCACAGGAAGCCAAAGAGGAGGTTCCCACTTTAATATAGAATATCCTAGGTGTTAGGGTTACAAGTCAATGGGCCAAAGAGAAGGAACAGGTACAGGTAAATAGATGTTAACATTATGGTAACATATGTACAGGGAACAGGAAATAGGCATTAACACTGCAATACATTTATTCAGCACCTTAAGTCCCCCAGCACATCTTTAGAGGTGTTCCCAGACCAGTCTTTAGTCCTGAGATTGCTCCAATTCAGTCAGCATGTGCGACCAAAACTGAATCTTGCTGCTTCAGTCCATTTCCTAACTGACTTCTCCAGTGTGATTCACAGCTACACTGCATCTTGCCACCAACTGTCCAGAGTCTCACTGTCATGTTCTCCTGGTCCTTTTCCAGCCACTTCTTGATTCACCTTCCTTTTGTCTCTTGGGGACTTCTGGGAGTTGTAGTTCACATTATAGTACATTATACATGTACTGTATTTGGTTAACTGTGAGGCATATGGGCCAAAGGCTTAAGTGGCTTCAACACCAGACAAGTAATTTTGAAATTCACTGCCTGTGGTATCTAATTGGTATTATGAGATAGAAGGAATTAAGAGGAATAGAACTTGCATAAATGTATTTGGAATTCTTGACATGGTTATGACATCACTGACAGCAAACTGGATAACTCCATTTTGGTCTATCAACTTTTATAGCCATTTTAATTTTTTTCATTGGTACCACATGAATTTGGAATGCAGCCACTCAGTAGAAACCTGACTGGACTAATAAATCCTTGGCATATATGACAACTATGCTTAGTGTAATACAACCCATCCACATTTTAAATAGGATTTATAAAACAGAAAAACAAGTTATAGTCTTTTTTATGTAAAGCAGACACTATTATTTATCAATGCTATTTATCATGAAATACGACAACAGTGACTTAGTCACGTTATCTAACCTTAAGATTCCATAAAATTTGAGGTGTCACAATTAACTGATTTAATATATTACATATATTAAAAGTGTCCAGAGTAATAAAAAAGACAAGCTTACAGGGAAACACAAGCTAAATAGCCATGTTACAAAATGGTTAGCAGCTTAAATGAGCAAGGATAATCATTTATTTGGATTTAAACTACTAAAACACCTATATAAAAATGTAAGCACCCAGGTACCCCATTAAAGCTACAATTAAATCTTACTTAACCCAACCTAAAATAATAAACTCAACAGGAACTCAGGCAGACTGACACCTATGGAAATATCTCCTTCCTTCAGCATTAAAAGAAGTATATAGTCAAATGTTACCACCCTCATCACCTTCATCAGATGCTTTAGCGACAAGCCTAGATGGTAATCAAATTCAGGCTATGTTGGACCCAGATAAGGGTTTCATACCAGCAACCCCCAGTCTTCCCAGAAGGATTCCTCTCAAGTGTTCAAGGTGTTGATAATTGCTACAGATTATCTTTTTCCCAGGTCAGGGGGAAAGAAAGAAAGAATATATATATATATTCTTATAAATATATATATTTATATATATATATGTGTGTGTGTGTGTGTGTGTGTATTTGATGTTTTAGAAACATAAAAGCTAACTGCCATTACAAAATATAGAAAAATCTCTTTCATGAGCAAAAGCTTGCAGCCATCCAGGCCATGCATGTGAACATGCACTCCGCACACATACACAAACACACATGCACACACACACACTTTAGTTTTGGTTGGAGATTTTACTTCTTTCTTGTATTATTGTAAAGTAAAAGTGATCCTGAATATTCATGTGTGTATATGTGTGTGAGTGTGTGTGTGTGTGTGTATGTGTGAGAGAGAGCATTCAGAATTACTTTTACTTCACAGTAAGACAAGAAAGAAGTAAAGTTTCCATGCAAAATACTGTCTGTGTGTGTGTTCTATTTTTTGAAAAAGTTGCTCTGTGACTATGCAGATTAGGCATAGACAAGGCTCCATCAGGCTTCTTCCCTCAAGGTGTCAGATGTTCAGGCAGGAAACTGAATTTTACTTGTTCCCTGTTTAGTAGGGCTGTGCAAAAAGGCAGTGTAACATTTTGACCACCGTTTTGACAGAACAGTATTTCATTTCTAATTTTGTTTCAATTCAAAACAGTTGTTCCATTCGGTTCCATAGAACCAGGGTCGAAATGGTAAAACTGTTTTGATGTTTTGCCCATAGGATATAATGGGGAAGGACAAACAGACTAACTAATTATTGGACGTTTGTCTTGATTTTTGTCAACCTCCCATTGCTACAGCAGGGAAAATAAATCTGGGGTGTCAGGTTACCCCTTTGCCTTCTGCCCACTCCACACAACTTTTTCCCATTAGAGGCCTTTCCCCCTCTCCTTGCTGTTCTCCTCGAGCATATGGAAGTGAGGAAGAAATATTAAAAAAAGGACCTTGAAAGAGACATAGCCGTAGCAATCTGCATATAGTACCCAAAGAAATAGTTCATTCAGGATTGATGCATTTTACATTTTTTATAGCTGCTGCAAGTTTTTGCGCAGATACTCCATTAATACACAGAAGTAGCATTTTATCACGTATTTAGAGGCCTTGTCTATGTGGGTATCAGTGCTGTGTAATTATGGTAATTAAGTTTAGTACCTGTAGTAACTTAATGTACTGTAATTGGTGCAACTGCGCAATAGCACCAGTGCACATCCTTTATGTGATACTAATGCACAGTAGATGAATTCTACTGCACAGAAGTGCATTAGCAAAGATTTCACTGTGATGTGCTAATGCCCAGTAGAATTCATCTACACTTTACTGAGCTTTTAGTGTCTCATGTAGATGTGCCCAGAGAGAATACAGACTATACATGATATTAGTCCAAGGCCAAAAAGCTCATGACTGACAATATAGTTCATTGATCTGGGCCTCAGCAGAGACAACAGCATTTCAATTCATGATGACCCCACAGCTCAGCACTGCTCAGTATGTGCATGTACTCCAGAGCCCCCACAAAGGATCCATGTGCTAATTAGCCCTCACTAATGACTGGAACTAAGTGTTCTTGTCATGAGTCCTGGGATCCTTCAAAAATGTATGTGTAGATAGGCACAGGGCAACTTGCACCAGCTTCACCTCATGGAGGGTGAGACCACATTAATCATATGTAACAGGTTGAGATGGGGGCCAACAGAGGGATTCTGTGTAAACTGTTTGGGGCCCCATTTGGTGATGTTTGCCAGACATTTGGTGCTGGTAAAGAAAAAGAAATGATTGGAAATGGTGCAGAGAGAAGCCTGGCTAGAGCAGGGAGTGCAGGCTGCATTTCTGCAGTTTGTGTGGATCAGGGAAGGGAGCACGTACTTCCAGGCCTGGAGAGGGGCAGCCAGAGAAAGACTATGGCCAGTGGGCCAAGGAGATGCTGGCGACCTTCCTAGCTGACAGTGTCCCAAAGTTAACCATGAATGAAGAAAGAAGGCCCACTAGCCAGGGTGGTCAGAGGACCACTGACAGATCCCCTAGACACTCCATGCTAGGGAACCACTCCAGGACAGCCAAGCAGAGACTAAAGTGGTGGAGACAGGCCAGAAGCCTATAGAAAGAGGAAGACTGAGAAAGCTGCCACTGTGAGTGCATCTATGAGTTTTCCAGGGGACTGCCACTTTGCTTTTCACTCTCTTCTTTGTTGTTGTTGGTTTTTTGGGGGGCAGAATTCACTTCCCACTCACTATGTCAGGGAAAGTGGCAGGAAGGAAAGCTCCCCCTATTCAGAACATCCATTGGTCCTGACCCTGAGGATCCAAGACAGGGTAGGAACCTTAGTGGAACTGATTTAAGTTGATTGACCCTGGAACCTGGGATGAATTGATTTCATTTGATTACCTGATGGATCCTTAATGGACTGATCCAGACTGATTAACCCAGGAATCTCGGATGAATTGATTTAATGTCATTGTCCTATAGACTTTAGACAGACTTATCTTAATTGATGGACCTATGAACTATTTAAGGATGGCCTCAGGGAGCTCAAATGAATGAATTAAAACTCCTAGACATTTATTTTGTAAGCCATTGATTAAACTGCCAATGTTACGGTTGGTTGATACAAAATCCAGGCCCAGACTTGTGTCATCCAGGAAGTGGTAAGGGTAGAGTATGAGGGGAGGTGGAGAACCACAAAGACAACCCCCCGAGAGGACCAGCCAGGACCTCTGCTAGCCTACATATCCAGCTCCCAACATTTTAAAGTAATCAAGGCATAGTGGGAAAGAATCAAACACTGGAGATTGGTGGTGGCAGTACTATCCCGTACCCTGACAACTTATTCCAGTAATATATTGGGCAGGTACTGGCCATGCCCAGTTGCACCTACCTCTAGCAATCAGCAACTTAGCCTTTCTGGCTAAGATAATACATAGCATTTTTGGTACCATGGGGAGGGTGTCAGGACTGGCTCTTGCCCTCTGGTACTGGTCTGGTATTTTAGTACCTTCAGGCCTGGAGCCAGTTCCCTGCAGAGGAAACACCTGGCCTCTCTTTTTTTTTGTTTTTTGTTAAGGGATGCACACCCACCCACCACCCACACACACACTCTTCCTATCAGCATTTTTGGCACTAGGGGTAGGTGTCAGAGCTTCCTCCAGCCTCTCCCAGTGCAAGCCTGGAACTCCAGTGCCTTCAGGCCCAGTACTCCTTCTGTCCTGAGGAGCAACTGCCCCATTCTTTAAGGGTCACACCTGCACAAAAAAGGGGATCCCATCAGCATTTTTGCCCTATCTGGGCCACACTATAAATGTGCTCAGGGTTGGCTGCATTTAATCAACTTTATAATTGGTTTCCATTACTGAGTGTATGGCTCTTTTAGCGGAAGTTCAGAGATAGGCAATGAATTTAATGAAGGTTCCTTGTATGCAAATATAAGACAAGGGTTTTTTGCCACGCATGCTGATTGAGGGAAAACCTCAGCTTGTATTTGAGAAAATACGGCATATACATTTGTTTTAAAATGTTGCCACTCCTATCTGGCCTGCATATTCTTTTCTATTTTTTCCTATTAAATATTTTTTTCAGCATAATTTCTTAGTATATATCATTAATTATAATTACCTGTCATTAACTTTCAAGAAAATTAGTATCCCACTCAGTCTATTAGGCAAAGAATTAATGTAAATGATTTATTGCTTCATTAAAAAATGCTATCTAATTTCAGGCATTTAAAATAAATGATACATACCTGTATTCAGTTGGAATCTACACTAGGTACAGATGTTACACATCACGCATTAAGAACACAGATAGTGCTCTAAAGCCTTAACTGAACAGATGTTTACAACTTTTAGTGCAGACTAAGGACATTTATACACATACCTTTTTACTCTGCAATGCACTGGAGATCCAACATGTAGAAGCAGACTAATTTAATTGAGTCTTCTCCACAAGCAAGCTAATGCACACTGCACTATTTAAGTGCACTAATTAAGTGATCACTTTAAAGCCTTTTACAAGTGTACCCCATTATAGTTTAGTATAGTCCCTTTAGTTTGCAGGCCATATTAGTCTTTCAATAAAAGTAAGTGAAACAAGAAATTTATCATGAAGATGTATTTATTGAAAAATATGTTATTTAGAAGGCATTTTTCAATATTCAGACCACTTCTTATCAAAATAATTGCCCAAGTTTAACATGAAAGAATATCAAAAGAATCTCTATGTTGCTTGCAACTTTTGAGTTGGAACTGTAGTGGCCAGTTTTGCTGAGACCAAATGAAGTGAACAGGAAATGTGTTCATCTGTCCCCACTTTGTTCACCGTTATACAAACTCCAGAGACTGGAAATACTTAAAAAGGAACAGTTCGTAAAATTTCTTGTAACAAATATATAGAAAGCAAGATAAGAGAAAGCAGCACAAAAAACCTGACAGAAAACAATATAAAGGCATAACCAGAACCAATAAAAGAAGCAAAAATAATAAAACAAAGTGCAGGGGGGGGAGGGGATAAATCAAGCAAAGAGCTTACCTTATCTTCATTCTCAGTCTGTAAGGATAAAGAGAGGTGATCAGCCAAGTTACTCTGAAGTTGGACAAGAGGCAGGGCAAGGCAGCACCTTAGAGATTAACTGGTTCAGAGAGGTAGAGACTTTCATAGGTGACAACCTACTCTATCAGAGGCTTCTTTAAGGGTAAAGTAATTATAAAACGATAGCAAAAATAGGTCATTTCCATCTGTTGGCTGAAATTAAAATGAATAGTCTTGAGATATGGTGATAATGTCTACAACATAAAGCCTAGACAGAAAATGACAAGTTAAGTGACATTTCTAATGTGTTGGCAAACAAAATGCCTGAAAGAGAGAAACCTGAGGAAAGGCCCTTATTGTTGTCACTGCCCACTACTCTTCCAAAAAAAAACAAAAAAAAAGTTGTATATGAATTAGTGTCTTTAGACAAGCAAGACAAGAACCAGATGAGGCTTGGACCAACTGATCTCATCTGCTTCTTGTCTTGTCTCTCCCTTTTTTTTTTTATGACAGATTACACCAATTACCACTGCTCATGAGTTTGCTGATTCAGCCAGCAGGGCAGAAGCCTAAAACTGATATATTTTTGGGCATTGGGCAAGTTATGGAAGTGCCAAAAGTACAAACAGTGAGCACAGCAAATAAAATATAACTTGTGCTTCATAAATAAACAAATCTTAGCAGACCAAATATGAGATCAGATTATATGCTATACCTGACAAAGCTTTAGTGGGTGAATACTCGGTTTCCCAAAATTTGGAAAGGAGATGTCATAAATGTGGAAAGAAAAAAAACAGCTTGTCATTGTATAGTGCTATCACGGGGGTTGGCATTTGGCCCAAAGATGGAAAATCCATCCTTTACACGAAAGAAATACATTGACTGAGTGTAAGAACTCAACCTTATTCTTACAGAATAAAATATGGCATCAGAGTAAGTTAAACACACCTACATGATTGGAGGTGAGCTAGAAGCCTGTTAGAGGTGCACTGGATGGAATGCAGAAACATAAGAGAGATGCTAGTGCAAAAGATGACTATGGGAAAAATGTGCCATAAAGAAGAAATTGTAAGTTGCAGTGAAAAAACTGGAGCACACTAATTCAAAGAGAATGAAGAGGATAAGTTTGAAGTGCTTATCTTCTTAACAAAATCAAGTGCTTGAAAAAGAGTTAAAGAACAAAATGAGTTTGTCTAATAAAAGATATCAGATTCACCCAAAGAACCTGGTCTGTCTAAGGAGAAAATGATCCATTTATAAAGGCTTTAAAACACACACCAGGAGTCAGAGTGCACATGGAGATTCAGGGGAAACCATAAATTAAAAGGATGAAAAAAACCCTGCTTTTGGAGAAACACTGTGTGAACGTGTGCCTTCTCGGTACCTGCCATTCTTGCCACTGTCTTCCTTGCTTACCCACCATGTTTTGTTAGGAGAAAAATAACATAGAAAGGAGGTTGACAGCTACTAGTGTGGTGATGGAAGTTTTGTGCTCAGGCCTCTGCTGCAGGGCTCTGCCTCCCTTGCTCCCTTCCCGGTCCCAACCAGTATCCAATTAGAGTTGCCCCTCTTCATCAATCCTCTCTTCCTCAGGTGCAGGAGTCATTAGCCCTACTTGCTCTTTTAGTGGACATACCTCCCTTTACACTCTCCAACAAACCTCAGTTCATCTAGGCTGGGTTTCTCTTCCTCACCTTCACAGGTATTTCTATAACTGTCTAAGTTTGGGGGCCTGTATCCCTCACCTCCCCCTTGTAATAGTCCCACTGGAAAAGACCAGGTCCTAGTTAAGCCAGAATCTCAGGGAAGTCTATTGGCCCTCTAGCCTCTTTCATCTGGTCCATCAGGTGTCCCATAGTCCCTTTTTTACAGTGACTCCTGATCACCGGCCGATTAGCTTACCCCATCACCACACCAGGGTTCTCTGTTCCTGGATGACTCACCTCACCTGCAAGTCGGTCAGGGTTCATCTGGACCTCACTCTCTCAGCCGACATCTCCCTTAGTTACTATTAATCCTCCATACCTCCACACAGATTCTCAACTGCTTACTTATGCTACTTCACTCTCCCCTCACCAGGGAAGACTCACTGTCAGCTGTCCTTTTAGCAGGTTCTTCTGGATTGGTAGCCAGTCATTTCTGACGGCATGCCTCTGCATTGTTGGGATGTCCCTTGGCATCTGACATTAGCAGGCACAAGAGAAGTGGAACAGGTTCACCCCAGGCGAGTACTCCTCCATTCTCTTCTAACCTTTGGAACCTTTGGACTGCGCTAACACTAGAAAAAACAAATGCTAAATATGTCCTTTCATCCATTCTGAGTCATTTAAAAACCACCGGACACGAAAACAAGTATTTTCAGATGTGTGACTACTAGGTTTTGCACTATGGGCAAGATCCCGTGGAGGGAGCAATACTGAGTCCTGGAAGCAGGAGGCTGGGTAGGAGGGCAGTGAGACCTGCCTCGGGGACTCAAAGTTCCTGGCTGCTGCTTGGCATGAAGTTGCCTGTCTGCTGTTCCAATTGTTGCTACTGTTGCTGCTGCTATAGTTTTGGTACTGGGCTGCTACAGAACTGCCTGAGAAGATGGCATTTTGGTGTCCAGGGCTGTCATCTTGCTAGCCCATCCCAGGTTATGCTATTGAGTACTGTATGGTAAAGACAGTTAATGAAAACTGCAGAACTTCAAAAAGGCCAGAGCAGTTTTCCAGAAGGCTTTGAAAGGCAGAACAACTATCTTATTGTCATTGCAGGTAAAAGAAAACTAGTAGGCCGAAGGTGAAAAAGAAGTTTCTGTAGTTGTTAAACAAACTTTGTTTTTACAATAAGAGAAAAAACACCCCCCTGGGAAGTGGTCTTTTCTGAAAAGTTGTTCTCCTAGGTCTTGGTGTCCTCCCTTGACATATTTGTAGGGTGCTATCAAGTCACCTCTCAGTCTTCTTTTGCTTACGTTGAACAAACCCAGATCCCGAAGTCTCTCTTCATAGGTCATGTCCCCCAGACTCTTGACCACTCTTTTGAGCTTGTCTACATCCTTCTTGAAGTGCGGTGCCCAGAATTGGACACAGTACTCCAGCTGTGGCCTCACCAATGCTGAATAGAGGGAGAGGAGCACCTCTCTGGATCTGTTGGTGACACCTGCTGATGAACACCAGAGCTCTATTTGCTCTGGTGGTGACTTTGTTACACTGGTGGCTCATATTCATCCTCTGGCCATTGACACCCCCAGGTCCCTTTTGGATGTGGTGCCAGCCAGTAGATCACCACCCATTGTGTAGATAGGGTGAGGGTTCTTCCTACCCAGATGAAAGACCTGGCATTTATCCCTGTTGATATTGAGATGATGTTTTTAGAGAACTATCTATAGTGACTCTAAGGTCTTTTTTCCTGAATCATAATGGTTAAAAATGTAAATGCAAATAAAATAGAGATCCAGCTGGTAGGCAGAACTTCAGCAAAAGTGGATGTAAGGACAGTGGCATTGGTGAGATGAGAAGGAAAATGGAACCCAGCTACAGCCATGCACTACCCCACCTCTTGCACCCCACAACTGTCTGGGAACCGCTTTTATCTTGGGAGAACAAGCACACAGTTTGTTTTCTCTTTCTCCTTTTACCATGATTATAAGACCTTGGTGGGAAATATACAAAGGAACTAGCCAGAGACTCCAACTGGTAGGAGCAGCTGGATTAGCAGGCAATGCAGGGACCTTTTTGCAGGGTTTTTTTTTTGCCTGTCCTGTCTGATTGGCTGTTTGCTTCAACCCTCTTCTTCCCCGATTTTTTTTCCAATTCACCTTCACTCCACACTTGTACATCTTACCTTCTTTCCCCCTTTCCTTGGCCCCCTCACCCACCTTCCTTCTTTTTTTCCCATTTAACTTATCCCTCCCTAACAAAACCTATTTCTACCACTCAAACTGTGGGGCTAGCATGGTGTTTCCTGGTGTCTTACAGTTTATTTTGTTTATAAATTGTTCTCTGTTCTCACCACTCTGCATCTGGGCTACCTAGTTAGACTGTAAGCTCTTGACTGCCAAATACTCTGTTGATCTATTGCCTAACCTATTCTTGGCTGGTCATTGGCCAGTCACACTAAATATGAGTCATAATACTTCCGAGGCTGGCAGGCTGCAAATATATCCTTTTTGATACATATTAACTCACTCTTTTAATTCTCGCGGTTCTGAAAGCTGACTGACAAGTAAAGTTTATAGGTAAAATTACCCTCTGCAATGCACACTGCAACATTGCATATACTGTAATAAAGTGTTTTGTTAATTAGGCTTGAGCAGTACCATTAAGTTTAATTATCCCATGGTTGTAACTAAGAGCATAATTTGGTCCCCTGGGTACAGGATATACAATTAAAACTCCACATTGTAGATTAGGCAGAAAAATTTTGTCCTTCAGGTTGAGTTGTCAAATAAATTGTAGGTCATTTCATTTATTCTCTCAAGCCTTAGAAAATCCTATTAGTGAAGTTGTGTTACTTCCAATTCTGTGAAGCTTGGCCGTGCAGATACTGTTTATGTCTCATCTTCTGCTTCTGTCCATGAAAGTGATGACGGTAATTAAAACCCTTTGACTCTAACTTTTGCACAGGAAGTAATAGAGCGAAAGCTGAATAAACAAGATGGGTGAATTTGCAACAGCTGGACATGTATCCTTATATAAATTGATGATGTGGTTCGGAACTAGGCCCAGACAGAGAATGCAAGATGCTTGTAATCAAGCAGTTAGAGATTTTTTTTTTTGCTTGCTTAACATAATACCATAGCAACAATCTGTTCTATTACAGAAAACAATTAAAACAAAGAACTGTAGGCAGATTACAATGATAAGAATGAATTAGTTTTTCATCCCAAATGGTGTAAGAGAAAATAAATTGTTGGCAGTGAGTGTTATTAAGCTTTATGGACAGCGCATTAAAACTACTTAAAAAATTTGACAGGCCCTAATCTGCTATTTGACAAAAAATATATATTTAGATCACCACAATGTTAAAGGAATATTTTTATCTTGTACCTCTTATTCCCATGGAGAGGTGATGCAGGACATGGACCCAGTCTAAAATGTTCATGCCCAAAGGTAGACTCAATCAAATTTGCATATTTGCTAGGCCTGCGTGAAACAGCACCATTTCATTTCAACTTCCATTTTGCCATTTCAATGGGACAGTGTTTCATTTAGAGTTTTGTTTAGTTTCGAAAGTACTATTCCATTTCATTTCGTTGATACTGTTTTGAACGTTTTGCCCATAGGCTATAATGGGGAAACATGAAACTGTCTATAACTTTGTCATTTTTTGGCAGATTTGGATGAAAATAGTAGGGATGGTATACCCTTCTGAGGGCATGAAGCCTGCCAAGTTTCAAGGAGATAAGTGTTTCTGGGAAACTGCACCTCAGGATGCTGACAAGCAAAACTTGTGATGTGTTACTGTTAAGGCATGCCCTCACTGGTGCTGGGGCCTCTACATGACATGGTCATATGCTTCAATGAGGGTTTCTCCTCCCCTACAGCCTTATCCCAATCCACCACTTTAAATGACAACAGGTAATAATAACTTGATGAGCAGCACAGTAGCACCAGCAGCATCTCAGACAGCCACACTGTGACAAAGCCTTTCTTTCCTCTCCTGCAGGAGCTTCTCCAGGAGCTGCCAGAGAAGTCTCCCTGCCAGCCCCAGCCCTGTGGCTTAGATGTGTCCAGGGCCCTGTGCCCTTCTGGTCATGTGCTAGGTGTGTTAATCTAAGGACATGGCACTGGCAGAAAAGGTTCTTTGGGTCAATCTAATCTGATATCTTTTAGCAGACCAACTGAATAGTTACAGAAATATGTTTTAGCAAGGTTTTGGGTTGAAAAACCCTTTGTCAGGCTGAGGAAGCTCCTGCAGTTGGTGTGTGTGCTGTTCCTGGATGGAAGGAATAGTAAAGAAGCCAGAGGCTGGCATGCAATGCAGGGAAGAAAGCTAGCCAGTGAAAATGGAAATGGAGCTTTCAGAGGGTGAGGGACAGTCTGGTGGGGTGGGGAGGGGAGGGGGATGCAGTAGTACAGGTAAAAGTGGAGAGGTACCTGAGGTACCTGAGGAGTCAGGTGTCCAGCAGGTTGTAGTATGCCAGAATTCCATTGTCTATATTGAGTCCATCAGTTTCTGTCCAAATTACTGAATCTCTCTGGATCTCTCTGAATCTATTCAGAGGGTTCCGATTTGATCTAGAGAGATTAAAGGGTCCTCTGATTTTGATTTGGATTCAGAGATTCAGCCGCATCTCTGAAAAATTGAATCAGGGACCAAAACTTTGCACAAACTTATAAGTTTCACCCTGAACTTGATGCAAGCATTTTCACTAGCTGTTTGAGTTCCCATAGCTTAAGAGAAGCCAGTTATGTTAGCTAGGTAGGGCACATCTGCATGAGATGTTTACTGAGGAATAGACTAATTAGTAGGACTGTGCAAAACAGCACCATTTTGTTTTTACTTGTGTTTCACCGTTTCGAAAGGACAGTGTTGTGTTGTGTTGTGTTTTGTTTTGAAACTGCTGTTCCATTTTATTTAGTCAAAACTGTTTTTCGACTGCCCTCGTTTCATTTTCAGGCTGTTTTGACGCCCTTAATTTCATCTCGATGTCCATGTTTCAAGCTCAAAATGAGTTGAAACAACATCAAAATGAAACAGCTGGTGAAATTTCATGCAAACCTACTAATTAGCTCCACAGTAAATGTATCACATCTAACTGTGCAGCCCTGTTAGCCTGCAGGAAACTAATAATGAATACCACTGTAGGTTAGTATTTATCAACACAAGTACTATCCTATGACAGATATTTTTTACTCTGCAGCAGCACCCGCATAGACACTGATGGACCTGGCTGAAGCATGAGGGTATCATAGAATCATAGAATCATAGAAGTAGGGTCAGAAGGGACCTTGTAGATTTTCATAGATTTCATAGACATTAGGGCTGGAAGGGACCTCGGGAGATCATCGAGTCCAGCCCCCTGCCCAAAGGGCAGGAAGTCAGCTGGGGTCATAGGATCCCAGCAAGATAAGCATCCAATTTACTCTTGAAGGTGTTCAATGTAGGTGCTTGAACCACCTCCGCTGGCAGACTGTTCCAGACCTTGGGGGCTCGGACAGTAAAGAAATTCTTCCTTATGTCCAGCCTGAAACGGTCTTGCAGGAGTTTATGACCGTTCGACCTCGTCATCCCTTGGGGCGCTCTGGTGAACAGACGTTCCCCCAGATCCTGGTGGTCACCCTTGATAAACTTATAGGTGGCCATCAGATCACCCCTGAGCCTGCGCTTTTCCAGGCTAAAGAGTCCCATGGCTCTCAGCCTGTCATCGTAAGATCTGTTTTCCTGACCTCTGATCATGCGCGTGGCTCTCCTCTGGACTCTCTCAAGCTTCTCCACATCCTTTTTGAATTGTGGAGCCCAAAACTGGACGCAGTACTCCAGCTGCGGCCTCACCAAGGCCGAGTACAAGGGGAGAATGACGTCCCGGGATTTGCTCGAGAAGCATCTATGGATGCACGCCAGCATTTTGGTCGCTTTACTAGCTGCAGCATCGCACTGCAGGCTCATGTTCATCTTGTGGTCAATGATGACCCCCAAGTCTTTTTCTTCTGCAGTGCTAACCAACGTAGCACTGCCGAGCCTATAAGGGTGCTGCAGGTTTTTCCTCCCAAGGTGGAGAAGCTTGCATTTTTCGGTGTTAAACACCATGAGGTTCTCGTCTGCCCATTTGCTGAGCTTGTCCAGGTCAGCCTGGATCACTCGCCTGTCTTCTGGCGTGGATGCTTTGCCCCGAAGTTTGGTGTCATCGGCGAACTTGGCCAGTCCACTCCTGACTCCAATGTCCACATCGTTAATGAAGATGTTGAACAGTATGGGTCCCAGAGCCTTGAGGGACCCCACTGGTCACAGGGCACCATGATGAGTGACTGCCATCAATCATAACCCTCTGGGTCCGACCATGAAGCCAGTTTCCCAGCCAGCGGATCGTGGTGGAGCCAAGGCCACAACTGGGCAGGTTGGCCAAGAGGTGATCATGGGATACCAGATCAAAAGCTTTTTTGAAGTCAAGATATATGACATCAACCTCTTCTCCCTTGTCCAGGTGATAGGTCACCTGGTCATAGAAGGAAATGAGATTGGTCAAACAAGACCTACCCGCAACAAACCCGTGCTGGCTGTCCCTTAGGATGTTAGCCTGGGCCAGTCCCTCAAGGATGGCCTCCTTAATAAACTTTTCTAAGATCTTCCCCAGGAAGATCTTCAAGCCCGACCCCCCGCCTGGGTGGAAGAAAAAGACTGGACTCAAATGAGTCCAGCCAGGTAGTCATCAAGCCTCTTCTTAAAGACCCCCAGGGTAGGAGTCAGCACCACTTCCCTAGGAATTTGGTTCCAGCTCCTAGCTGCCCTAACTGTGAAGTAGTTCTTGTGGATGGCTAATCTAAATCTCCGCTGTCCACTTCCCCCCAGGTTGAATATGACCCATCCACCACCCCCCTCTGAATACGACCCTTGAGCCAATCTGCAATCCATTTGACTGTGTAGGCATCAATGCCACAGTCGCCTAGTTTTTTAATGAGGATGGGGTGGGAGATGGTTTCAAAGGCCTTGCTGAAGTCTAGAAAGACTACGTCCATGGCAACACCTGCATCCATTGCCTTTGTGACCCGACCATAAAAGGCAATCAGGTTGGTCTGACAAGACCTGCCCCTAATGAAACCATGCTGGTTGCCCTTGAGCATCATCCCTGAAGCTGGCCCATCACAGATGTGCTTCTTGAGGATCTTCTCAAAGAGTTTCCCAAGGATAGAGGTAAGACTGACAGGCCTATAGTTGCCTGGGTCCTCCCTCTTCCCTTTTTTGAAGATGGGGACCACATTCACTATCTTCCAGTCATCTGGCACCTGGCCCAAGCACCACAAGCTCTCATAAAGCCGTGCCAAGGGCCCTGCAATAACCCCAGTTAGCTCCCTTACCACGCTGGGGTGGAGAGCATCTGGCCCCGCTGACTTGCACACGTCCAGCCCCTCCAGAAGCTCTCTAACCCGGTCCTCCCTGACCTGAGGCCTGGAGCCGTTCCCCTCGAGTCCATCTGGCAACCCAGCGGGGAAGTCCCGGTCCCTGCACAAGAAAACAGACATGAAGAATTGGTTAAAGAGTTCCGCTTTCTCCTCTGGTGCAATCACCAGATTGCCCAGCGTACCTTGCAGGGGCCCCATGTTACCTGGTGCCTTCTTCATCCTCCTTATGTATTTGAAAAAGGACTTTTTATTATCCTTGATCTTGGAAGCTAGTCTTAGCTCTATGTCTGCCCTAGCTTTCCTGATAGCCCCCTTACAGGCCCGAGCAGAGGAGGTATACTCCTCTTTGGAGATAGCACCCCCCTTCCACTGGGCGTATGCCGCCTTTTTGGCAAGCAGGCATTCCTGGATGCCTTTCATGAGCCAGGGGGGCTTCCGGGCACTCTTGCCCCCCTTGCTTCTTGTTGGGATGGACTCCTCCTGGGCCCTGAGTATCATTTCCTTAAGGAACGACCACTCGCCCTGGACACTGAGTTCCCCTGCCCTCAAGGACCCCAGCACCTCCCCCACTAGTCTCCTCAACTTGTTGAAGTTGGCCCTCCTGAAGTCTAGGGCTACTGTCTTGCTGCAGGCCCTTGACACCCTGTGCTGGATGGTGAATTCCAGCAAGCAATGATCACTATTGCCCAGGTGATCAAGAACCTGGAGGCCCCTTACCAGGTCATCGCCTGTGGCCAGGACCAGGTCCAACAGGGCATTACGTCTGGTGGGACTGTGCACCTCCTGGATTAAGTGGAAGTCCTGTATCTCAGCCAGGAACCACCTGGAACGCTCCGTCCTGGCTGACTGTTCCTCCCAGCAGATGTCTGGGTAATTAAAATCACCCATGACAACTACATCCCTTGCCCTAAGTGCCTCTGCAAGTTGGCCCGAAAATTCCCGGTCCAGCTCCTCCCCTTGGTTGGGGGGTCTGTAGTAGACCCCCACCGTCAAATCACTCTCCCCACAGTCCCCTTGAATCTTAACCCAGAGCACTTCAACCTGCCCTTCCTCTGATCCCATCCTGCTGGCAGAGGATGTGTAGTGCTCCTTGACATAGAGCTCCACACCCCCACCTTTCCTTCCTCCTCTATCCCGCCTGTAAAGCCTATAGCCCCTAATGCTAACGGCCCAGTCATGGGATGAATCCCACCACGTTTCTGTTAACCCTATGACATCTGGGTTTGAACTAGCTATTCTGAGGGTGAGTTCCTCCTGTTTATTCCCCATACTGCGAGCATTGGTATATAGGCATTTAAGGCCTTGCAAGACTGTGTGTGCCACCCCCCGTTTAGGGAGACTGTCTGGACCCCCGTTTCTTACCTTAGCACTCTTTGCCTTTGTCACCTGTCCTGCTCGGATAGCATCTCCTCGTCTTCCTGCGGCCCCCTCCCCCGGCGAGGCTAGTTTAAAGCTCGCCGTACGAGATCAGCCAACCTGGAAGAGAAGACACGCTTGCCTTTAGGAGACAGATGAAGCCCATCCCACCCCAGCAAGTCCCCCGCATGAAAGCATGGGTCATTATCAAGGAACCCAAAGCCTGCCTGGCGGCACCAGTTGCGTAAGTGCCGGTTGACTACGCCAATGCAGGTCTTGTGTCGCCGTCCCCGCCTACTCACCGGAAGAAGAGAGGAAAATACCACCTGTGCCCCCGTCTCCTTCAGCTTGTCTCCCAGAGCCTTGAAATCCTTCATAAGGCAGTCAGGGTTGCCCCTGGCTGCGTCGTTCGTACCCACATGGATGACAACCATGGGTACTTCAGTGGTGGGGCTCTCTGCCTTGGGTCAGGGCAGCCCTGGCCTGGCAGGCTGACTCCTTGGGCCCTTGCCAGCTCCAGCCCAGCTCAACTTGCTGCATTCCTAGGTGCATGTTCAAATCATGTGCCTGGGAGCATGTGCCAGATCTAATAAAAGGGAGGCATATACCCAATGGAGAGATGGGGTCATCACCAAGAAGGACTATGTTACAGTCGCCCGAGGATGTAGGGGGGCAGTCAGGAGGGCCAAGGCAGAGTTGGAGATAGGACTAGCTTCCCGGATTAAGGACAATAAGAAGTCCTTCTTCAAATACATAGGGGGTAAAAAGAGGGTCCCGGGTAATGTGGGGCCCCTGCAGGACACGATGGGCAACTTAGTCATCACGCCAGATGACAAAGCTAACATATTTAACGATTTCTTTGCCTCTGTCTTCCTAAGTAGGGACCAGTTCAGCCACCTCCCTGCTGGGCCCCCCTCGGGCCCCGAGAGAGACACGCCTGGGCCAGGGGTTAGCGAGGAGTTAGTTAGGGTACTTCTGGAGAGGCTGGACGTGTTCAAGTCCGCTGGTCCGGACAATCTTCACCCTAGGGTTCTACAGGAACTGGCCGAGGTCATTGCGGGACCCCTGGCGCGGCTCTATGAGCACTCGTGGTGCTCTGGCGAGGTGCCGGAGGACTGGAAGAGGGCCAATGTGGTCCCTATCTTCAAAAAGGGAAAAAAAGAGGACCCGGGAAATTACAGGCCAGTTAGTCTTACCTCAATCCCGGGTAAGCTCTTTGAAAAAATTATCCTGGCACACATCCAGGAGGGCCTTGCAGGGGAATGCATGCTCAGGGGCAACCAACATGGGTTCATCAGTGGCAGGTCTTGTCAGACCAACCTGGTGGCCTTTTACGATCAGGTCACCAAATCATTAGACGCAGGGGTTGCTGTGGATGTAGTCTTTTTGGACTTCCGGAAGGCTTTCGACACTGTCTCTCACCCTGTCCTCATCAAAAAGCTGGGAGACTGTGGTGTCGATGCCCACACGGTCAAATGGGTCGCCAACTGGTTGGAGGGCCGCACCCAGAGGGTGGTAGTGGATGGGTTCTTCTCGACCTGGAAGGATGTGGGCAGTGGGGTTCCGCAGGGCTCGGTCCTCGGGCCCGCACTGTTCAACATCTTCATCAGTGACTTGGATGACGGGGTAGAAAGCACCCTGTTCAAGTTTGCTGATGACACTAAGATGTGGGGGGATGTGGGTGCACTAGAAGGGTGCAATAGGCTACAAGCTGACCTTGACAGGTTGCAACGGTGGGCGGATGAGAATAGGATGGGGTTTAACACTGATAAGTGCAAGGTGTTGCACATGGGGAGGAAGAACCGGCACCACACTTACAGGTTGGGGAACTCCCCTCTTGCCAGCACGGAGATGGAAAAGGATCTTGGAGTCGTCATTGACTCCACGATGAACATGGGCCGGCAGTGTGGGGAGGCAGTCAAGAAGGCCAACCGTACCCTGTCATGCATCCACAGATGCATCTCGAGCAGGTCCAGGGAGGTGATCCTCCCCCTCTATGCGGCACTGGTCAGGCCGCAGCTGGAGTACTGCGTCCAGTTCTGGGCGCCACACTTCAAGAGGGACGTGGACAATATGGAAAGAGTTCAGAGGGGGGCCACTCGTATGATCAGGGGTCAGCAGGGCAGGCCTTATGAGGAGAGGCTACGGGACCTGAACCTGTTTAGCCTCCACAAGAGAAGGTTAAGGGGGGACCTTGTGGCCTGCTACAAACTGGTCAGGGGGGATCAGCAGGTATTGGGGGAGTCCCTGTTCCCCCGTGCGCTGCCAGGAGTGACCAGGAATAACGGTCACAAACTGGCGGAGGGTAAGTTTAGATTAGATATTAGGAGGCGCTACTTCACAGTCAGGGCGGCTAGGGCCTGGAACCAGCTTCCAGGGGAAGTGGTGCAGGCTCCTAGCCTGGGGATTTTTAAAAGGAAGTTAGATGAGCACCTTGCCGGGGTCACCTGACCCCGGTGCTCTTTCCTGCTAAGGCAGGGGGTCGGACTAGATGATCTACCTAGGTCCCTTCCGACTCTAGCTACTATGAAACTATGAAACTATGTGCTAGAGTTTATTGCTGCATGGTAATAGCATGTGCAGATCTGCTTGCAGAGTGCATTCTAGTAGAAGTACACTGCTTCTAATAATCAGTTTAACTCCTTCAGAACTAAATATCTCTTATGGCATTCTATTATCCTGTGCAGACATAGCCTATACTTCTGGATTTCAGAAAATGAAAAGAAAACAGTATTGCTCTATAGTCTTGCTTTTGGACATCAAAGTCCTCAAGATTCCGTAAATAGCTCCAGTATTTGAGGAATCAGCTTCCTACTCCTTTATCATCCTTCTCCATGTGGAGGTACTAAAATAACCTTTTACCTTCATTTTCTTACCTTGGTCTCTTTCCTCAGAAGGTCAACTCTTTTTCCACTGCTTCCATAATTTGCATGAAAATACAGCATTCTTGGTAATCAGTCTCACCATGTTGCATGCATGCAGGTACTGCTCCAACAGATGGCTTTGTTTATCAATCATACCTTTGTCCTTGATATGGCTATCTCTCTAAATAGACTATCAAGAGAGGGGATATACTATACTTTGAGTAATAATATGAAAGGATTCCTTGTTTGTAATGCTAAATGTGCTCTTTATCTTTTTAAGAGAACTATATACACAAATAGTTAGGAAATAATAGGAAACATCAGATAGTATTATAGCCATATGCAAGGACTGACTTCCTTGAATTTCCTCTAAACTCTTCCATCCTGTGCTCTTCCCTCTGAACTCTATGCAGTTACACTTAGTTTCCTAAACACACAATAAATGTGACCTGTGTCTTTTGAACCACTCTTTTCATGGCAACTTGAAGTGCCAGCCAAGGACCCCATCACAGTCTAGCTACTTTGTCTCTTGAAGAAGGACCATTTTTTCAAGGGTTATATAATAGAACTAGACTTCTTCCACAGCAATGATTTCTTAGTCTATAGTGGAAACTATGAATAAAGATTAAGGACAGACTGCAGAAGTATGTTTTTAAAGAATATTGGGATGCCACTAGCAAAATTTAAATAATATACGCCTACATCCATAATGTGATGGATTAACGCCTGAAAGCACGCAACAGACTTCTGGGGGAAGATAATTACTTGTTTAGAAAGAAAGAACTAATTTACAAGGTACTGAAAGAAAAGAAGAGGCATTATTGCACAAAATTATCTCAGGAAGTAGACAGAGCTTTTATTGAAAAGATTCCACTTATGAGCAGGAAAGAAGGGCAGAAGCAGATAAGGAGGTCTTCACAGAAACCAAAAAAAAGGGGGGGGAGAAGGGGAGGAGAGGAAAAAAGGCAAAAACCAAGAATGTAAATGTCCTGGGTTTTTAATGGGAGTAGAGGAAAATACCAACTGTAAAATCAGAAACACAGATCTAGAGGAAAAGAAAAGCCCTATAATACTATCTGATTTTTAAAACCTGGAACAGCAGACTCTTCAAGATACCATCCTTTTTGAAGGTAAAATATGACTGATACTTAGCATATGATTCATTCAGGGAACATCCAAAGACCCAAATGAGACTAGGGAAATATTTCTTTTGTTTTCATGTAAAAAATATTTCTGTGGGATGAGGTTAACTTCATACCCCATGCCCAGACTTTCAGGTCTGGAAAACTAGATTTTGCCTGGTCTCTAAAATTTTATGTGACCAGCAAGGAAGTATTTGTTAATAGCTGAACTCCTACTGGCATAGCTTACTTTTAAGTCTCACAAGCAGTCACCCCCATAGTAAGGGATCTCACATATATGCATTTTCTTATATTATTTTTTTCCTATTTGAAAGTGGCTACGTTAATTATGCTAGAGGTGAAGACTTTTAAGGCTGTATCTTTTATTGAATCAACTACACAGGTGGGATAAAGTTAGGCAAGTTTTATGAAAGCCGAAGTAATTATACAAATAATTTAATTGACTAATAGGTGGACACAGTTTACTTTATGAAGTTATTTTCAGTGGGTATATCTACATGTGCATTTACGCATGACTAAATTTAATGCACATTAAGCTTAGATGCATTTAGCAAAATTTGGTAGGTATCCATATGTGCAGAGACTTGGCACTAAAGTGGTGCCAAGTCCCTGCAGCCCTGCCATGTGCTCCTAGTGGCTGGGTGGACCCAGCACTAAAGTGCTGGGTCGCATCTACACATGTCTTAATGTGCTTTAATTAATCATGCCTACATTTGAAGGTATAAAATGTAGGCACAATTAGCCTAATTTTGCCATTTCAATGCACATTAAGGGTGTGCACGTGTAAATGTGCACGTGTAATACACATTCAGTTAGGCTAATAGTCATTAACACATCACATGTAGATGCACCTAGTGTAAATAAAAAATAAGAGAAATGATTGTTTAGAACATTCATAAGGCTTTTAGCTAAGTTTAAACTAATTGTGGAAAATTTCTAGAATGAATTTCAAGAATTAAATGCTTCTATTTACTCTTTTATTGTGGCATAGATTTCCTAAGGCATTTGATACAAAACTAGATGAACTAAGATCTGAGAGCAAATGATCATTGATGAGATTTGGCATTTATTTGACCCCTAGAAAATAAATTATTGAGAACAGTCTTGCATGGCAAAATGAATTAAGACGCTCCAACTTATCATGACTAGAGACTTACTGAATTCAGGGCAGCTGCCCATGATTTCATGACAGAATTCGGGACCCAGCAGCCATTTCATGGGCAGAGCATGGCAGGATCTCCCATGCCTTGGTGGCCCTGCCTGTCACTAACAATAGGTGGTACATGGGCAGAGCCACATGGCAGGCAGCCCTCGCAGTCCATTAGTACTGAGAGGCGGGTCCAGCAGCCATCTGCGAGCAGCCCTTCAAGTGGGCAGATCCCCTTCCCTGCCCTGGAGACTGCTAGTTCCTTCTGGGGAGCCAGCATTTTCTTTTCAGTAAGTTCTTTTTTTCCCATGAATTTCACAGGCATTGCCCAATTTTGCAGCCAATGCCAGATTTAACAAATCTTTTCTAAAATCTAGTGTTGTTATCCTGTGCCAAGTTTTCAGTGTTTATTGTAATGCTGGCTGTTTTTGTTTTGATTCATGATATATACATAATTGTGGTAAATTATATGTCCTCTTGTCAAAAGGAATGACATACACTTCTCATCTTTTCCCAAGGACCAATGTTTAGTACTAAAACTCAGGGTTTTACCTTTATAGGTTTTAGCTAGGCACAATATTTTCTGAAGGTTTTCAACTATTAGGGTGTATTTCAAACTGTAAACATTACAAAACAAAGAAACTACTTTCTACATCTTGGGAGTACTGAAACCGTTAAAAAACTTTAAAATAAGTGTTGCACCTCATATTTTCAAGTTACTGGCAGAATCAGTAATCTTCTACAGCTCAGTACACTCTATTAAATATGAGTACTAAACATATTGATCATAATGGTTCTCTTTGCTGATGAAGCATCTCTTGTGGATGAAACCTCAGTGCCATATGGCTTTAATGTACTCAATATAGTCTTCTTAATAATCACTATAAAATGTATCTTAAAATTATGCAGGACAGCAATAGAGAGTTTCAACATACTTTTCCAAATTGCCAGTAATATACTGTGACTGCAGATAAGAAATTGACTAAACAAAGGACAAAATATTTAAATGATTAACAGCTAACATATCTGTTTAATAACTGTGGTTTATGACACTCTGAATTACACTAATTTTAACTTTAATGCCCCATGATGAAATGTGTGAGTAATGCATCTAGCTAATTGAAATTGATACAGAAAACAAAATACACCATTCTTCTAGCAGTTTAACTAATGTAATGCAATAGAGTTTCCACAGAGAGAATGAGATCCAGCATCTTATTAGAATTTTAAATGTACATTTTAAATGGAAACAGTCTTTTAAATATGAAAGAAGTTTACTGCTAAATCTGGCAGAGGATGATGTAATAAATAGCTGAGTTTAAATTTAGAGTAAAGTTAAAGTTATGTTAAATTATGCCAAGATTATATTATTCATTTTTTCTTCAAATGTTTATTTGTCAACAAGTTACATTACTACATCAAATCAATCCCAATCCTAATCTGGGGGAAAGCAATGAAATAAAGCATTTTACCTGCTAAAAATTAATAGCAGTAGAGTTGGTTCTGACATTACCAAATTGGCAAAAACAATGAGGATCTTTTTTAAATATAAGCCTGAAGGGAACAGTGTAGAGGACTAAGGTTTAGGTTTAACACAGACTTAATTCCTGGAAGCATTAATTCTGGCACTTTATTTTTTTAAGGTAAGAAAACTGAATGCTATCCAGAGTTTGAAAATGGAAGTTGTCTTTGCTTTGCCTGGAGACTAAATGTTCCATAGCACTTTTCTGGAGGTAGGTGGTTGTCATTCTATTCTTGCCAAATTTCTCTTCCATTTGCAGTACCCTTAGTGTTGGTTGACAGCCTGGCTACACCCTGTTTCTTATACACTACTTCATTTCAGGCCTGGCTTGAAAGCAAGAAAACTGTTTGGGGAAAGAAAATGAGATTTTGGCATTTGCTTTCATTATGCAATGGAATGATAAAAAAAATGAGACTGAAGTAGAGACCACCTCGGAATAGCTAATAAGCTAATGTTTGCCCAGTTTGGAGCAGGCATTTGAACCTGGGTCCCTCATTCCAGATGAGTGCTGTAAAAACCACTAAGTTATACAGTCAACCTCTCTCAACTTCTTCTGTTAGAGCTGTTTCATTTTTAAAACATAAATATTCATGTGACTGCAGGAAAAAAAAAACCCTGTAGTTCTGAATAATATTTAAAGTATTCTAATTTCTCCTTTAAACATATTCTGAACACACCCCTCCAATTAACCTCTGCTGAAATCACATTAGGAATCAATATTAAAGGAACCCTCTTTTTTTATGTCAGTTTGTCAATGTATGCCTCCCTGGTACTAACAGTTTCAGAAGCATTATCAGAATGTAGAGCTCAAGAAGCAGACAGTACTATGTCTTTTCTCTTAATGCTTTAGCAAAAGATCATTGCTTATCCTTTTTCCTCAGTGGTATAAGTGGTGCTTCCAGTTATGAGACTTTAATGGCAAACATCTAAAAAATGGCAATGCTTTATATCTGTGAAATTTTGCTTGGGCAAATGCTTGCATAAGACATTTGAAATACTTGCATACCTGTCATAAATATAATATATGAACAGTATAAAATATACTCCTATGAACTTTCAGGTACTTGCAGGCTGAGGTATCATTGAAAAGTTGACTTTTTGTCTCTATTCACTCAACAATATTTTGCGGGTATTTTAATTCGTTTTTCAGTGCAGTAGGAACAGAGTGTCAACTCTCTTGTCCCTTGTTAATGGCAATATCATTGACTTCACTGCTTCCTTCCTAGAGTTGCCATGTTATAGAGGATTGTTCTAAAGAACCTGACTGCATATTGCATTTTGGTTTTGCGTAGTTTAATGGAAAATTGAATCTGGTTTCATTGATTTGAGGGGATATAAAAGATTCCTCTCTCCTACATACACGTACATTGTCCCTAACGTGACGTAACCCTAACACATTTCTTTTACTTTTCTGGCTTTTTCTCACGATTATTTAAAACATTAGATAATGTTTTGGACATGCATGCATATATGTTTTTCATGGTGAAATTACACTGGAATATAGAAATACTATGCTAAAAATAAATTATCCTAATTCTACATATGGTCACAATCAGTATCCACAAACTTTGCCCTCTCTAATGTTACAGGACTTGTTGTAGCATGGAATTTAAAGTAAGTTTTTATAGTATATAAATGTTATGCATTTAATACTAGTTTTCTGTGATTTGGACTAGTTACCCTGGCGTATAGTTTACTGTAACTCCCTCTTGATATATCAAAGAGATTGTGAAAGTTTTGAAACACTCAGGACTTGTTTGGCAGACCTCTGGAAATGGTATGTTTTACTAGTTTAATGGTGTACAGACCTCTGTCTCCTCACCAAAAAGGACAATATTTTACAGTATCCAGAATTCATGAGATCACACATTTTCCCAGTTGATGATGAATTACAGGTTACCTTCTTAAGTTGGAGACTAAAAGTAAAGAGGAAAATTAAATCAAACATCTTAAAAGGTAACAAGCTAGAAATGTTGATAGTTATTTTGTGTAGCTATGTCTAACAGTTGAGTGGGCCTTGTGTAAGTGGGGTGGGTTAAGGGGAATTGCACAAAAACTCAAGACATCGTTATCATACTATTTGAGGGGGTTAATAAACAGATGTGAGGAACTAAAAGTACATTTCTAGAGAAACAGAGAAGGAAATATATAAAATACTGATCTGGGACATTTTGGTTGGAATTTCCCCATTGCTATTTGCTCACTATGAAAAATGTATGTCAGACTTGATCAGCAGTGTCATCATTAGTGCCCTCTTACATTTCTCTTCAATGACATCCCCATGCCTTTTTCTATTCTGCTCCCTCTCCTTGAAATTATATTAGAATACTTTTTGTGTATCCATGGGGTTCTTGTCCCACAGAGATCTGATAGGGAATAACAGGAGAACCATCTTTATTAACACATTTCTCCTTTACACTTATGCAGATTGGCAAACAGCAATTCAAGATCATACAGATCATCCAGCACACTCCACTGATGGAGTACAAAACATACATGCAGACATACTCAATACAGAATACCCCTCCTCCCTAGCTAACATAGTCCTGTAAGTATTTGGCCCAGATAGTAATATATCTTGTGAGCCCCACTTCAGAGGTAATGGACTTTTCATGGAAACAGCAATAGGTTCTTATGGTTCTTCTAGACTAGCTTCAGCTACTTTAGAAGTGTTGATGGAGCTCAAACTGCAGCTGATGGACTCATTGGAGCCTGGTATTGCAGCGGTCACATTGTCTGAGATTTGGCCTCACATCTGATCAACATGCCTGCAAAGTGTTTTTTTCTATCTGGAGTTTGGATCTTACATGATACTGGCCCTGTAAGTTGAAGGACAGACACAGGGACCCACTGCAGCCCAGTTGCATAGTTTTAAATGTACACAAGCTCATCTGATTCAAAGGTTCTTACAGATGAAACATCTGGATTGCTTGCCTTGTCTGGTATTTGGCTACCATTTTTGGATGTTGCTGATCCAAACCATTAGTTTTCAGCTAGTGGTTTATTAGTAGTTCTGCAGGACTGTGACCTGTAGTAGTGCATGGAGTTACCTGCTGTTGTAAAAAAATAGCTAATTATTTCCATTCACCATTAATACATCAGTTCAATGTACCTTTACTAGTTTAGACCACCCGCTCAGCTTGGCCATTTGATGATGGATGGAATAGTGAAGCTGTGATGTGACAGATAAAATTCTTCCCTATAAACTTCTTAAATTTTTGGAATGGAATTGTGCAGCTTTGTCAGACACGATGTTATCTGGAAGACCATGAGTTGTGAACAGCTGCTGTAAAACTCAGATTACAGTGTGTGAAGTCATTGATGCAGTGGAAAAAACTTCCATCCACTTTGAAAAAGGTTCAATGACAATAATGAATATTTAGCCTCAGAAAGGGCCGCAAAATCTTTGTGTGCCTGAATCCATGGTGTCCTGGTCACTTCCCACAAATGGACTACAGCCTTAGCTGGTATAAGGCATGTATGTTGGTATTGTTCCCACCTCTTTACTGGTTGCTTGATGTCAGCATCTATCTCTGGCTACTAGATGTAACTTCTGGCAAGGACTTTCATGCAAACAATCCCCAGATGCCCCACATGGAGAACATCAAGAACTTGTGTTTGACTTGCATTTGGAACGTTATCTAATAGAAGGCATCCCCTAAGGGCATAAAGTCCATATTGATATATAATGAATGGCTTAAATTCATCTGTGACCCTTGCTGAAGGCCACCCTCTCCTTAGTTTAGTACTTAAGCTAACACTGGATCCTTAGAAAGCACAAAAGCAGTCATATGCCTGGAGAGGAGGATTGAAAGAGGATTCTAGCATCAGAACTGTGGAGAGAAGAGGAACAGTGAATTCAGGACAGGATAGCAGCAAATGACTCAGTGGATCTGCATTTGCTATCATTTTCCCAGAGCAGTGTTGAAATTCATAGTCATATGCAGTTAAAAGTAAGAACCAACAAAACGTATATGGTAAAACAATTAGAGGCACTGGTCCATTCTTAGTAAATAATCCAAGCAATGGTTTATGATTGGTCACAATTGTGAATTTGTGGCCATATACATAGTCATGGAATTTCTTAACCCCAGTGACAACTGCAAGAATTTCCCTATTAATTTGGGCATAATTATTGCAGTCTTATTCATAGTTAATGAGCAGTAGGCAATGGGAACTTCATGTCCATCATTCTGCTGGTGACTGATTGGTAGACTCCACTCCACACAGTGAAGCATCACAAGTAAGCAGAAGTTGCTTCTCCATGTCATAATAGACTAGCACAGTCAGCTGATGACAATAACTTCACATCACTGAAAGCCTTGTCATTCAGTTTAGTTTCTTTACAGGTCATATCCTTATCCAAAAGACTATTCAAAGGCTCAGTGACTGTAGGCTTATCTGTAAGGAAAGAATGGTAGAAAATAAATAGACCCAGGCATGCTTGCAATGCCAGTTTATTCTTATGTGTTTGGGGCCTTATTAATAACTCCTACCTTTTCATTCATTGGATGAATTCCAGTGGCATCAACTTGGAACCCCAGGAATTCCACTCAGTTCCTTTTCATGAGTTTCAGGCCAGCATTGCAGATGTACCATAACACTTCTCATAGTCAGACAACTAATTCTGGCATGGACCCTGCTCTGATATACCCAATGTTAATGATATCCATGACTCCCCAAAGACCTGCAAGTAAGTAATGAATAAACTTTTAGAAAACACCTGGTGCTATGCTCACACTAAATTTTAGGTGCTGGCTTAGAAGTCTCCCTTATGGGTGGTGGTTATCTGTGCATCAGCCGTTTGATCATCCACAGAGAATTGTAGATATCCTTGGGCCAAGCCTAATTTAGCAAAAACGTCTCTCCAGCAAGAGTGGCAAGGATTTGGTTTACTGCTGGAATCTGGTATAGGTGCCTTAATAATGGTGTACTTGTAGTCAGCACATAATCAAATAACACTGTTTGGCTTTATGATGGATAAAAGTGGTTCATGCTGGATTCAAATTTGCTTCCAGGACACCTTGTTCCATGAGCCAATCAATCTCTGCATCAATTTTTGGATGAAGGGTAAAGGCAATATGATAAGGCTTCATTCAAATTGTAGCCACAGTCATATCCAATGCAAATGACATAGGCTGGCCCTTATAGGCACCAAGCTGTTGGTTGAAGACTTTACTGAAATTTTGTAAGGTATCCATTATAAGGTTGTGCACTTCTGTTAATTTGATACCCAATGGCTCAAACTATTCTCCTCCCAGTAAACTTTCTTTCTGACTCTTGGCAATTATTAGGTGGAGGACACCTAAGTTCTGCTTATAGTGGCTATTAACATGACATGCACCCTTCAAATATATTATTTGATCGTTATAATCTACACGGTTTGATTCACAGGGCACAATAAGTGGACAATTTCTAGGCTATGGTGAGCTGTACTTCTCTTCCGAAATTAAGGTAAATTCAGATCCTGAGTCTACCTCCATAGCTCAAGAAGCACCTTTAGATAATCACTGTTGTGAAGGTCTTCTTCTGTGGGGTTAATACATTATTGTAGACATCAGGAGACAACTTGTGCTGGAATTTTATTGGGATGAACAACAGTATTAATGGTAACTGCAGGTGCACTCCTCTTGGTTACCTTCTTCTTGGAAGAAGTCTTAGACTTCTGATGCCGCACATTATCACTTTTTTCCGTGATGGCAGTTGGCATCACAGAAATGGCATGTATCATATCTGTGATTTCCCCCACAGCTATAGCAGTGTCTTTGGGAAGAAGGATTTGTATTCTTGTGCATGGGTGGTGGCTTTCTTGGAGATTTTTCCTTGAATGCACTTGGTATCTTTTGGCTGATGTCAGTTTTGTTGATGATGCTTGTGTTTTCTCTTGAATGGAGTGAGGCAACTCCATATGCAAGAGCTGCTTCTTGAGCCATGGAAAATATTATGTTATGCTATGCAAGAAAACCCTGTGTTGTAGGGTTTCATCTCAACCCCCACCCCCCCACGCACGCACACACAGACACAAGACAATCCCTAAGAGACTCGAGGCTGGTGCTGAAATTACAGTTCTTAGACAATCAACAAACAAAAGATCTCATGGTATGACTTATTATGGGCTTTGGCTGGGAATACAAGTGATCTCAAATAATCTCAAAAGTCTTTGACTTAATACACTCAATAGTACTGCACATTTCTGGTTATCATCAGCAACCTTATTAGCTTCCAGATAGAAGTCTAGCCAGTCAGCATAAAAGTTCCAGGTGGATGGACTAGCCACATAAAATTCCTTAATGTGTGTCAAAGTAGCCATATTAGATAGAGAGCAACTTCACAGGCTAACACATGGGAGGAATAGGGCCTCAGTCTCTTCTCACTTGCATCATGGATCATTAAGTTTTTTTTCATTTGTTCTTTTTTTTTGACTGAAGCACTAGTAATATTCCTACTCATCGCGATCCTACCTTTGTCACCATTTTTCTGTATCTGCGGGGTTCTTATCCAGAGAGATACCACAGGGAAGAATAGGAGAACCATCTATATTAATAACAACTAACTAATCTTTAAACAATAAAGAAGAACAACAAACAATAACACAAGATAATGCAGTTTGGGCACTGCCCTCTGATGCAGTAAAGAACATGCACAATACATAAAGTTCCCATTTCTCAGATACCACCCTCATTCAACTACTCCTAAAAAATTCACTTTTTCCTTAGTGCCAACAGCTTTTGGTACAGGTAAGCATTATTAAACATTCAACACACAGTAAAATCTTTTTTCTGGTTCTCCAAGCTTCTAAATCTGTCCTGCCTCTTCTATAACTGTCTTATAGATGTATGTTTTTTGTAGTAAAACTGTCTTTAGTCTTGTGTGCTATATAGTGCTGACGGCCTTGATAAGGCTAAGTGGAGATTAAAATAAATATTAATGGTGTAAAAATAAACAAGACTAATGATGAATTGAACTGTATTATTTGTATAGCATTCATATAAAATATTCAAAAGTATCTTCTACCTTTTTCTCTAGACAGGCTGCTCTTGTATTTTCTTTCCCACCTTATACCATTCCTTGCCTCTGGTCTACATAAACAGAGTTCACTAATCTAATCTGCTTGAAATGCTTTTGCACTTTGCACTAAAAATATGGAGTGTCCTTCTTTCTCAGCTCCCATGCCATGGAAATCAATTACTTGAAGTTTTCAGAACAATGGGTACAGCTTATCTGCTTTTCTTGGCATTAACACCATGCTGTAAGGTTTTAACTATTTTTTATGTTTTCTTTACTCTTTTTTCTATTTGTACAAGTTTCACAGGCTTATACCAGTAGGTAGTCTGATTTCTATTATGATATGAACAATAAATACAGTCATACTGAATGATGCTAAGAACATACAAAATGTAACTATCTATCAATTTATATTAACTGCATAAAGGTGGAGCAAGCTTTAAAAGACCCACTGGGTGCAGCTACACAAGATGCTTAACTATGCAGTAGAATAGTTCACTGTGCAGTAAGCATGTGTGTCTACACATATGCACACTTACAGCTCAGTATAAACCCCTAATTGAAATAAATTTGATACCTGCAAATGCAGTTATCAAATGTACTTGCAATTAGTTATTGTGCAGTAATGCACACATAGACATGGCCTGGGAGCAAATTTGCTAGCCCCATGGCTCTGGACTGGGAGCCTCTCCTGCCTCAGGGCTGGGCTGCCTCTGTGGCAGACTCTGCCTCAGGCCATTAAAAGCCTGTGGGCAGTTTGAGCCCTGGGGCACACCAGCAGGCAGCCTGAGGCAACTTCAGGCCCTGTGTCCTCCTGGGCAGGCTGCAGATTAGTCTCATCAGCCTGCCTGCACCCCAGCACTGCTGCCTGGTGCCAGAGTGCTACGTGCTTTCCAGGTCCACGTCATCCAGGCTTGCAAGCTTCTTCAGGCTGCAACAGGCTCAATCCAGGCCTGCCAGCCCCCAAGCCCTGCTGCAGACAGCTTCTAATTGCTGAGGTCAGCTCCACCTGCCTGCAGCTCTCCTCCAGCAGCCTCCACTAATCATGCAGATGCTGCTAACATGCAGCTTGCAGACCCACACCAGACCCCAGTGTTGGGCACTGGAGGTAGCTCCCCAGGCTCAGCAGCACAGGGACAGGTGCAAGGAGACCCAGAGAGCTGGCATGGGACCCACAATGGCTTCATCATTGCCAACCTTCCCTGCACCAATTCTACACTGGGGGAAGGGCCCTCCCTGCCTTGACCCCTGCTCTTGCTCCCTCTTCCTGCCCAGCCCACCCACACTCCTCTGGCCCTGAGCTCCATCCCCCACAGCACACAAGGAGGAGGGAGACAGTGCAAAACTTTATTGAGCATCCCATGCCACTGCAACTAAGTGGGCATAGGCCTCTCACATACTGAGGAATGTGTCAATGCCAACGGTGTTATCCTCCTCACTAGGAGATGTGTAGCAAAGCCACAGGTAGCCCAACAGGTGACAGCAGAGGTTGTGGGGCAACCTGGGCTTGCTTCTCCCACTATCATAGTTCAGAGTACCATACCAAGTGCAAAGGTTCGCGTGTCCAGCAGCAGGGTGTAGGGGGTCAGTCATCCCTCAGTCCATGCAAAGAGCTCTTCATGTACCACTGGGGGCACATACAGCAGGAGCACACTTAAGGCACAGTGGCAGCATGGGTGGGGGCAGCCCTAGGGCACTTTCTGGGAGAAGTCCCCTGCAGGGAGGGCGGGGGAGTAGGCAGCTCTTCATCCCAGTTATCCAGAAGTCCCATGACTCCCAAGCCCAGGTGCCTTGGGATAGTCATCAGAATAGAAGACTGGTTGGCTTGCAGGGGCGGGTGGGGAGCTGCTGCCAATAACCTGGCCTGTCCCACCCTGGGAATGGGGTTGGGGAACCAGTCTGCCTGTGGCCAGTACCCAGCAGCCTACCGGCCCCAGGGTAGCTAACAGGGATGTGGGATTTGGCCATAGGCCACTTGGGCCCAGGCCTGGCTGCCCAATTTAACATGGTTCTTAGGTACCCATGCATGCCTGAGCCCTGACCTGAGGCAATATATTGCCCCTGGTATGGAGTATATTATCTCTGAAATGTTGCAAACTTACATAAATAGTTTCTTTTTCATGACTTTGCAGCTGCTCATGGGGGAGAGGCCACCCTTGGCAGCCAGGTCACTGATGCACACATCTGGGGCCGTGCAGATGCACCAGCTCTGCTAGAGGAGGACCCTGGACATGACCGTCCTCCTGGACCACATAGTCATGGCATCAGAGGCCCAGCTGACAGAAACTCAGGTATAGCAGATGGAGGATGTGGCCCTCTAGGACAGATGGTACATGGAGGACGTGGGATACCAGGACATGTGGCAGGCAGAAGATGTGGCCTGGGAGGATGTATGGGACTTGTGTGAGGAGGCATGGGACCAGGTAGATCTGGAGTTCCAGGCACAGTTCCTATCCCTGGAGTGCAAGTGGACAGAGGCAATGCGAGAGCAGACCATGGTCCTCTGCAGGCCACAGTCCAGTGCAGGCCACAGACAATGACTGCCGGGTGCTGGACACTGTTCTGGCCCCGGCAGCCCCTTCATGCCAGCCACCTCCCTCTTCCTGAACCTAGTCCTGCCTGCCCCCTGTCAGCCACCTGCTGCCCAGTAGCAGGCCCCTGCCTGGGTTTGGGAGAAAGTCCTGCACCACCTTCAGCATCCATGAGTCTTTATAAGTACTCCCTGAGCAGTGGTATGACAGTGTAACAGGGAACCTCTTCCCCTCCTACTAGGAAGTGGAGGGAGTGTAATCAGAGGAAAGTTACAGGGAATCTGGGAGCAAAGTGGCAGCAGATGGGAGTTGCCCAGGTGAACTCAGCCAGGGTCTAGAGAAGGGCAGGATGCTAATAGAAGAATTGACAGCACCTGGACCCTGTGTTCAGGAAACAGGGTCATGTGACTGGAAGGGGACTGGGCATGGGGCATATAGGCTAGGGACATACATTCAAAAAGCCTGAATTGATTCAACCTTTGCAGGTTAGTCTAAGCTGGCTAGGCTGAATGGGTTTCCAACCACACAGACAGTCCCTCTGGACTGAGGAAATTCAGGCACATGCCTGCAGTGGCTCAGGCTGGAAGTCAGAGGGCACTAGAGCAGCCCTCCCTGGCCTTGCAGAGCTAAGCAGAGGGGGACATGGCCAAGTTCCAGAAGGGCTCTGATTAGGGAGGGGTGTAACCACCCACCATGCCTACAGGCCCAGGCATTTTCCTGCTTGCTGCGCAAGGGATGGGAGTATTGCCAGCCCCAGCCAGCTCTGAAGCAAAAGTGGGATGTGCAGTGCAGGCATCTGTTGATGATACAGAGCTTTTCACTCTCCCTCCCTGCTTCTGTATACTGCCTGCAGCAAACTGACAGGCAAGTAAGCCGGGGTTGAGGGGGATGATAACCATGTTTAATACCCTTATCTGAGTGTTTATCACCCCATTAAGACTGTTGATTCTACCTGTTGATTCAGCAGGGACTGTAGCAAGCATGTGGTCTGTTAGCTGATGCACAGACACCTCCTCAGCAAGGCAGAGGGGAAGGGGGAATTCCTGCTTAGCAGGGAGTGTGGGGGCAGGGGGAGGGGGAGGGGGGAAGAAACAGGTCTTAAACAGTGTTTCCAAGGAAAGACATTAAGCTACCTGTTAATTAGTTCCAAATAGCCTGTCTGACTTAGTCATCTCCCACAGCATAGACTATAGCGAGCAGGTGGTCTGCTAATTAATGCTAAGGTGTCTGTGAGGGATGGGGGAATGCCTGCTTAGCACAGAGTGGGGAGGAGAGGTGGGGAGCAGAAGCCAGGCAGATGCTTCAGAGACTGTGGAACTGTAGCCAGGGAGCATAGGGGAGGGACCAGCCCTCTGTGGAACAGAAAGCCCCTCCCAGCCAGAGAGCATGCTGGGATATTGAGGTTGTCTGGTTTATCTTCAACCTGCAAAGAGTCTGGGACAGACATTGCATAAACCAGTTTGACCCAAATCAGTTAAGTCTGATACTACATTCAACCCGATCTATCTCAAACTGGTTTCAGCCATTTTCAAACTGGTTTATGTGCACTAAACATCTGTTCTGTTACAGGTTTAAACTAGTTTCTGATCATTTCAACCAGTTTATGTGTAATGACTGTCCCTAGCCATAAACCCAGCCTTTGGCTATAGAAGTTTGTCTGCAGCTGCTGCAGGATACTGAGCTCCTAGTTGAGCTCGCTGAAGTTTGGAGCCAAGTCAAACCAGGAGAAGTGCCTAGAGACATAGAGTGTTTTGCATTTGTGTTAGATTGTGATTTTTATTTGAGTTTGACTAGGGGACCAAATTGTGGCTTTAGGGAAG
The DNA here is from genome assembly GCF_052110815.1 of Crocodylus siamensis. Classification (NCBI taxonomy): domain Eukaryota; kingdom Metazoa; phylum Chordata; order Crocodylia; family Crocodylidae; genus Crocodylus; species Crocodylus siamensis. Next base: position 113,310,005 of record NC_143396.1, on the reverse strand, counting down.
GAGGAGACCATGGGTTGGGTGCTTAGGAGCCCATTGTCCGTGGGTGGGGTGCCTCCTGTCCATTATCAGGGATAGGAACTAGCCCAAAGCAGAGGAGCCTGAGCCTGTCAAGTGAAACTGGAACCTTATGAGGGGCTTCAGTCAAGGCAGGGCTTGGCCCAGGAACTGAGATGTCAGACAATGGACAAAAGTTAAGGGATTGGCCAAAGGAAAAGGAGTTAAGGCTGGGATGGCAGAAGCCTGACAGGTGCTTTAAAGCCTGAGGGGGTGCTCTCTTAAGGGGGAGATGCCCCAAGGTGAGTATAGACCACTGGGTGTGAGTTGGACCTAGCAGCCAGGATGGAACCAGCCAGCAAAACTACCAGAGGAGTTACTCCATGTTTTTCAGTGCTGTTTGTAGGAACCCTCTGCAACAAAACAAAAAACCAACCCCGCCCAAACAAACCCCAAATGCTAGTGATTTTGTCTTTGTATATTTTTATTTTTATTTATGTTTTTAGGTGGTGTTTCTGTTTTCTAAGGAAGCTTAAGCTCTTTCAGGAAATATTAGAAAAGGTTAACTATTTTAGCTTAAAAAAAGCTGTTCAAACACATATTTCTTGAGCCTCTGGAGAGGGTGGAAAGAAGCTGGACTGGCAGTGATTTTTGTCTTTCAGAAAGAGGGTCTGTGGCACAAGAAAATGCTCACATGTAATTTCTATTTTTTCTCATGAAGTTCTGTACACATCTACTTTATACTGGAAAATTCTCTTGCTCCTTAAAATCCGCTGTGATGTTAATGGTGAATAGTAAAGCCCATTGCACTGCACTTCGTGTGCCAATCAGTCTCTGTATTCACTTATTTCACACCCCATGTGTACATTGTGATTTGGCTGGGATAAGAAACTGTAGCTGACAACACTTACTCTGATTGTTCCTATACTGCTAAATTGCTGCACAGGTTGGACCATAATGTCATAAAACCATCATAGACTGGACTGAGTGAAGAAGGTGTGCTCTAAAAATAATAGTAATAATAAACACTTGATCAAAAGTATATAAAAATACCCATCTATTAAGTTGTGCAGTTCAATACATCAAATCTTTGTCAAGTCAGTTTGTGCATACTAAAAGATGCTGATGTGAAGGTTAAGAACAGAAATATTTTAACCATTCTGGAATTCATATGGAGAATTAAACACTAATAGAGAAAGATTTGTTAGGTATTATTTATTTTACCATTTCCCCCCGAATAGCTAGAAGACACTGCTATTTAAATGTTCATTAGCTTTGCTTGTTTGTTTTACATTTAAAATGCTATATGTAGACCTGTATGAGATACAATACAAAACGGAAAGTTTATGAGCTAAGGGATCAGATGGTGAAATCTGTGCTAAATTATCATATTAACCTGAAGGGACTTGTGTTCAAATATGAATTAATTCTGGAGGGAAAATTAATTTAATCTTTTTCCAGTCTTATCTTCAGTATGTGTTCATCTACATTACAAACCAAACACAAATCATTAGAACCAGACATCCATATGGAGTTAAAAGGCAGACATCAACAAACTGGGTACCTACTGGGTAGGTAAGGTTCAAGTGGTTGAAATCCTAAGGAGAAAGGGAGTTCAGGAGAGATATCACTTTCTAAAAGAGACAATAGTAAAAACACAAAAGCAAGCTACCCTACAGCAGAGAAGATTGAAAGAATAGGAAAGGGATCAATTTGGTTGAATCAGGAGCTATTTAGTAACCTAAAAATCGAAAGCAATGATGCAAACAGTGGAAACAAAGACACATTGCTAAGGATGAGTAAAAGAGGAGCACAATACATAGCAACAAAAGGTGCAAGTACAAAATTAATTGCAACCATCAAAGGACATAAAACACAATAAGAAAAGGTTTTATAAGTATTCTAGAATTAAGAGAAAGATGAAGGAATGTATAGGTCCATTAGTTAACAGGAAAAGTAAGCAAATAATAGATGATACACAGAAGGCTGAAACATTTATTGCCTTTTTACTTTAGTCTTTGAAAAAAAGGCTTAAACATTAACAGATGATTGTAATGCAATTAATATCAACCACAAGGGACAGGAACACAAGACACAATAGAGAAATAATAAGTAAAAGATTATTTATATAAGTTAGATGTATTCAAGTTAACAGGATGTGGGGAAATCCACTGTAGAGTACCTCAGCTAGTAACTGAAACAATCTCTAAACCATTGGGCTAAGAGTCAGAAATTACACATAAAGTGGTATAAGGAGAGGCTACGGGACCTGAACCTGTTCAGCATCTAAAAGATGCTGCTGCTAAGGGGGGATCTTGTGGCCTGTTATAAACTAGTCAGGGGGGATCAGCAGGCACTGGGGGAGTCACTGTTCCCCCGAGCACCGCCTGGAGTGACCAGGAATAACGGTCACAAGCTGGCAGAGGGTAGGTTTAGGTTAGATATCAGGAGGCGCTACTTCACGGTCAGGGCAGCTAGGGTCTGGAACTGGCTTCCAAGAGAAGTGGTGCAGGCTCCTACCCTGGGGGTGTTTAAGAGAAGCTTAGATGCTCATCTTGCTGGGGTCATTTGACCCCAGTATTCTTTCCTGCCATGGCAGGGGTTCGGACTAGATGATCTGCTCAGGTCCCTTCCGACCCTAGAAACTATGAAACTATGAGACACCATGTTGAAGGCCTTTTTAAATCCAAGTAAATGACAACTCCAGCATCTAAGCATTTTGTGACCTGGTCACAAAAAGAAACAAGATTAGTCATGTCATGCAGGATCTACCTGCTATGAATCCATGCTGGTTGCCCTTCAGCATTATTTTTCCTGCTGGACTCCTACAAATGTGATCCTTAATAATTTTTTCAAAGGGTTTTCCAAGAATGGAGGTAGGTTTAACTGGCCTATAGTTACCTGGATCCTTCCTCCCTTTCTTGAAAATAAGAACCACAATTGGCCTTTTTCCATTCATCTGGGACCTGTTCTGAGTGCCACAAGTGCTCAAACAGTTTTGCCAATGGTTCTGCTATGACACTGGCTGATCCCCTCAGCACCCCTGGATGAAGATTGTCTGGGCCTGCCGACTTAAACACCTCCAGCCCCTTCAAGTGTCCCTTCACTAGGTTGGCACTAACTGGGCCAGTGTCCCTCTTGTGCCTGTCTGTAATCCAACTTGGAGATATGTCTTTATCTGTGTTCAGGAATATGGATGCAAAAAACTCATTGAAGAACTCAGCTTTGTCACTCCTACCTGTCACCAATTGCCCTAGTCTGTCCTGTAGGGGTCCTATGTTGCCATGCGCCTTGTTTTGGCTCCCTTTATACCTGAAGAAGGACTTTTTATTGTCTTTAATTTTTTATGCTAGCCTGAATTCCATTGCTGCTTTGACTTTTCTAACCGACTTCCCACAAGTGTGAGCCAAGTAGGTATACTCCTCCAGTTTCAGCCATTTTGAAACTAGTTTATGTGCACTGAACTTCTGTTCTCTTACCATTTTAAACCAGTTTCTGATCAGTTAAACCAGTTTATGTGTAACTTCTGTCCTTAGTCCCTGTCCCTTGGCAGCTCTCCCACTCTTGTAGGGTGGATGTGGCCCAAGCTATCTGCTCTAGCCCACTAGGGAGGCATTCTCTAGTGTCTCCTGGTTTTTTGGCCTGGGCCTGGGCCTGGGCCTGGGCCTGGGGCCTGGGCTTGGACAGGCATGTGGGTGCATTTATGGAATAAAAAATGAATGTCTGTTCACTACCTTATCAGTTCAATCTGTGCATTTTAGACTAACCTGTAAAGACTGAATTAATTGAACCTTGGGCTTTCTGGCTGTCTGTATTTAGCCCTAGTGATTATCTTCAAGAACTCACAGAGCATAGGAGAGGGCACAGAAAACTAACAAAGGGAAAACCTAGTATTTATTTATCATTTAAGAGGGAAAGGGAATCAGGCAATTATACACTAATCAAGCTGCCTTCAGTATCCAGAACAAAGTATCAACTATCAAGTTTGTGGATTCACAACTAATTGGAAAGACACTCATTGAACAACTAGTTCACTATCAAATTAGTAGGATAGTGTAACTGAAGTCCAGTTAGGGTCCGTTCCAGACCTGATTCTATTCACTATTTTCATTAACAACTTGGGCAGTGGAATACAAAGTATAGGTCAGATTCTATTCCACCTATTAGGAATGTAAGTGGATTTAGGAACCTAAGTGTGTTTATACTCTGCTGCTCAAATCCATGCAAAACGGTTAATACAACAACTGTATGTATCCTCCTTCTCACTGCTTTTTTGTGATGCAGTCTTCATGGTGAGATGATGGTGTGTTACAAAAGTAGATGTATAATTGGATTTTCAGGTCTTGAATAAGGTGAAATAGGATTAAACTTAGGTGCCTAAGTCCACTTAGACACCTAATAGATGGAATCTGGCCCTATGCTCATAAAATATGTGAATGACACAAGGCTGGGATGGAATATACATATATTGGAAGTTAAGATTAGAATTCAAAATGAACTTGAGCTGTTATCCATCTGACTTTGCCTGCTTAGACACACAGGTGTTTGGACCTGTAGTCAAAATCCACAACGTTGTGGGTAACCACCATATGGAATATCTTTAAAAGGCTGTGAGTAATAATGGCCAAACTGAATTGTTAATCATAATGTTATAAATTAAAATGCCATGAAAGTCAAATAAATTGCAGGAGTTTTGCTTTGAAAACTGAACTCATATTGGAGTTACACTATAAAATGAACAGAAAATTAATTCTTCAATATATTCATTGTGAATTGCTTGGTCTGGAACCAGTGCCAGACTTCTTCTTTAAAGTTAAAGTTGATGACTACAAACTTATCATCATCTGAAGAAAATAATTCAAAGATTCTGACACTCAGATTTACATAATGAGGCCCAATATCCACAGGCTTTTTTGCAGGAACATTTGTGTGCTTACTTTGGCATACTCTTATCACTGTTGCACACATTTCTAATTTGTGGTATGAAGTTATATTTGTTAAAAAATATTATTATGGGTCTACTTCTCATACACTATTTTTATATCTGCATATCTCCTCTTATTTTTGGAGAGTTAGCCCTTATTTGCAGGGGTGGATCCCTTTTGGATTGCACTGTACCCCAGGAGCTTCCAGGGACTTTTAAAAGCCCTTTAAAAGAAGTTAAAATTCCTTCTTGTCTTTTTTTTCCCCTACCTCTCCTACCTGATGCATTTGATTGTTTCACTGTCCCAGGGTTGGGGGAAACATGAGAGCTGTTCCTGCCCACCCCAGCCAGGCTCTATATGGGTTGTACTCAGCTGAAGATGGGGAAAACAGCAGTGGGGATGGGTGGAGGGATTCTTTTTCCTGCACCTGCTTCTAGGTCTCTTACCCTGCTGTTGCTGCTATCTCTGTACCTGGATGAGCCCATTCCCAGTGCAATGTAGCTGGAGTGGGAAGAAGAAGCTCCAGTGCTTCCCCTGCCCCAAAAACAGCAGGAAAAGCAACAGGTTGGGGAATAGGGAGAAGGGAAGGGTTTTCACCTGCTTTAGGAACATAGAAGAAAGTCCCATGGGTGGTCTGCCCACATTGGTGGGGGCAAAAGAGGCTGAGCTAGGGTTGCAACTACCCCTGCAGTGCCAGTTGCTGTTGTTTTAATGACTTTTTGGGAAATTCTGGATCTGCTCCTGCTTATTTCAACTTCAATGTGGGGAAAAAAAGCTGTTAACGTCTGTATTTGTTCTGCAATTATTATCTTCTCACTCTTCTCAAAATATTTTCTGCCTACAGCTTTAGATATTTTAAACCTTTTCTTAGTGCTTTTCAGTGTTTTTACAGATCAACAGTTTGTTATATCTCATTTTATACTAATATTCACCATAGATGAAATCCATTGACCAGCTCAATAAGTTTATAGTACTGCAAGGTAAATATAATATGTGTAACAGCAGAAGGAACCAGGGGGGCAGTATGCAGAGCTGTGCTGACTGTTTATTTGGATCTCAATTCCAAGATATCCCCCTAGGTTGGGTGGGGGGCAAGGGAAAAAGTTAGAAGCTTGAGGCTGGAGTAAAGGGAAGAAAGAGCAGCGTGCAGATGGGACCTGGTCAGCCCTGCACAAAGGAGCGCACAGGGGAGCTGGAGTGCTCACTGGCTCTGGCAGCCAGGACTGTGCACTGAAGAAGCTGGACTCAGGCTTGGGGGCAGCTGCAGGCTGCTGTTTGAGCTGTCTAGGAACTAAAGGCTTGTTTGGGGATACCTCTGGAGGTATGTGGAGGGAATTAAGGTGCTGAATGTCTGTTACTGCAGTGTTCATGTTTCTTTACCTCTTCCTTCCTTTGGCCCATTGACCCCTATAATTTTCTACATAAAAGTGGGACCTTTCCCTTGCTTCTTGAGCCAGTTTCTGGTGCAGGGTTGGCACAGTCCATTGTGTTGTATGCAGAAGGGTTACATGCAACCTGAAGACTATAGGTGAATAGACCAAGGTGAATATTCATCTGAGTTCTGAAATATCTGGAGTTTTCTCTTTTAATCTTTGGTTTATCCTACTTTACTATATGCCTATATAAACTAAAAAAAAATACTTCCTATTATCTATATCAGCTGCTCCTACATTCTCATCTCAATTTATTTGCCATCTTATTTCTTATGCGTCCTTAATTGCTGCTACTCAGGGCTCAACTGATCTATCTGTGGTTTGTCACTATCTGCAGAGCTTGAGAACTAGTGACTCCCTTCTTCACAGAGCCTTTATTATGTCCACAAATTGGTATGGCTTGTAGGTTAAAAGAAGAACCTGAAGTGAAGTGTTACTACATGGGGACACAAGAAACACTTCCACCTACACCAGTCAGTGTCAGTACCTGAAGGAATGGCTTTGAAGATGATAAAGGGAGATTTTGGTAATAAAAGAACTGCTTGGTATAGCTGGAATTGTCTCTTAGAAGAAAGAAAGAAAATGTGATAAACAGTTGAAAGAAGAGGATAGATTTTCAAGGAACTCTTGGGAAAGCATGTTTTAATATATTTAGGGAACTGTAAAAGACATCTAAGCCAGGAAAAGCAGTATCTAACCTGAATGTGGAAATGGTTAACAGAGGCTGTGAGGATTTTTTGAATCAGCCTTTAAATCAAGTCAAGAGTAAAAAGAAAAAAGCAGATGATCAGTTGAAATCTAGAGGAGGATTAAGTTGGCAAAGTGAGGTGGGGTGGGGAGGGAGGATTTACAAAGAGGGAGAGTGGGAAGGCAGAAGGAGAAAAAAAGGCTGCTATGGAGCACTTTCAATAGACTGATTATTTGATATTCTTGCCCTGAATATTATAAATAGATTGAAAAGTATTTTACAAATCACAACTACATGGGATTGGCGTATGTACAAATATGGCTGGAGGAAAGTAACACGGTATGTATTCTGCTATGGGGCTTGATTTGAACTAGCCATGTCAATATAGTATTGTACGATTATTTTGAATATTAAAGTCTTGTAATTTGCTGATTGAAACTTACTTGATTGTTGTTGACCTACCCGAGTTTCTCTACAGAAAGTACAAGTATGAAGATTTGATATAATTTCATCTTCAATATATAACTACACAATTTGAAGAATATTCGCATACAAAACGATGCCAGTATTATGACTTTAGTTTGTTGTTGCCAGCATGCAATATGTGCAATAAAAATGATACATAGAATTTAAACAAAAAATTCTAAAGTTCAGATAAACCTTTGGGAGAAGTTCAAACTGAACCTAATATAAATAAAATGACCTACTGGGACTATATAGACAGGCAAACTTTACCTGCCAGTGATTTTAGGCAGATGTAGGTTCAGCTGACTTGGCTGCAGTATGATGCGAGTGGAACACAAGCTTATCTGGTTTTATGGTTGGAGTTTCCAGAGTGCAGCTGCTCCATGAACATATTGTTAAATAAAAAATTTGTTCGTCAAAACTGGAACTTCTTTATCTTGCAACGGTGATCTTCAGGACTGTTCTTTGTGGAGGTATTTGAAGCTCGTTGTGGTAGATACTGTATGCTGGGACCAGTAAAACCTACATCAAATCTAAAGGGTTATTGTAAACAAGAAAACAAAAGATGAGAAGTGAGAGAGAAAATATAGGAAACTGGAAATTTGGAAACAAGAACTCTAGAGAATGCATTACTAGGGAACCGGGACTACTACAAAGAAACGTCTTACACAGAAGCTGAACGTGAGAAGATATTAACAAGATATTTTTTAGAGCAGTAATAGTAAGCATACATTCTCCTCCAATTTCTCTTCACCTTTATTTCATTTTTGGAGAAATTCAGTGGTTGGTCTTCATGAAGGATTTGACAATTGAGGATTGTTAATAATGATGTATTTAACTTTTCTTTTCTGCAGTATTACCCAATGAAAGGGGCTGCATTTGTTTTGTTCTTGCCTGTCCAAATTTAAAAGCTTTACTGAGAAAATTTGAATTGTTACTTGAAATTTGATCTTGCTGAGAAGTCATGTCTCTATTCTGCTGCAGCAGTAAGCTGCATGCTGCTGGACATTATAGGTGTTTGCCATGGGTTTCTGATAGATTGAGAAATTTATAGCCATATACAGGGGTGGATCCAGGATTTCCCAAAAGATGTAGGACCAGCACCCTGCACTTTGGGGTGGCTATACTCCTAGTACTCCTTCCTGTCTTTTTTGCCCCAACTGATGCAGCCAGACCACCTTTGAGAGCCTCTATGGACTTTGGAGAGTTCCTAAAGCAGGCAAAAGTCCCCCTTCCTTCCCTCTTCCCTACCCCACTTCCCTGCTGTAGTTGCTTTCCCCTCTGTTCCAGGGGTGGGGGAACCACCAGAGTTGCCCACCCCATCTGGGCTGCATGTGGGTAGGATGTATCTGGGGGATGGGGGCAGTGGCAAAAGCAGGGCAGGAGACTAATTGCCCCCCTCACTTCCCCATCACCTAAAAGCAGGCTTAGGGAAGGGGATCTGTGTCCTGCCCCTCCCCCCCACTGCTGCTTTACCCATCCCCAACTAAACTTCACCCACATATAGGCCTAGCTGAAGCAGACAGGCAAAGCCATGATGCTTCCCTTGCCCCGGGACAGCAGGAAAAGCAACAGCAACAGGTATGGGGAAGGGGAAAAGGAGAGGAATGGGGCTACCTACTTTACCTACTTTAGGGTCTTAAAGTCCCTGGAAGCTCCTGTGGTGTAGTCCAATCTAAAAGAGGGGTGTAGCCTTGCAACTGCACCTCCTCTGGATCTGCCCCTGGCCATGTATATAAAATATTAAAAGATTATTGGCCATATAATACAGTACTGAACACATAGTAGGCAACCATTGATCCTTTTAGATCATGGTTGTATATGTGAGAGGACACCAGGACCTTCAACACATTCACAGGACTATGGAAGAGTAGAAGCATTCTACCCAGGCCTTCTACCCCCTCTTTAGACCATTGAAACAGAATCTAAAGGCAGACATCTAATGCTTCAAGTTAGTCATATGCATATCCAGGAATCAAGCCTAGGTCTCCCTCAGAGTAGGGAAGGATTCTACCACTGAACCACAACAGCAGGTCACTGAACATACACACACATAAAAACCAAACGGTGAACAGCTATTCATTCAAAGAACACAGGCTGCCTTGTGCAAAGAATGAGCTAGAACCATCTGGGAAACATAGCATGTGATCATTGAATTCCAAAATATACTGTTATATTCCCATTAATTTAGGGTTTCATAGAAAACCTTTGAGATTTCCAAACTTTAATTGTTTAACTTTTCAATTGTAATATTCTTTTGTCTTGTCTCATCTTTCACATGGGAGGCACCCTGACTTTCTTGTTTAGGTTGGGCGACTGGCAGCTAATGCTTCAGGAGTCAAGACTGAAAGCAGAACAAGGAAATAGGATCACAAACTGTGCATTCTAGAGCCTAGTGGTTAGTTTCGTTCAACTGGGAGACAGAAGACTTGTGTTTCGGCTTCTGGTTCATGGGTTATTTCTGGATTTCTTAATCAATGACTGTCAAATATATAGGAGCAGAAAGACATAGTTAGCTGTGTTAGTCTGAAGTCACTCAGGTTAGATATGCACCTTTACAGATCAATTAATGATATACACAGCAAATAGAGCACAGGTTTTCATGATCCCAAGTTCAGTCACCAAATGCTGTGAAAGGACTTCATCAGATGCTATGAAAGGACAGCACAGAGCTGTTTCACAACATCTGATGAAGTCCTTTCACAGTATCTGTTGAAGTGAACTTGCATTCACAAAAGCTTGTGGTCTGTCTGTCTATCATCTTGTTTAGTTAGTCTATAAAGGGGCATGTCCACCCTGCCTTCTAATAAATTTCATATATATCAATCAATCTGTTTCAGGCTGGAAATATCAATTAAATGATTCCTAAATTCCTAAATTATTTCCTAAGGTGCAAGTTTAGGGTAGCTTGCAACAAAAATCAGGTAATCACACCTTAAATTCTGACCCAGCTACATGTTCAACCAAATAATGGAGTGATTAAACAAGCTATAAGCTACAAAAAATGTGTAACAATCTTGTAGTTTGTTCAATTCACATCATTAATTGAATTTGTGGCCAGGTGCTCCCTTGTCTGAGGCTCTGCCAGCCACAGGAGGTACATTACTCACTTCCAGCCCTGCAGGTGACAAGGCTTGCGATGCGGGAAACATTGACAGCTGCAGAACTTGCAGCGGGGAGAACACTGCCCCCTTCCCCTGCCCCCACAAGTGTCATTGGCTGTGGGACTCACAGCAGGAGCAGCATTCCCTTCATTGACCCCACTGTGAGCCCCAGAGTTGACATGGGTTGTGGGATCACAGCAGGGGAAGCATTCCCTGCAGCCCATATCAGCTACAGAGCTTGCTGCAGGGCAACACTGCCCCTGTGGCAAGCCCCACCAACCCTGTCAGCTGTGGGACTCACAGCCACGAGAGCCAGTGTAAGGGGAGCTTGCAATCATGACCCCAGGCTCCCCCTGCTCTGGCAATAAGGCCAGATGGGCTCTAATGTGCCATCCCACAATCACACCTCATGCCATTGCAGGAGGTGTGATTGTGTGGTTTGTGCATTAGATCCCATTACACCTTTACCTGCACATGTAGAGGGACCTTTATGCAGTTTGTGATCCTATTCCACGTGCAGTGTGGATGTGCAAGTGTCCATAAGGAAACGTGCAGTTGGCTGTGCTCTGGCTGGGCAGGTACATGACTTTATAAATGCATACTTTGGAGAATATAACTCCCAAGATTAGGCAAAAACTAATATTCTTCTTGAATCTGATGCAATAAGTAGTCAAGAGAGGGAGATATATAGAACAGTGAGTGTGTGTGACTTAGTGAGATGTCCATTACAGGCACCCCCCACTTAGCACTCTTAATTGGTTCCTGAAAACCTGAGCATAAAGTAAAACTAGCATTAAGTGAAATTGAAAGTATTTGAAGACCCAAGATGGTGACCGCAGTTGTTTTTAATGACCCAAGATGGCAACCATGAGTGTTATAATGAAACTTGCTGAGCGCTAAGTGAAATAGGGTATCAATTTCAAATGAGCGTTATAGAGAAATAGTGCTAAGTGAAACAATGTTAAGCAGGGGTTGCCTGTACTTGGATGGAAGGTGAACCTAGGTTCTAGCCTGGACCTCTCCCCCATCTGCTGACTCTCTACCTATTTTAGCAAATGAATAGTAAATGGAAGGTACAGTTTCAAGAGGAGGGCCTGGTTGTTGGACCACTGTTCAAATCCCTCTTGGTGAGGGGGGCCTCCTACTGGCTTGGCAAATACCCTAACCACTAAACTATTGGGCTAACAGATGAGAAGGCCTTCCCCTCCTTCTAACACCTGCTGGTTATGGGGTTTTGCTTAGCTATAGTTTTGGGATTCATGTTTGTCCAGGTATATGCATATGGCTGAGGGGAAAGCCTTGGCTGGCATTTCCTTACATTGCATCAATTCACAGCTGTTAGTGGCTGAAGAGTTGGACTGACCTTTACTATTTTAATTCTTTCTAAACAAGTTGGTTTTCCCTTTGCCCCACCTGCTGTTTCCCTCTTTGATGTGTGCAGAAAGTTGTAGAGAAACTTCAACCATGTTCATTTGAATATGCAATAGTTCCAAAACAACAGTGCTGAGATATTGTTGGATGTTTCCCAACAGCACCTGGAATTCCAAGGAAAAAAGAAACGATTTGGCAAAGGATCTGAAACATGAAGAATCTGAAATAACATTTTACTGAGTATTAAGTTCTGATAATAAAGGATAACAGTGATGTTGAATAGAACTAGATCTGAGGTCACATGTTTCTTTTAGGAGATTACAAGATGTATTCCAGGTAATTCATTTAGACCAGTAGTGCACAACCTTTTGACCCTGCAGGCTGGCTGAAGGGCATAGGGCCAGTCCATTGGCTGGATGAGGCCCCATGTGCTAGCGTCAGGCCCTGTTCTACTGCCACATGGCCCCCTGGACTGGAACCAGGGATCAGTTCTGTGTGTACAAATTAGGTATTTGAGCAAGCATATATACAAGTAGTCATCTACATTTACTCATCCAAGTTAAATTTTGCACACTATGGGCAAGGTTACATGTCGCTGTACAGCGATGTTGCAATGACACCATGCTTTAGTACTTCCTTTTGTAAATACTAAAGCACAGCATAGTACAGGTGGTTACTGCACTGTGCATGCAGCTGCTGGTTAGACTTTTTCGCTATGGTGATGTAGCAGTATGCTATAACACTATGATGTATCACTATGGTGAAGTAGCTGGTGATCACCTGTAGACCTGCATGATCACTGGATTGCTGTAGTGTGCCATATGGTGATGTAGTGCATTGCTATGTCATCATAGGGTGACATGTGTATGTGCCCAGTGTTAGGTACATAGAGATGTATGTGTACAATTATATGTGCTTACTTTGGATATATTATTCCTAATGGGACATTGATATCTTCCTCCTTTCCACATAGTTATGTTCATGAACTTCAAGGGAAATGCAGATACTATTAGCTGTGACATTAGTCATTAGCAACTGTGTATCCGTTAATATTGTCTATACTGCCAATTGTTGCCCCTCTCATTAATTATTTTGACTATTTAATATAATAAATGATTATACTATTTTCAGTAGAGAATAGTAATCTCATTAGTCATGGTTGATTTTGCATACAAAATTAAACTATTGTTATGGATAAAACTAAACTTCAGTGAAGTCAATTGAGAGAGTTGTGTAGCAGCTATCCTGACTTTATGATAGCCATAAGAAGTAGTTACACTTCTTTATGAAACCATCTTTCAGGGAAAAAAGGGCAGAAGCATTTTCACTAGCTATTGTTTTGTGAAGTTTCTTGTATATGTAGAACAGAGGTCAAATAGGGCAGAAAAGCAGAGAGAGAGAGAAAGAGAGAGAGAGAGAGAGAGAAGGCTGCAGGAAGGGAGCAAACAGCCTATCGTGGATGAAAGCCTTTTGTTGGGGGGGAAAGGTGTTCTGAGAAAATCTTGAACTAAGAATTGGCTTAAAGATGCTTGGAATTGTAAGCTAAGCAACTGTGTCATGTGATTTGATTCCTTCCATAATCAGGAAAAGAGAAATATGTTAATTCTTTGGAAAATAAAAAGCAGGTTGGTATCAAAGAAGCCCTTGACTTCACCACCTGTTTTGTCTCGTAATGGAAAATTTGCAAGACTTTGAATTTTTAGTTAGTTGCTTGGGTATCTCAATCTTTATATAGCAATATTTTGCTTTGCTTCTCATATTGTGTAATGTACCTGTACCATGTGTTCAGGGGTAAATCTTTTTTGAGGCAGAAATTTCTTTATGAAGAAATTTTTTCTTTATCTTACATTAGCTCACTGGTTTCATTTTGCCTGGCTCAATGCAAAGCCAAGATTTTTTTTCCCTCCTTTTAAGGAAGACGACATTACATGGAATTCTAGAGGCATAACAAAGATATATTTATGGAACCTTCCTTAAAATTAGAGTGAGTGTATCTAAGTTTCTCTCTCATTTGTAAGACCCTGACAACAGCTTTGTTAGTAAAAATGTTTTGTTTTTTGTAGTTAAACTTAATGTTTCAGAATAGGCACTAAAATTTAGCTGTGACATTAGTCATTAGCAACTGTGTATCCTTTAGCAATCACAATATAGTAAAACTATAGAAGTTTCTCTTTTTATTATTGGCTAAAGGCCAAAGGCAAGTTTAGAGTATGAGACTGAACTGTAAAACCACGAGATGGTCTTGTACTGTACTTCATGCCATTTTAAAATGTAGGGATTTCACCCAAAGACAGTATCTACAGATATTTTGATTCAGTTCTGGAGCAAGCTGTTTAAATATATCTGATTTAATTTCTTCTGTTTGTAGTTCATTGCCACTGTACCTAATAGCAGAGTCCTGTCATTTGGGCTAGTACAAAAAATAAAGTGTTTGGGGGGTAGTCTTTCCATGGGAAATTTTAAGGGGGTAGGAGCCTGATGCATCTCTGTGGCAGCTAGAGATAAGGGTTGCTCATGTTTGAGAAATTCTAGGAAGGAATAATATGATAATTTGATGACTCAGTGTGTGTCACACACTCACACACTCCATAATATGAATTTCTGCCAGCAATCTGTATATCTATATCTAGATATATCGACATAGATATTTGGCTAAAATTTAAATATTTTTGACATTTCTTTCAGGGTTCCTCAAAGAAATGTACTGCAAGTGTCTCATGCTCTCATTCCTTTACAGGATGAGTAACCTATGTTTGCTCTGATATCCCACACAGAATAGGAGGAAGGGGGTGTGTTTGGGTATCCCTGGGCATCATGAATCATGTGGGCCGAAGCTAGGAGTCCAATTTATGAAAGACTATGGGAACAAAAGGAAACCAAAGTACAACTCCAATGATAGGCACAGGATCTCATCATCCCATAGCATGATTTTCCTTGCGTAAGATTTTGATTTTAAGATATTCAGCATTTCAGTGAAAAGCCTACATTTTCTGTGGAAAACAGACACTTTCAGCAAACAATTTCATTTGATCAAAATTCTGCTTTTCTGTCAAAATTGTTGCAATGAGGAATGTTCATTTACTCTCAATTGCTAACTCTTGTACCACCAGGTAGTCTGTTAAGGCTTTTCACAGCAGCTCCCCAGTGAAAGAGAAATTACTGATACAGACTCAGAATATATTCTTAGTGCAATTAATTAGTTTTAAGTGCATGCTCCAAACCCAGGTGATATGTTGTCGCATTGAAAAGTCAAGGTAATTGTGTCTTTAATTCCCACTGGTTCTTTTGAAAAAATTACCTTTTTACTTGTTGGGGTGTCAGTTTTCTCATTTATGAAATGGAAGTAATAGTATGTATTCATTTTCTAGTGCTGTTATGAGGCATAACTGCATGATATTTATTAAGCAATTTATAAATAGAAAAATCAGAGCTGTGGAAAGACATTCAGGAATAATTCCAGTTTCCTGATTATAATCCTAATCCAGAAGATTCCAGGGAACATGCTCTAATCTTTGGCTCAGGCAAATTTAAATAAACCACCCAAGACAGGTCATGAAACATTTGTTACTCATACATGCAGTGAGGCTTTTCTCATTACATGTGTTCTGCATCAGGGTGGTCCAACCTGGGGCCTGAGGGCTGCATGCAATCCACAAGCACTACCATGCAGCCCTCAGGCCCTTAAAGCCATCTCTTCCACTGCTGCCTGGCAATGTGGGGCATGGAGAGCTGCAGCTGGTGCAGCCTGTGTAGCAGATGGGGACAAATATTGCTCAGGCTTGAGGAACTCTAAGAAAGAGGAATGTGATTATTTCAGGGGGAGTCTGGTATATGGCCAATTTGTGTGTAATACCCCTTTTAAAAAAACATGGGCCTAGTCTACTTATTTCATGGTTGTCTGCATTACCTTGAAAGAAATCCTGTCCAATGGCTTAAGGAATACCTATCCTTATATGGCCAGGCTGTCATAAATTCCACTAAGAAAAGTAAATGGAGAGGGTCACAGATCTTGCAACATTATAAATAGGAGGAAATTTCATGATCACAATTCATGGAGTTGCTTTCCATGAATATGGGAAAACTCATTCAAAGATGTTATCCATAAAAGAATATGTGGTTTTCATGGGGGGTTTTGCTAGTTACAAAAGTATATATATAGAAGGAGGGAAAATCACGAGATATTATGATTAATGATTTTTTTTTTATATTAGTTTGGTTTCTTTTAGAATTCAATGATCCTCAGATACTGTGAGAGACAGAATTATTCAAAAATTATCTATGTAAGGTAAGTCAGTATAACGTTTGGAAGCATAGAAACAAATGGGATTGAATGATTGCAACTCTCTGCATTGAACTGAAACAACATTCCTCAGCCTTCTAAAAATGCGTCCCCGAAGTGTCTGAGAGAGAGAACACCTGGTAGAAGCTCCTATCGGTGTGGGTTTTTTAAATTTTTTTTTTAGAATTTCAACTCAGAAGGGTCCTTCAGTGCTAATTAACACAATTTGACATAATTATATGTATAAACACTTCATAAGCACTGGGTAACGATGTTGAAAAAGTGTTGCACTCAATCACTTCTTACAGCACATGCCAAAATATTAGCATGACACTTGAACAACCCTGCAGTCTGCTTGGGCAAACTAATCACATATAAAAGAAACAACCTAAGGGGGATTTCATGAAAGCAAATGGAACAACTGGTGTTCTCACGTGTTCATTTGATTTACTTTAATAACTCAGCGTATAAATAATTCAGAACTTTACCCCAGCTGCTCAGATTTCATATCCAGCTACAGAAGCAGTTCAAATTTCACTCTGTTTTACTTAAACAAACAATGCTGAGCACACATTCTGAGTGTACATTTCTTCTTCCTTCAGTGCTTCTTCAATAACATTTCAAATTATAAATACAAATTAGGTTACCATCAGTACTTACTATGCATGATGTGAGATGTGGTTATAAAATCAGGGAAGGATTCTATGTTTAATGAGCTCATATCGTATTTGCTCGTGCTTAGCAGTAAGAAGATATTTTTTCTGTCATCCCTGAAAAGTAACCCTGGAAACCAATAATCAGACTCTTCTATTCTATCCACATTCAATTCTTTATATGAGGCTGAACAGTGGTTTTTGAGTACCTGCCTTCCTGTAATGCATAAAGTAATATGATTCACATCTGTTGCATGGTTATTCTCTCCACCTCTCCATGTGGGGAAAGCATACACAGTGCAGCTTCTTGTTGTGCTAATTGCCTAAATTTGCCCTTTTTATTTATTTGGCAGAGGACAAGAGTGGGGAAATAACATTTTGTATTCTTATTGTGGTTATTCAGTCTTTTCCCTGATTTTCAGGGATCTGGGTTTTCCGTTTGCCATGGAAAAATGTGATTTTTCTCCTTTTAAAGGGGAAAAATATGAATTAGCAAGAAACCATGGGTTTTCCCTGGCAGGCTGCCAGTGTTCCAGCCTGCAAGGGGCTGCATAGGGCTGGGGGGTGGGAACAGGGGGCAGGGAGTGCTACATGCATGTGTGGTGGGCAGCAGCTCCCTCCAGGTAAGTCTATGGGGGTGGGGAGGGCACAGGCAATGTGGTAGAGAGGTGGAGGGGGCACATGCCTCCCAGATTTCTGTGCCCACTCTGGGACATGGGGCTGTAGCCTGCCCAGACCAACTCCAAGCAGAAGCCACATCTGCAGCCCAGCAAGCAGGACCTGGCATGGGAGGGAGCACTGCACCACCACAGCAATCAAAATGAAGTACCACCCCCCGCTACCAAGCAGCAGCGGGAGGCACAGCTCTTCACTGCCACCACTGCTGGGCCTTATCGTGGCAGCCATAATGGGTCCCAACTGCTGGGCCACAGAGGTGGCTCCTGCCCAGAGCTGCTTCAGCCAGGCTGCAGCTTCATGCCCTGTACCCTACTGTGGTTGCAGAAATCTGGGGGGGCATGTGACTCCACCTTCCCATGAACCTGTATCCCTCCACCCCCTCCACATGTTGCCTGTGCCCACACCCCCTGCCCCTGGGCTGGGGATCAGGAGTGAGGGGCACTGGCATGGCTCGGGGGGCTGTGGCCAAGGAGAAAGGGACACCAGCAGGGATGAGGGACTATGGGTTGGGAGCAAGGGGCATTGGCAGGGATGAGGGGCTGTAGGTCAGGAGTGAGGGGCACCAGCAGAGTTGGGGAGAGGGGTTGGAAGTGAGGGTCACTGGCAGGGATAGGGGGGCTGTGGGTTGGGTGTGAGGGGCAACAACACAGGCAGGGGCAAGGCACCAGCCTATCAGGGTTTTTCAGCACCACAAAGCAACATGGGGGACGGCCACAATGCCGTGTCCAGCCATGTCCTCGTTAGTGAAGGGGGCAGGGGAGGTCTGATTTTTGATGCTAAAAGAACCAAAATCAAATACCAAATTATATAGGTATTTAGAATTTATTTTATTATAATGATTGAGGCACTTGTAGGCTTCCAAATTGCTTTAAAATTGCAAAAGTATCAATAACATATTACTGATACCTGTATATATATATATATATATATATATATAGTGGTGTTTAATTTTAATCATGGAAAAATGTGAATTTGGAGTTTTTTTAATCAAAGAATTTGGGATTTTTAACCAGAAAACCAGGACTCCTGCACTGGTAAACAGTAGCCCCACTAACTTAATAAGATGTATATAAACCAAAACCCAAACAAGTGTTTATATCTCCCTAAATTCTCTCTATCATGGAAAAATCTCTTTGCATTCATGCTAACTGTACCTTCAAAATGTTAAATTAGCTATCAGTGATTAGTACACAGTGATGCCGTCATACAAAGCACCCTCCTTCTCACACGAGTAGTCAGAAAAAAAGATGCCAAGTCCATCAGGCTGGTATCATCTTACATCCTCTGGCACTCCCTGCATGGTGACACTGTCTTTGTGGCATATGCAGTTATGATTCTGCACATTTAAAGAAAAGAAGGCAGCCTATCTTGTATTTCTGTAACAGGGTTGTCTGATTTCCAAATGGCCGGGGATTATACCTTCTATAACTCCAGGTGGAGCCCTGGGTTGTGGGCTCCCTTGGTACCACAGGCTGCCCCCCACAGCCCAGAACTTCTGGTACTGCTGCAGCTGGAGCCATGGGGGAAGCAGCAGCTCGGTAGGAGCCCGGGGACTGCGAATTAATCCTTTGTAGGCAACATGCAGCCCACAGACTGCCAGTTGGATAGCCCTATAATATAAGACAGGTCTGTTTAGGAACTTTTAAAAAAAGAGAGATGCTGTGGTGCTTCTATCATTGAGAATGTACCTTTGCGTTTTCCTTATTTTACTTTTAAAGGATTTAGATTGAAATCAAATGGTTTCCTTCAGTGTGTATGTCTGTATGCCTGTGTGTTTATGGCATACATTTTGTTATATTTTCCTCTGGATGCACTTTTCATATTAAGTCAGAGGTTTCATACAGGGTAGAAAAAAAGAGAGGTGTGGATTTTGTTTGAAGCTCCAGCTGCTTCTATGATTTCCCCCGTTTATTCTTTCTTTCCTTCTTTCTCTCCAAGGGACTTGAAGGTGACCAGGGTCAGCACTACAGACTGAAAACTGATTGAAGCTCCAGAGGAAGCAATAAGATATTTTCAGTCTTCACTTATTTAATCCTTAGCTGACTGAAAAACTAGCTGTAACTAGCAAAAGTGGATTACTGCTCTGCAATCTGGAATTGTCCACTTCTATAGTATACACTTAAACTCCTTCCACATGACCAGAAGGTTAGTTGGGTGGAGGCTGAGTTGCAGTAAAAACTAGGTCATTCAGTTACTGGAGAATAAGAAGCAGTCGATTAATCCATTAAGAGATGAAAATGATATGGGATAGATTTTTAAACATGAAGGGGTATAGAAGCTGTTGTTTTCCTTTGTGGGGGAAGGGACTGGGTTTTTTTTGTTCAAAGAGAATATATTTTTGCTTCCCTTAGTTAAGGGGAATTTCCCCCCTTTAAAATAGTAGTAATGCACTTTACTAAACAAGGCTGTCCTTTCTTTCCTTTGTGAATATCTGCTTCACTTGTAGTGTCATTTATGAGTGAATACGCAGAATCTGTTATTGTGAAAATGAGTGAGTATTTGTGGGCATTAAATGCGTTATCAGTCACAACTGCAATTTTCTGCCATGCGATAATGAATGCAGTGTTTGTACATGGATATTTTAATCACATTTAAATTGAACTGCTCCCTTTACCTAGACCTATAAATCAGCCAGCGATCACTTGAAATTGGGCCTAGGTTTGCTCAATGGATTCAAGAACACTTGTAAGCTATTAGGCTGAGTTTTCAAGCTTAAAACCCATGAAGTAGGTGAGTTTTATTAGAAGCATTTTATGATGTAACAAAACCCACCTAATTCTATTGGTAAACTTATAGTTTTAACCAGTTGCTTGTGTAAGACCAGGTTGACAGAAGTTTTCATGATGTTAAAAATACATAGGAATACATGAAAAGAGAATATGAAGTGCTACAAACAATGCACTACACGTGCAGACTGTGATAATAATTGCTTATACTTTAGTAAAACTGCATATGTTTCTCTCTGTGTCTCTCAAAATAAACAATACTTTGTCCTAGTAGTAGAATAAATATAAAATGGTGGCAAAATACATGCAGCTATGGTAAACAGACAAAGCTATAACAATCATTTTTCATGCTTCTCTCTTCCCTGCTCTCTTCCCAAAATGCTCAGTCTTAATAGCAGATGGAGATAAAGATGCTTTCTCAGACAAAAGAAATTACTTCAAGATGGACCACATTGGTCGTGAAAAGAGAGGTAGTGAATAAGTAACACAATAAATTATGTTCTGCATTAATTCAGAATGTTAAAGTATTACATAGTAATCATCAGCTAGTTCCTTGAAAAATATTAGAAATCTGTTCCATTTAAAAGTAAGTTAATGTTACCAAACTTTACTACTTTGGTGTCTGCTATTTTAGTGGTAAAATTTAGGTATAAAGCCTGATCAGCTTTAATAGACCAGTTCTGAACCAGTATAACTTGAACTGATGCAGTCACATTAGGGCAAAACTGATACAGCAAAGAAAGAAGTACATAGTATACTGTGAGGGGTCCTCCTGAAATTCTCCTTTGACAAACAGTCTGGGAAATTCCAGTATTTTAAGAGTTAATATTTTGTAGCCAGTATTTTAATTGGGAATAAAGATTGTGTCTAAGTTTTTAAAAAATGTTAATCTATAGATTAATATTTCCTGTCTTTTTATTACATTCTCCCCAGAAGCAAATGAGTGGTATAAAAATGTTTAATTAAAGTCAGTCATAGCCTGCTGGCAAGCAATGACCTTACTTTCAACTTAGCATACTGGTTAAAGAACTTCCAGAAGTTTTCGGCAATAACTGGAAAAAACAAGTATTTTTATATAGCGTGCGGAACGGTGACCTCTATAATGATACAATAATACATGTTTTCTTTAAGTAAATGAGAAAGTATGCATGTATTAGAACTTACGGAATGAAAAGCAGAAAACAGAAAGTTCAGCAGGTTTTCTGAGTGTTAAGTTGCAGCTTCTGTTAGGTTAGTTCTACCTGAAAGTAGCAAGTTAGCTAGTTCAGACCAATTTTACGGTGACCACTGCACTCGAAAAAAGCCTATAGTCATCACTAACTGTTCCCTGAAGCATTTATTAGTTTAGACATTTCTTCCATAAATTATGCAAAGGGTATGATATTATGTTTGGGCACATCATCCTGATACTACTGCATTTTAATGTATCTTTGTGGTACCCAGAGGGTTACTTTTTCATTCCCATTTCCAAAGTGCCTGCTTTTTCTTGTTTCCTATGAAAACTTCCTTTCATGACTGCAAGCTGGAAAGAAAGAAAATCTGTGCAACATTAAATGTTGATGCAATTAAACACTAGTGTTGGCTAGCACCAACATGGGTTGGTTGCAACTTTGGAAGGTACCTGTTAAAAAATATACATATATAGTTTGGTTATATCTGGAACGTGCCAGTTATTTTTCTTCTGGTTTTATTTAAGCTTTAAAACTGATTTCATTATCTCATTATAGCCAAAGTAAAATAAATCAAGGGTCTTTTTGAATACATCTTGCACTCTTTATCAGCTCAATAAATGTACATAAGAAAACCAAAAAAATTAATATTGGTCATTCTTAGCTGAAAAAAATGAAACAAAACCAGACATTTGGAGAGTTTATGAATATATGTAAAAAGATAATTTCCTGCAAAAGTCTCTAGTTGTAACTCAAAGATCAAAATGTTCTTACTGGGTTATTGTGTTAGTCACAAAATATGATATGCATGTTGCATTTTGGAACAGTAATATACTTAACATTGCTGGAGCAAAAAGAATGGCACATTTGTTGCTACCTTATTCAGTCTAAACTAAATTCTCTAGAAACTGTCTTGCAGACATGCAATGCTATAGTTGCATATTTCAATAAATATAATTTTGTTGCAGTATAAACTCTGCTATACACATGGAAAATGTTAAATATATTAATCACTAGGCCTGGGGAAAAATTACATTAAAATTACTTTTAGTAGTTATTTGGCTTTTAAATTAACTATTTTTGATGAAACATTTCAATTTTAATTTTATGTGGGAACAACAAATCATTGTGCCCCCCATAAGTTGTACTGCAGTTGTCTCTTGAAGGCACGAGACCCTATCTTAATTAAAATATTCATCCAAATAATTTCAGTTTGGGAGTTTCTTTAAATAAAGTAAAAAAATTAAAGAATTTAAATGAAACAAAAAAAAAATCATCAAAAAACTCCTCAGAAAAAATATACCATGTTATGATTTCCTCTAATAATCAGTAACAAAGGAGAGGTTAATTAAGATGCACAATGAACTGGAACAACCATTTTCTTTCATGCAGTACATGTAAAGGTATGTGGAAACTGAGATGGGAGAAGAAGGGAGGCAAAAGAGAGCATAGGGATTTTCATATTGGATCAGACTTAAAGTCCATACAGTCAGGTATCCTGTATGGTAGCCAATGGAAGAAAGTATAAAAACTTGTGGTAGACAGATGTACAGGATCTGTATCCATCCCTAACCTTTTTACTTATCCTAATTTCTAATGATGAAACACACCCTCCCTCCCCCCCACTTCCCCCTCCCCTTGGGACTTCTTGCTTCAGAAGTTATCATTAATTATAACTTTCTAAATTTTTGATATCCGTATAAATACAAATGTATAATCACCTTCTTATTTTAGCCCACAATGACTTTCTGTGGCAATGCATTCCAAAGGCCACACTGTGTGGAACAGTGTTACTTGTTATGTCTCTTCCTGTGATTTCCCCATCTTTTAATTGAATAGAATATCCTCTTGCTCCTGCCTTACAATGTGGAAAATAAAATATCCTGTACTGTTTATATCATCTTTTAATTTCTCTTTTTATTTGTTTCCTTCTCAAAGAGAAGAATCTCAGTCTTTTCAGTCATGTGCGTGCGCGCGCGCACACACACACGTGCATGAATGCATATATTCTTTCCCAGAACCTTGATTAATCTTATCACTGTTCTCTAAATCCTTTTTTAGGTAAGTGACCCTGCATCCAAGATGTATCTGGGGCTTTTGTGTCCCATACTTCCACTGTGGATCTCTGCTCTGTATCGGGGGTCTCCATGCCACCTGCTGCACAGCTCAGCTGGCACTCTCTGCCCTGTATCTGGGGCTCCTCCAGCACATGCAGCTCTGCCACACGGACTCTCGGGCTTGTCCCCCATGCACTGTAATGCCATGCCACTCTTCCCAGCACTGCTCCACCAGTGAGTCCTGTCCCTTCTCCCTGCTGATCTTCAGGGCAATGCTGAAGTGATCCCCGATCCTCAGGGTGCACACTGGAGCCCATTGACCACCAGCATTTGCTGCCTAGGTGACAGAGGAGACTGTGGCAAGCTGCCTGTCCCCCCTTCACATATAGGATTACCATAATTACTATAAAGAAATCTTCCAAATGTTGCTATGTTTTCAGTTACATGCATTTTGAAGGACTATTTAAGTGTTCTAGAAGAAAACCTTACCTTTGCCATTGTGGAAGGATAATAGGAGCCTATATTTCAGTCTTATTTTGAGAAAAAAATTACCTGATTTGAAAACTTTAAAGGGTTAGGTTCAGGTTAAAGTAACTTCTGTTATTATTTGGTCTCAATATCATTTTTAATGTATAAAACATCCTGGTAAATTGTATTCAGTACTCTATGACTCTCAGGTAATCAAAGTACAGTGTTGTCTAGGCAGCATACATCTCACTTCAATTACTCCTATTGGGCAGTTATATTTTCACTTTCATGTCTCAATGCCCTCAATCCAATAGGGACGCTTATGAATCTGGTATTCCTATTATCAGCTTACTTTGAAAGAGACCAGATTCCCATTTATAAGCAGGCCAGGATCCTTATTGTACATTTTTCTCAAATGGTTAGGAAAAAAGAAAATTGGTGTCCAAGTCACTTATATGCTAAATATCATACAGTTCTGTTTAGTTCTGACAAATGAAATAATTCAAAACTACATTTATTGGACCACTTAAAGGAGTGTGTGTGTGTGTGTGTGTGTGTGTGTTGTGGTTATAAGCTACCTATTCAGGTAATGCCTATGGTCTACAATTAACCCTAAGATCTTAATGCTAAATCAGTGATGAAGGGTTGTTGTTGTTCGTATTTACATACTGCCCTCCTCTGAAAGGCTCAAGGTAGACATCCACTATCCATACTAGTGGAATAGCTACAAAACCACTCCTGGTCAACCTCAGTTCCATCTGTGAAATACTCAGTGATGCTATCACACGCTCTCCCTTTGAACGGGGGAGGATGGAGAAGCCAAATAAAAGGAGACCTTCTGCTCACACCCACTTCTATAGTCCCTTTTGATGACCTCTGTTTGCCACCTTGAACTAGTGTGCATGTAATAGGCTCAGTTCTGAACATAAATATACATGCTTCTCATGCTCCTGTCACTTTCAGCCACTCCTGCAGCCATACTAAAGTTGGGTACAAAGTACGAGGTCATATGTAAGGGATGAATAACAAGAAGTTGTTCTATGAGCTGAGAGCTCATCACTGGAAAACAACTGAGAAAAGCATGGACACGGCAGTTCTAGTTCATTACAGGATGACCAAGCCACAGATGTGATGCAGCTCTGAAAATGAGATCTTTGGATGTGTTAGGCAGGATATATTCCAAAAAAGACAGAAACATATTAGTGTATGAGGCACCAGTGAGACCTCTAGAGCACTCTAAACATTTTTGGTTCCCTAGGTTGAAGATAGATTCATTCAGACTCTTACAGGTACAGAGAAGAGTTAATGAGATGATCAAGGGAATGGAGACCTTAAAAGAATTTACCTTGTTTAGGCTAGATTAAGGGAGGATTGAGCAGGGATGTGATCGTTCTCAGGGAAAACATCAAATACATTAAAGGAGTAAATATGATGGAGAGTAAAGGACTATTTAAGATGAAGAACAATATTTTCACAAGAACAAGTAGGTATGAACTAGGAATAAATTTAGCCAGGAATAATTTTAAGCTGTAAATGAGACTTTGAAATTTATATCCCATATATACCATGTCAGTACACTAAGTATGGGGCTATCATAAATTCTGGGATATCTTTATCTACATACATAAATCCATGATTATTTGAAATTCCATCCTGGTACTTTTTCTTTTTTAATCAAAGCTTTATTTAAATTGGTGAATTTCCATGAAAAGCTATTCTTTCATAGGTTGGCATTTTAAAATAGAAAAAATAAAATTCTGTCAAAAAAATCTTGACCATTTATAATGACTACTCAGTTCACTAGTATAGGGTATAATAGATTTATATTATAGAGCTGTAATAGACACAGGTAATTCATTAAAATTTCCTAAATAAACTAACAAAATCAATATTCTTGTTTTCATTTCTGTATTAAAATTCTAGCTGTAAAATTCATACCTGCATGTGGGTTCAGATTTTGAGCAAAATTCATAGAGAGATGCATATCTATATTTTTAATAATTTTAGCTTGCAAACTGTTCAGCAATTCACATTTTTCTAGCAATTAATATGACTAATTCCAGTGAATTAGTAATACATCTATTAAATTTGACCCAAGATAAATGTAATGCTTTCGCTCAATTAATGTTTTTATAAGGAAACAAAAAACATGGAAAACCTTAGAATTGCAGATTTTAGAAATTTGCAGGGGAGCAAGAACATAGCAGTTTTAGAGAAACAAAAATGTTTATCCTTTGGACTGAAAAAGAATTGGTGTGAACTTAAAATATTTTAAATATATGAAAACAAGCAAGAATAGATGCATATCCTGCTGGTAAAAAGCTTTTTGATTTGTCTCTATACACAATCATCTTTGATTCTAGAAAATATAACATTTTGTTTTCTGATGTTTCCAGAGATTGCAGTGTGCATGACTACCAGATTGGAACTGTGCTCAGTGATACAACCGTGCGTACATCTTCATTTTGGCTTAATCCAGAACTGCCCAATTTGAGCTCCGCAGTTCACATGTGGTCCCTGAGAGGTTAACATATGGATCCTTGTCCAGGCACCACTCCCTCCTTTGCTTTCTAGCTGCTGCGGCTAGAATCTGAGTTTCCCCAGTTCTCCCCCTGCTCATGCTTTTGCTACTTGCCACTGTCCCTTGGGGCAGGAGGAGCAACATGTCATATTGGCTTGCAGAAGCCCATGGCTGGGGAGTTTGGGTGTACACAGGGACCCATGCAGTACAGAATGACAAGTGCAGTGCAGCAGAAGGTAGGGGGTAGAGGGCAGGCTGTGCCTCTACATGATGCAGGAAGAACCAAGTGGCTTGGGAAACTTGCACAGTGTGGAGGGCACCAAGGGAGCACAAATTGTGCGTCAAGGAACCGTGCAGTATAGCAAGTCTGGGGGTGGGGAGCACATGGTGGCTTGGGGGCCTATGATCCCCAACCAATCAAAAGTTGGACAGCCTTGCTTAAGCTAATACATGGGGAAGCCAACACGAATCTTTCCATTTGCTTTGATGAATACGTTTCCAAATGGACCATATTTTACAGGCTGCTGTATGATTCCTGATATAAAACACACAGTGTAAATTACCCTATGAAAGTCCAGAAACATCCTCACTGTGAAAAGGGTATCAGGGGGAGTGAGTTTAACCCTTTCATTAAACCATACCTTTGACAAAGCTTTGCTAAGGCTACCATACCCAAACACTTAAAAGGTTTGAGGCAGAACAATACGAAGATGTGGGCAGCTACTTGTTCTACTGCTTATGTAGAAAATGTTGCAGAGGCATCATAAAGAAATATTATATCATGACATTTTAAATATAGACCAGTAGTTTCCAAATACTGAAGTCCTTGAGGCTTTCAAAAATGAAAATTTTTTGTATTTATATTTGCAAGTATTTGTCAGAAGGATTTGGTATGATGAACAAATGCGAGTGTACTTAATACTGATAAAAATCAGTATTTCTAAGAATGCTACTGAAATATTCTCTTAAAAAACAGCTTTTGAATGTAATGCAACCACTGTTCATGAGTTGCAGTACTAAGCAAATATTTCAGGTTATTAAACCATCTCTGTTCATAATGTCCACCAAAAGGTGCTTATTCAGAATTTCAAATTAGAGTCATTATATGTGTTTATAATGTATATAGCTCTTTATTACCCAAATCTCTGAATAAAGCCTCGAGGAACTATTTCACTGCCAATAAATATAACAATAATCATTTGAGATCACAAATGGGAAAAAAATGTGCATGTGATATTTTTTCCCTTTCTACACTAGATTGCAGATCTAATGGTAGCTGTACAGCATAATGCCAAAAACCCAATAAAAATTGATGGCACCTAGCAATCATATTATCTTTGTACCCAGCAGAAAAAAAAATTCATATCAAAATTAAAATATTTGTTTGGAGATTTTGTTTTTTCTTCTGGGTAACTTCTAGCTTCCTTCAAGTAAATGAAAACCGCCCACCATTATCACAGGGGTGTTAGTATTAATAGCATATTATGACTGAGACCAGGGAACCTCACCTGAAATTGCAATCAATGTTTACTTTTAGAGCTTTTTTCATTAGCATAGTGTAGCTGGAAGAGGCAGACAGGCTGGTACGTTGAAAACTGAGCTTCATTAAAACTATCACAATTCCTCTCCAATTAGCCACAATGGATGAATATCCACACTGATTCTCTGTCCTTTTCTTTTCTGGGGCATCAGAAACCACTCTGTCAGCAACATAATCAATTGGCACATAAAACAAGTTGAATTAATAAGAAAATACACCTCAGCTGAGGTTTTCTCCCTGGTACCCATTTTTTTCCACAGTGTTTCTCTTTAGCAGCTAGTCTGACAAAGGACGTCTGACCCCTGCTACCATAATAGCTGTTAATGGAAACTTCACCTCATGCAAAGATAAGATGGATTTTTGGCAGCTGTGGGAGATTATGAATACTAAGAACAATCTTAGCTGGAATCAGAAGAAAAGAAGGCATTTGTACCTTGAGAACCACTCAGCTGGTTTTCATTACACACCAAGCCTATATTTATTACAAAGAGGCTAGCCAAGAGACAGAAACTGATAGGTCTCTGCACTTGGAGTAAGGAGGCCAGTATTGGTTTGATAAATTATTTCTTCCCTCTTAGTTGTTGAGGTAGAAGTGAATAGGGCTGTGAAAAATTGCCGGGATCTATCTGATCTGTCTTTCTCTAGAAGAACTTATCACCCTCATCTTCATCTTCCTGTTCAGCCAGTGATAGTTTTTTTGCTAGTTCTCCTTCTCATATCTCAAAATTAAGACCAAAAAAAGGTTGGTTTCTTCTTTTTCTATGTGGTAATGTTACTGATACCAAATTAATCCATCTTCCACTTAAAGTCTTTAACATCTCCAAACTCTGTTTCCTAAGTGTATAGTCACAACTGTAGTTCACAGTTTCTAAGTAAAGGACAACCAAAAATCTATTCAATGATCTGAATTGCATCATCAAGAGTGAAAAATAGAGTTGATTGGACATTTTCTGTTGAAAAGAGCCTTCAGTGAAAAGAGAGCAAAAAAATGTTTGAACATTTTTTTTTCTTCCTGTTTTGTGCCCAAGTCTAGAAATTGCTCAGATTGGGCTGATCTGTCACTACAGTTTAGTAGAAAGCAGCTGTCAACCATGAATCACTTTTCTCCTCTTTCTGACCTGTTGAATATGCAATAACAGGTAGTGAAAAAAGAACCAAAATGAATTCAGTTAAAAAATGCCCCATGCCTCAAATCCCATGCTAAATTTCAGCAGAGTAGAAATGGAGTGACACTGGTATAAATGAGTGAGGAATTTTGCCAGATGTCCTTTAAATATGGATGGAACCAATTGAATTAAAATCACGGAAGACATCTGGGAGAGCACGTCCTTTAATTGAAATGGCACCTACATAAGAAAAATGGTGGAAAAATATGTCACTTCCCTTTTATAGACCAGATTATGTGCTAAGGGTGCAGGAGCTGGAGGATATAGAAGGGGGATATATCTTCATTTGTGTGGCATGTACAATTGATCATGGGGTTGTCTAGCACCTTAAAGAGGGTACTCTGTACTTACATATTACCCCATTAAGTGGGCCTACCACACAAAATGAAGCAGAATTCTTTTCCTAAAGCAAAGCACAGATTGTACTGTCCTGTGTGTATAGTCAGCCAGAAAGGATTTTTCTCTCTGGAAAGAGGAAGTGACCTGAATTAGATTATTCTGGATTAAAAAAGGATGTTCACTTATTTACAAGGCATGCATCATCTGTGGATGGGCCTGTTTAGTTACAGCTGTAGTTATATGTCTCTTTTTGCTTTGTTTTTCTATAACAGAAAGACCCTGGTGACCAAGAATTTTGGTTTTTGGAAATGTGGAATCTTGGTAGGGGAGGGCTGTAAATCCTTTTAAACTTTTTATGTTTTAGGGACAGTTAGATGGGGTATGGGTGCCTAATGCCATTTTTGCCTTCCTATTAAATCCCCTTCAGAACCCTGGATCGTGACTTACTCACTTAGCCATTTTGCACACTTGGCACTTCAACACTTTTGGTTGTGCAAGCAAAGACTTTCACTTCTGCACATCTTCACTTCTGCTGCATGCACCTGAGCACACAGGGCTCCTCATGGCTGCACTGCAATCCTAAAGCACCTCTGACCATGCTGCACTTTGCCAAAGAGCCACAGAAAGCTGGAAAATAGCTAGAACTGTTTAGAGCACACCCATCAAGACTTAGTAGTTTGCGACAGATTTCCATGCTTCTCGGTTTATCAGTTTATCCACTGTCAGAGCCTATTTTGTCCACTGCCACACAATGCATCATTTTGCATACAAATAACAGGTTTGTACCAGGCAAAGGTACACTAGGACTGCCTATTGCATCTGATATACTAATGGACTTGTTGCACCTTATGGCTTGAGCCACGCAAATGTTGGTTGGTGCTAGTGCTAGCTCAAGTTTGGAGTAGTTGTACTTCAGGCCAGCCAGGGGACTGGAAGACTGAAAGGTAAGAATCCCCACCCCAACTGTCCATCCCATTCTGGGTTTCCCCTCTGCTCCCTGCCCCTTGCCTCCTAGGCCTGTCCCAGTTATCGTCACCCCCAGAGTTCCCCTCCACACTTGCTTGTGGCTGCCTGTCCCTGCCACCCCTGCCACTGTTAGGCTGCTCTTCTCTAGCCAGGGCCTTAGGGGAGTGGGGTGGTGTGCTTACATTAAAAGTGGCTACACCTTAATGTAACATGAGTTAGGTAACATGGATCAGAGATAATCCTGCTCTGGAGTGGCATAATTTTGAGCCACCTAAGGAGTGCTTAAAACTAGTTTTAAGTGTTAATGTGCTGGCAATCCAGGTGTTAAAAGCTCCAGAAGCTGCCCCAAATTCCCATGTAACAAGGCCCTAAGGCAGAGATCAGCAGCCTATGCTTTGTTGACAAGACCTGGCTTGCAGAGCCATTGATCTGGCCCAGGGATCTAGCTCTGGTGGCAGAGGACTACTTCTATGCCATGCTGCAGCCAGGGAGCTGGAAGAAGTGGTGGCCAGGAGAAGTGGGCAGCAGTAGTGGCAGCCAAATCTTAGTTCTGATCTGTAGGCCTGTGTGAAGTGGCAAGTATTCGATTCAGTTTTGGGCAATTCAGAGGGACAGTGATTCAATTTGGTGATTGTCACTGTCCCAATTTGATTCAGTTAAATCAGATTTGAAGATACGGTGCCGATACAGAGATTTGGCTATTAACTAAACAGGCAGCAGTCCTCACCCACACTGGACACAGCTGCCTCCAGCTGATAAATATGTTGTGGTGGGTGGAGGAGGGAGTGAAGGGTTATCAGTGGGGCAGATCAATGCCCCTACAGCGAGGGAGGGATTAGGGCTGGGACAAACTGCCCAGCTGGGTCAGGGGGTGCAGGACTCGGGGAGGGGGCTCCTGCCACTGCATGCTGCTGCACACTGCTGGTCTGGGAGGGCATGGGAGTGGTCATCTGTGTGGGGAAGGCTGGGCTGGGCTGCATTCTGGGCAGATGGTGGAAAGTGCTGTGAGTGGGGGCTCTGTCCTGCTGCTGCTTGTCCAGCCAGGGTGGAGAGGTGCAGGCTGTGGGTGTGGCAGTTCTGGGAGCAGGGGCTATGCTCCACTGCTGCTTGCCCAGCTGGGGGAGGGGGCGCACAATGCAGGTGTTTGCTCTGGGTAGAAGGTGCTGGGAGTGGGGGCTATGCCCTCCCACTGCTTGCCCAGCCAGGATGGGGTAGTGTGGGACAGTGATGCTGGACTGCCTCAGAAAAGTGGTGTACAGCAGTGGAAGTCACTGTACCCTGGCTGGATGAGCAGTGGCAAGGCATGGAGGTTGGTGCATGCATCCAGATTGGACAGGGACCAGTAGAATGGGCTGCAGGGAATTTTAAGGTGGCTGCAGTCCCCCCATATCCCCCACTCCACTGCACTTTGTGGGGTATGAGGAGCCAGGGGTATGCTCTGGGCTGCAGCTGAGGCTAGCCACCCGGAGTGCAGTCCTGGCTCCTCCTTTCCCACAGAGCTCAGTCTGGTGGTGGGTGGCTGGAGCCAGCCTCCTGGACTTTAGCCCAGCCCAGCCCATGCCCATGCCTGCTCCCATGCCCTCCCAGACTGGCAGTGTGCAGCAGTGTGCAGTGGCAGGAGCCCCACTCCCTGAGTCCCCTGCCCCCTTTCCCCAGCTGGGCAGCTTGTCCCAGCCCCAGCCCCAATCTCTCCCTTGCTGTGAGGGTGTTGATCTGTCCTCCACACCCCTTCCCTCCCCTGTCCATCCACCACAATAGACTTACCAGCTGGAGGCAGCTCTGTCCAGTGTGGTCAAGGACTGCTGCCTGTTTAGTCTATGGCTAAATCTCTTAATCTGCGCTGAATCTCTCTGAATCAATTTGGACAATTTAATGCATCTACCAAATTAATTTGGGTTCGGAGATTTGGGCACCAAAGTAAGCTGAATCTCTTCTGAATTAAATTGGCTACTGAAGCTTCACACAGAGCTACTGATCTGCTTCAGACCTGAGTTAGGCTGTTTCAGCTCACTGCTGAAAAACATTGCCAAGCTGTGACTAAGGTGCAGGAGGGAAAGCTTCCAAAGTGTGGATGGGTGTTGCCCAGTGACCAGGCTCTAGTACACTATCTAGAACTGCCTGCAGGTTGCTCTTCCTGATTGTGAGTGTCCTTGGAAATGTTTCTGCTGACCTGCAGATGTCTTTTTGTGTCACTTGTACCAGTTTCCTCTCTGCTTGTAACCCCTCCCACCACTACCTCTGGTGGCTGCTGAGGTTAGAAGTGCTGGACTGGTCCTCATAGTCCATGTCCATGCCTGAGGGTTGTGGTCTCCACCGTTGGTACCCACCTGTGTAATTCAAGTGGGTGCTGCATCTCTGGGAGTGCTAATGCTGTTGATGTCCTTGTGGACTGTGATGTCCTTGTGGACTAAGTATGACAATTTCAGGAGCATGTGGTCAAGAGAAAGAAACCTTCAAAGTCAGTAAAGACAAGCTTTCCAAATGGGACTGTATTTTGATCTCCACCCTGATAAATTGCGTCTGGAATTTAAAGGGAGAACTTTTGCTATCTAGTCTACGGAAGCAGTTAAAGTATTTTTAGAAGACAAGATAAAAAAAAGAAATTCTTTACTAGGAAACTTAAAGAATTAAGTCATGACAGAGTAATAGTAGTCATATATTTACAGCTTTGGCTAAAACAATACAATAAGATTGGTATTTAAATTGTCATATTATAACAGATCAAAACTGTAAATACTGCCTTGCAATTGGACTCCAATGCATTTAGGGCATGGTCATTAGTCAAGAGATGAAGTAAACTTTCCTTCTAGCATCACAGTCACTATTTTATGTTACTATACATCCCTAGTTGATTCTTTCAGTATCAGACCATAGCCACAGGTTACTTTTGAAGTTCTGCATATATCCTTATAGCATGACAAAAGTGAACATGCACACATTCAGGCATTCAGATTGTTTATAATACAAAAAAGTTCATAGAATCATAGAAAATTAGGGTCAGAAGGAACCTCAAGAGGTCATCTAGTCCAATCCCCTGCTCAAAGCAAAACCATCCCCAGGTAGATCATGCCAGCCAAGGAACAGGAACTTCTTTGTAGCACTATATGTAGCATATAACACTATCAAGCTCTCTTTGATTCCCATCACCCCACAGTGCTAAGGGCAGGTAGGGAGAGAAGATGGCTCCTTGGTAGCCTGTGGCAAGCAGATCTACAGTTCTGCTCACTGTGGTGGCTGTCCTCCTACATATCCCTGCCAAACATCTGTTTGGCATAGCAAGGCATGGGCAGTTTTTTAATGGCAGTGGGAATGGGGGGTAGGGGAGATGAGTAGTGTGTCTCATTCACTGACAGGAAGATGGGGCCTGTGGCTGTCTAGCACAGCCTTTGGTAACTGTGAGGGTTACAGGAGGTTTTGGAGAAAAGGATCATTTTGCTGCCCATCATGCCTGTGGGCAGTAAAATGATCCTTCTGCCACTATAGGTCTCTGACAGTGTTGACATCAGCTGAAGGCATACTTTCCTCTGTGGCTGTTTTCATCTGATGTTGGTTTCAATTTCAGATGGCCTCCTTACCCTGGGTGCAGGGGAGCAAAAGAGCTCCTTCTGTACCCTCCTGTTATCATGGAGACTGAAGAGCGTGCCTTTGAAACAGATTTGTCCTGCTCCAGTCAAGGGGCTGTGCACACATGCATGCCCTGTCTGCAGTCTATTGTAGCAGTGGAACAAATGAATATGTACGCCGTAGTGTATGCACAGTGAACTTGCTTACAAATTACATGTTGAATTGTATTATAAAAAACTGGTATAAATGATGATACATGAGAGAGAAATTCCTTCCTGCAAAGAGGGGCCAGCGCAAGGTAAGCACAACGCTTAAATCCATCTTTACTGGACAAACATTGAGGTTTTATGTGGGATTGAATTATCCTGACTTCAGAGAGCCACTTTTCCTTCAGTTACATACTTACATTCATGGGGGAATTCCTTTTCCTTTTTGTGGTACCATAGGTGGGACAGAGTGCCTGCAAAATTTTTTATTTTTGTCTCCAAAGAATGCCATGATGCATTAGGTTCTCTAAGGACAATTGTAAGTATTCCTGCCATCCTTGGCATAGGAGATATTTTGGGACTAGGAGGGAAAATGAGTAAAGATTTCGCAGTAGTCTATAGAACTATGTGAGCTCATGCCAAGGGCCTGATTAGCCCCTAGTAGCCTATGAACAGGAGGTACATGGTGTTTCAAGAGCTCCTGCATGGGCCTTTGTATTAGTTCAGGAATGAATATGGCCACATTTTCTTCTTCATGGTTTATGTGGAAGGGCTCTAAAGTGCTAAAGCCCTTGGTATGTTTGAAGAGCTGTACTTGAGCTATGGGTAAAAGACCTAACTTTTGTTAACAAGATAGCTTTAGCATGTGGATTCTTTTTAAGCCTCATAATTGACACTGTCTCTTGGACAATTATGAAGCTGTCTATTAGCAGCAATATTTCAACTTGAAATTTTTTCTTGGCTTGAAAGTAAATACTGTTCTTTCTCTACATTTTGTTTACTTAGTAGAGCCCTAATTTTACTTGGGATGATCTTTAGGAATATCCCATTTATATTTTATGTGTTTCTTTCATGATCTCTTTGTTAGAGAGAGAATTTCTATACCTTTATATAGCTCTAATATGCTTCATTAAAGTATTCTGTATTTAGCTTCCATTTGTTTCTCCTGTGAAATTCTTTTAACTGAATGGTGCCCAGCTAGCCAGATTTGCATTTTATTTATTGTTTATGACTATATAATTTGCAGTCCAAATGGATCTGCTGTTTTTAGCTATACACTTTCTCTTGACAACTCTGTTTGGATTTCTTCTCTTACCAGTCTTAAAGATAACTAAAGATAGTTGAGGATATTAGTGAGTGGAAAGAGATACTTAAAAGAAATTCAGATCAAATGAGTAAATTTGATCAGAGGAAATAGCCATAACTGTAAGGAAAATAGCAGTGTTCTCTTCTACAGACCTGCTTTTTCTTAAACCAAGCCTGAACTTGGCTTACAGACTCCAAAGTCTTATGCACATATTGGATGATATTGAAAACTGAAAGAGGTGTTTATAATAATAATTTCTTTTATCACTGAAGACTGAAGCAAGAACCTCCAGGGCTGACATCTGAGCTTCTATGGCTTAAGCTTGAACTGAAAGCCTATATTTTTTTTCTCAGGAGCCAAAACAGGTTCATCATCTATAGGCACAAAAGAGGCTACATGAACTGCACCTAGAAAACCAGGTTCAACTCTGTTAATGCCAGTACTATTCCATCAGGTGTGAATTGAGCTCATAGAAAATTGTTGATGGATTTTCATGTTTGTAAAAAGTCAATATTAGCCCATAGACTCTGTAAGTTTGTTTGGTTTGGTTTTTTGGGAGGTTTTTTTTTTTTGGTAGTCTTCTTTCTTTTTCCTGGCAGGAATCAGAGAAAGCACAAACTAACTGCTGGTAATATTATACAGCAGGTCAAGGTAAATGTTTCTGTACATTAAATTAAGTATAGTGCCAACCAATCAAAGTTATTCACAGCACTGTCTAGCCAAGCTTATTTTCATACCTTTCTTTATTTTTATCATTTTCTGTTTCTGTAGAATTGCCAATAAATGATCCTTTTATTTATGACTGCACAAGTTCATCTTCAAACAAGGGCTTGGTGAATATTGCCAAAGGGAAAAAAATGCCATAAATATTCATTTGAGTTTTATGTTAGACTGTGTTCACACCCCTCTTTAGAGCTTACTTTCCAAGAATATGCTGAGGAATAACAGAAACTGTAAGGAATGGTCACCAGCTTCCTTTCCTGCAAGGACTTCTTCATGTGCCTAAATGTAAGCCCACACATTGCTGCACTGATTTTAATAGGACTATTAACATGCATAGTGATGTACACAAATAAGTATTCAAAGGGTCCCAAAAGGATCTGGGGGCAAAAAAGTGCAAATATTATGTTATAGCTGCAGAATATTTGAAAGGAGCAAATCTTGTAAATGTATGATGAGCTCACATAGTAGTTTGGAAGAGTGTCACTCATGAAGTCAAGAAAAAGAAATGCATCATGTGAACTGTGTGGCCTGCCAAGCAACTCAGATTTAAAATATTTAATACATGTGCTGACAAACTTGCAAATGAACTACAAACCAAAACTTATTTTGGCAAATAATTAAAATGGTGTTTAAATTTGAGAAATTAATACTTATCTGGGACCAGTAGATTAACGAGCAGTAGATTTGGAAACTTTTGCTAAGACAGTGATTGAAAAGTTCATTGAAGAGAGAAACAGGGCTTGGAATTCAGAGAAAGCAGAAGAAGAAGGTAATGCATTTAGTATAAAGATGCTGGCACACAAGATATTGTAATATCCCTCTCCAAACAGGACCACAGAACAGCTGGAAGGATTACTGCGACTAACAAAAAGGCTAGGTCCAGATACAAACGATAATAAAAATGAGGTAAAAAATTTTTTAAAATCAATTGTTTCAGAAAATGAGATAATATTTGGAGCTGGTACTAACTCATAAAAATTGGTTCCTCTCTATTGGCTCCTCCTTTGGTATGTGTAATTCACTTATTTTGGCAAATATCCTATCAGTTTCAGTATAAGACCATAGTGTTCCCACATTTTTATGACAGGATAGTGACACAAACCTGTCCAACACACTGAAGGATGTCCAAAGTTCAGCAGATCTTTTTGGTGAGATACAATTACTAGGGGTATGCGAAGTGGGCCCTATACGATTTGGATTCAGCCCTGATCAGGGATAGTGGTTCGATTAATTGATTTGGATCACTGTCCCCCATTCAATTCAGCTGAATCAGAATCTGAAGATTCGATGCTGATTCAGAGAATCAGTGATTTGGAAACAGACAGAGTTTTAAATGTTTTTCTACATACCTCGAGGTACCAGGCATGGCTTGTGAATGCTGTGGTGCTGGGGCACATGGAACATCCCACAGCAGTGCAGGGAGGCCTCCACATGCTCAGCAGTGAACCTGGAAGTGGACTGGAAGTACTTCTGCTCCACTTCTGGGTCTGCTGGGGAGCGTGCTGGGGGGGCCTGCACCTCCCTGGCTCAGCAGTCAGCTGCAGGGGGACCCTGGTTCTGCCCCCAGACCCAAGAGTCACTGATCTAAGGAAGTATGGGGGGGCCCTAGCACATTCCCTGGCAGACCTGGAAGCAGATTGGAAGTATTTCTGGTCCACTTCTGGGTCTGCTGCATGGTGTGCTGGGGACTACCCCATGTTCCTGTGGGATGCTCCATGTGCTCCAGCATCGGAGCACTTACAAGCTGCCTGCTACCTAGAGGTACATAGAAAAAACATTTAAAGCTGTGTCTATGTCTGAATCTCTCCAAATCAATTCAGAGGGTTCTAATTCGGTTTGGAAAGATTAAAGGGTCCTCTGATTCGATTCAGATTTGGAGATTCGGCCACTAAATCAGGCCGAATCTGCTGAATTGAATCAAGGACCAAAGCTTTGCACAGCCCTAACAACTACCAGAGGCTTTTGTATCAGCTACTAGTATCAGCTACTAGGCTTCTGTATTAGCTGCTAGTATGGAAAGAGTGACCAATGGAAAAGAGATCTGTCCAAGGGTTCTCTGCGCCCAGAACTTCCAAACACCTTTACTGAAAGGCATCCCTAGTATGTCAAGACAATGGTAGCAACATATTGGTGCCCCTTCCTATCTTCCTCATGACCTGTATTGAACCTTTCTCAGCTGCAGCCAATATTTTAGAATGAAAATTAGGATTTACAAATGGAGGAAAAGGAATAATGTTAAACCATTTCTGTGGGGGATTGTGAAAATAGGGATAACTTATAGTGATCCATAGCAAATAAGTTAAGAATATCTTTATTCAGGTTGTCTTGAAATCTTCACTTCAAAAATCACCACTAGGATGACAACAAATATACCAGGATACACCCCTAAATTATTTTTTTGATAAAGTTATATAATAGACAAGGATTTAGGATAGGATGTCTACTTTCATCTTTCATGGGTAGGATTATTGGCTCAGTGTTTTGCTCTGAAAAAAATAGAAACAAAAAGGGCAATATCACCTAAAGTAAACAAACAAGTATAGATGAGTCCAGCAGCTGACTTCATAGTATATAGATTTTAACTGATTTCTTTTCCATTTTGTTTTAGCTGCAGCTGCAGGCTTTTCTCATAGATCTGATCTAGTGAGACTTCAAAACATTAAATTAAAAACAAGAAGATACTTTCCAGGGAACAGAAGCAGTTGGAGTATACAAATGAGACTTTCCATGAAATGAAAGCAGGAGATGTTTAGAATCAAACTTTCCATTTAGCTAGAGCAGTGTAACTGTAGACATGATAAAAAATGTCCATTAAAGTAGCTGTGGAAAAGGTTGTAAACAACTTTGAAAAGGAGGTTTTCTACTTGGCAAAGACCAACCTATTAATAGAAGTGTTTCCACTATGTTGCATAAATTCCCTCCTCCTCTTTAGCCCATAGTATCACAACTCATGGTTGGATAATAAAATTTGTACCAAAGAATAATCCCATTAAAAAAAAATACTCTGAAATTTTGAGAAAGGTGGACAGTCCTCAAATAGTCATTACAAGGCACATCTACACAAGATGTTTACTGTGGAGTTGCCTAATTACCTCCACAATAAAGTCTCAGCATCTACACATGCGGCCCTATTAGGTTGCAGTAAACCAATAGATGCCACCATAAGTCAGTCCTTGTCAACACAAATGCTGTCTTATGGTGTCATTATTTAGTGCAGTGCAACACGTGTAGATGTTGACAGGACTGGCTGGGCTATGGCGGTGTTTCAGTGCAGGGTCTGCCGACTTGGCTTGCACTGGAGCACCCTGGTGCCCCAGCCAGCCCTTCCACAGTACAAGGAGGCAGATCAGAGCAGCCTCAGTCTGGCAGGCTGACCTCCTGGACTCACCACCAGCAGGGGCTGCTTCAACCTGGCTCAATGTGCTGCAGTCTCAGGCACATATTTAAACATGGCTCATGGGACCCATAAACTCACCAAATACATGTCGTTATTATGAAAATTTGGAAATATATACAATTCCAAGTGAATCTGACAGCAGGGACAGATGATGTGTGAAGAAATCCCACTCTAATCCTTTCAAGCAAACTCACTGTCACAGGGCACTAAGATGTGCTAGACCTTTAAGGGCAGAAGCAGCCTAGTCAGAGAGCTCTGAAGGTGAGGCAGGACACCACAGCTGCAGGCTGCCTGGGCAACAAGCTAATGGACTAATTAGCTAGCACCTGCAGATGGTTAGCTGACCAGAAATAAAAAAAGCCTTGGGCAAATATAAGCCCCAAGGCTGGGGCTGGCAGGGGTTAGTTCTCTGGAAACTGCTGGGGAAGAAGCTCCTTCATGAAAGAGCTGCCCTGAAACATTAGGTTGTCTGGTCTGCTGTCTGCAAGACTCAGAAGGCTCCAGAAGTTCATAAGATACCCTGGGCTGAGGGGTACACTAGACTAGGGGAGAATTTTGCCTTCTTAAAGAGGTAGAACCAATGTTATTGATATGTTATAGCCACAGAGCTTATGTTTGCGGTGTTGTTTGTACCAGTGGTTTGGGATGAGGCTGTCAGAGGAGCTACGGAGGTCTCATTAGTGCCCAGAGTGGGCATGCAGTCAACTTGAGTCCTGCCCACAGTGGGCTTAGGTTCAAGCAGCTAAAGAACCCATAGCAGGCACAGAAGATGAAAAGTATGCAGCTGCTTGAGCTCAGAGGACCTGGCGCCAGTGGGCTGCAGATAAATGGGGGCCAGAGAGGGGTGGCACTAGTGGGGTGAAGCAGACAGGGGCTGGGGGCCCAGTGACAGGAAGAGTGAGTTTCATAGTTGGTAGGGTCGGAAGGGACCTGAGCAGATCATCAAATCCAGCCCCCTGCCATGGCAGGAAAGAGTGCTGGGGTCAAATGACTCCAGCAAGGTATTCATCTAGCCTCCTCTTAAAGACCCCCAGGGTAGGAACCAGCACCACTTTGCTTGGAAGTTGGTTCCAGATCCTAGCTGCCCTGACCGTGAAGTAGTGCCTCCTGATATCTAGTCTGAATCTACCCTCTGCCAGCTTGTGATCATTATTTCTAGTCACTCCTGGTAGTGCACAGGGGAACAGGGACTCCCCCAATGCCTGCTGGTCCCCTCTGACTAGTTTGTAACAGGCCACTAGATCCCCCCTCAGCCTTCTCTTGTGGAGGCTGAACAAGTTCAGGTACCTTAGCCTCACCTCATAGGGCCTGCCCTGCTGCCCCCTGATCATGTGAGTGGCCCTCCTCTGGACCCTCTCCATGTTGTCCACATCCCTCTTGAAGTGCAGCACCCAGAACTGGATGCAGTACTCCAACTGTGGCCTGACCAGTGCCACATAGAGGGGGAGGATCACCTCCTTAGACTTGCTCGAGGTGCATATGTGGATGAATGACAAGGTATGGTTGGCCTTCCTGACACTGCATCCCCACACTGCCGGCCCATGCTTATCATGCTCACTGATGATTCCAAGATCCTCTTCTGCTCCTGCATGGATGAGAAGGGAGTTCCCCAGCCTGTAGGTATGCTGCTGGTTCTTCCTCCCCAGGTGCATCACCTTGCACTTGTCAGTGTTAAAACCCATCGTGTTCTTATCCGCCCACCCCTGTAACCTGTCTAGGTCTGATTGCAGCCTATTCCTCCCTTGCAGCATGCCCAGATCCCCTCAGATGTCATCTGTGAATTTGAACAGGGTGCTTTTTATCCCCTCATCCAAGTCACTGATGAAGATATTGAACAGTGAGGGCCCAAGGACCAAGCCCTGGGGGACCCCACTGCCCACATCCCTCCAGGTCCAAAATGACCCATCCAGCACTACTCTCTGGGTGTGGCCCTCCAGCCAGTTAGTGACCCATTTGACTATGTAGGTGTCGACACCACAGTCCCCTAGTTTTTGAATGAGAACGGGGTAAGAGACAGTGTTGAAGGCCTTCCTAAAGTCCAGAAAGACTATGTCCATTGTTACCCCTGCATCTAAGAATTTTGTGACCTGGTCATAGAAGGCCACCAG
Organism: Crocodylus siamensis; assembly: GCF_052110815.1. Taxonomy (NCBI): domain Eukaryota; kingdom Metazoa; phylum Chordata; order Crocodylia; family Crocodylidae; genus Crocodylus; species Crocodylus siamensis. Next base: position 113,268,378 of record NC_143396.1, on the reverse strand, counting down.
ATTGGTCTGACAGGACCTGCCTCTAATGAACCCGTGTTGGTTGCCCCTAAGCATAACCTCGCCTGCTGGCCCCTTGTGGACATGCGCTAGGATAATTCTCTCAAAAAGCTTACTTTTGAGTTAAACTACTGCCTCAGAGCCAGGTCCAACACAGTGGGCCTAGTCTAGAAGACCTAGTCAGATTAAAGGGGCCCGAGGCTGAGATCCCAACAGAGAGAATGACATCCATGTAACACCCACAAGGCATGGGGCACATTAAAGGGAAGGTTTGGAGCCATGCAATTAGTCTATAAGGCTTAAAATGTCCCATCAGGCACCAACTTGGAGAGGGACATGACAAGGGGCCTAAGGACCAGTACGGTTAAAGAGGGTTCTCTGGGACTAGGGCTGCACAAACTCATGTGGAGCCTTCCTATTTATTTTTTTCCAACAATCTGTGGCAGGTGAGATTAGAAGATACTCTCAGGTTAGAGTCATGGAGCCCTTGGGTCATCACAGCTACCCCTGGGGACCCTGCCCCATGACACTTGCTTCACTATTAAAGCATATAGGAGAGAGAGACAAAGGGAAAAGTCTGTAACCCAACATCATCAGAATCCATTCTTCCTCTTGGCATTGTTTGCCATGTCTGTAGTTGAATGTGCAGATCTTGGATTGGCTGCTTCAGTCATCTATAGACTCACTGATGGCTTCCCTGTTTACTAGAAGGTTGTCATCTTTATATTGACAGGCTGCTGCCACCACTGGCAAACTACTTGAAATAGGGTGAAATGAAAATAATTCTAATGAAATTAATTGGTTTACACCAGTGCAAAACCAACATAGGTCTAAATGAGGCTCTATGTATTTAATAGGAATGTGGAATTTGCCAAAGCATAATTGTTGAGAAAAATAGTGGACTACTTTTGCTGAGTCGTACTGTAATCTGAGGATGTATTCTGAGAAAATTAAGCTTTTGTAGCAGGGTAATTGAAAGTATTGTATTATCTGCAGCTTGGAACTACAATATGTCTAGTGCTGTGGACTGAGAAACTTCCAAGAATATCACTCTTCTGACTAATTTATCTCTAAAGTATAGTAAATATTTGCAATTATAGTTTGAAGTTTATATCTGCTGAATATACAGGGCACAACTTATTGTAAATTTTCAGAACTAATGAAGAACTATGCATACAGTTAATATATCATCTTGTATTTTAAAGATGCTTAACTAGAATCAAGCATTCTTTCCATTAGGTATGATTCTCAAGATTCTTGCAAGTGAAATGAGTTCTTTGTTTTGGAATTTTAATCCACGCATTTGATGTAACAAGCCCATTATTTAATGCTAAATAACATAAATCATCATTCACTTTGGAAGTAGGTTATGTTTTAAACCAGCTGTTCAGGAGTAAAATGAGATTTAGCTGAATTTATGAAGTGATAAGCTTGTTTCTAATGCTTGCAATGGGGTGGAGGAAGCTATTGTTTGAAGAACTAGTCAACAACCAGGATTGAACCCTATAGGTCAAGCATCCTAAGTGTATAAAAATTGTTTGTCTTAAAAAAGCTTCTGACTTTAAAAGAGGGTATGAGAGTGAGTACATTTAGAATTAAAGTAAAATAAACCTAGATTAGACTATTATTGTAGCAATCTCTTCAAATGAATAAATGAAAGTAGAAGAATAATAAAGAAAGATTATAGTAACAAATGTTAGAAAGCAATAGAGCACCAGTTAATGATGTGGAGTCAACTGTTCACAGATAATAAATATCCAATTTAGGAAATGAGAACAAATGCCCATGGATTTCTGGTATCTAATCCTTCTTATACGGTCTGCCAAAGTATCCTTCTGGCAGTGTTTTCCAAAGATGAAACAATAAATGAGTCAGAAAGCTGAATACAATTTTAATAGATTAATCAAAGTGTATTATCTTTTTTATGATCCTTGAAATGCTTCCACTATTCCAGTTGCTAGTAGCTGCAATAAAAGGTGCACGAGAGAAGGATAGGTCCCCAACTAGGATAAGTAAGTATAGGTCCCTTGAACTCAATGGATCTCCATCAGTTTGCACCACCTGAAGCTGTAACTCAGAAAACTTTTAGAGCTTTCTTTCTAGTAGTTTTTCACTAGCATTAGGTAGAAAATAGTTTAATTATACATTTAGTTCTTTCAACTTTGGTTAATATTTGTAAAGGCCTTCCATCATCTTAAACTGGGTCACACTCAACATATTTATATTGGTGCAAATCAGAAGCAACTTCATCAATTTCAAGAAAGATAGTTATTCCTCATTTACACTAGGGTATATGAGATGAAACTGAAATTATGGATTGTAATTTTATAAAGCTACACTAAACTCACCAGGCCACTAGCAAGCAGAATTCTCATCCTTTTTCAACTAAATAAAAAAGATTAAGGAAGTAGCCAGTTACTATAATAGAGGAACTAATCCTTCCTTAGATAGTGATTTCTGCAGCTTCAGGAGGAATTATAGTTAACTGTAATGAAATCAAAAGAATGACTTAGATTTAAAATCATTTTAAGTAAAGACATAATCAAATAATGGTAGTATGTTCTGAGTCCTTAGAAATAAACAAGAAATGCTCTTTTGAGCTAGTTGCAGCTGAGAACATAACATTAGTAATATGGGGTATATCTACATGTGCAATTAATGTAAAGAAATAAACTCCACGGTAGTTTGAGCCAGGGTACATTACCTCCATGTGCAGCACCACACATGATCTGGGACAACAACAATTTCAGCAAAGGCAGAGAAGGCCTGGGCTGGCAACAGGCTTGGGAGTGAGGGGAAGGGTGTTGGCCCTGGGCTCCTAATGGTGGTGTCTGGCAGCAAAGTATCTGGCTGGGGCATGAGGTTGCTGAAAGTATGGAGCTAGATGGCAGGCAGAAGTCTAGCCCCTGGCTGGCTGGGCTGGTTGGAAGCAATTTATACCTGCCGGCAGCATCTGCATGTGTATTTAATTGCAGTAAATTACCCCAGTGTAAGATAGTACTCTCCCTAACTTTACTATCTTACCGAAGCATTCATTAGTTTATTGCAGCCTAATACCACCACACATGTAGACAATGACACTTTACTTGGCAGCAAATTAGTCTACTCCACAGTAAAGCACATGTGTAGACATGGCCACAGAGTATTGATTAAATCCTCAGCATACTTAAGGAATGAAATAAATCATTATTAGAAATAGCAAATTTTGGTGGGCGGGGAATGATCACAGACAAGCAAATTAATAATACAGAGATGTAGAGAAGGATTTTCTCCTGCAAGAGATTTGAATCAAGAGATTTGAAAATTTAGCTTTGACTTGCAGGAGGATTAAACACACATGCTCAATTCTAAGTAGACATACACATTTATGTATTTGAATGGAACTCGGGGGGGGGGGAGGAAGTTTCCAGTATTTAAAACTAAATTGACTGAAGATCCCAATTTATGTATACGTGATCCCAATTTGTGTACATGTGTGCAAAACACATGTGTTTCATATCAGTTTCAGAGTCAGCATTTCAATGGGAAAGTGATTTGTTTCAGCAATCACTGTTTTGTTTCGGCCCAAACTGTTTCGAGTTTTGATGCTGTTTTATTTTTTTGGCCCCAGTCTATAATGGGAAATGACTAAATGTCTTCAACTTTTTCATTTCTTGCCTGTTTCTGATGAAAATTGCAGGAATGGTAGCCCCTTCTGAGGGTATAAAGTCTGCCAAGTTTCAAGGAGATAGGTGCAGAGGTTTCTGGGAAACTGCACCTCAAGTTGCTGACAAGCAAAGCTCATGACGTGTGACTCTGTGTGTGTGTGTGTGTGTGTGTGTATGTGTGTATTAAGATGCAGCAGGGTGAAAACAGCAGGTATGGTGAGCCCCTGCTGAGGCCATGAAGCCTGCCAGATTTCTTGTGTTATCAAGCTGAGGTCCCCTACTACAAGATTGAGCTCCCCTAAGACTGGGAATGGGAGGATCATGCCTAGACCTGCAATTGGGGTGGAGGATACTGTGCTGCTGGTGCTGGGATTTATTATCACAGCTAGTGTCAGAGGAGGTACAGCTGCAGGCACTGCTGCAACCTCCTTGCTCCCAGTACCAGCAGAAGCCTCATGGCTAGTTGAACAGAGGCTGCATGTCACCCTGGGCAGTGAAGAACTGACACCTCTCCCTCTGCCCCCTCTCACTCCCCTCCCAAAATTGGCAGCACAAGCCTTTCAGCACACTTCAAGTTTTCCTGTGACTGTAGTGCGTGTATGTGAAGGTGTCTGTGTGTGCAATCTATATAACCTATGCTGTGCTTTCCTGAACAGTGCCCAGCAATCACACAGTCAGGCAAAACACAGTTTTCTTTCTCTTCAGGTTAAAAAAAGAAGAAGAAGAAGAAGAATTTCAAAGGAATGGATATAGGAAAAAAAAGAAAGAAAAGATATAGGGATAACAATACTAGTATTGAAGTTAGGCTGGTAGAGCTAAGCTGTCAATGTAAACTGTATCCTACCCTGTCCTTTGCAAGTAGATGACACACTCCCTATCTAGACAGTAGCAGTTAGGAAGCAGTCAGAGTCAGTGCCTTTCAGATGCTGCTCTCTGGCAAGAAACAGGCTGACAAAGGCTAATAGCTTAGGCACTCACAGGCTTATATGCTTTTTAAAAAACTTTTTAGGTCCCTTCCCCAGAGCACTGGGATTGGAAGAGGTGTGCGAAATGGGCCATTGATTTGGATCACTGTCCCCAATTCAGTTTGGCCCCCCGTGCACTCCCGGTGCACCCAACAGTGGCCTGGGAGTGCTTCTGGTCCACTTCTGGATCTACTGCCAAGAGTACTGGAAACCCCTCTGCGCTCCTGTGGGACACTCCATCCTCCCCAGCATCTCAGCGTTCGTGAGCTGCCTGGTACCTTGAGGTATGTAGAAAAAACATTTAAACTGTGTCTATGTCAAAATCATCGAATCTCTTGGATTCGGAGGGTTCTGATTTGATTCGGAGAAATTAAAACGGTCTCCTGATTTGGTTCAGATTTGGCTACTGAATTGGGCTGAAACTCTGCCAGATTGAATCAGCAACCAAAGCTTTTCAGAGCCCTAGGAGATAATTCTTTCAATTGCCTAAAACTCACAGGTGGCAAATTTTACTCGTAGAAATCTGGGAACCTTTAATAATACTTAATGAAGAATTTGGGAGCAATGAGCAGAGTAAAATAAATATGTTGACATTACAACAGGTAAGCACAGGAACACTGAATTGGAGGATTTATTAGGAAGATACTGTATAGACAGAAATAAAGCATCTGCTTGGAGGTTGAACTGTAGCTTTTTAATTGAGAGTGGCTGTCACAAGTCCCCCAGTATAGAATTTTCTCTACTCTGTTCTTCTGTTTAACTTTAGAAAAATTGAATGGCTGAAATTAAAAATACGGATTATAAATGTGATTACAGTGAAAATACACTATAGAATTAGCAGTGATTCAAAATTCTCCATTTTCTATAAGGAACATATTGCATAATACAGTATCCATATTGTTGTTAATAGCATTAATACATATTTATAAAATAACAAGGACAAAACAAATTTGATCTTTAAAAAAGGCAGATAAAACATGAAAGAGATTAGATTTCAATTTCAACACATTTTATTACCACTGGAAATATCCTGTGCAATTCTTCACTAATCTTGATGTCTTTTTCTAGAAGGTTGATTTATCTTCATTATTCACATTAAAACCACAGTGCTGCTACTTAGGGACCCTTCCATGAACTAACTGTATTTGAACATTTCATAGGTTTTGATGACTAACTCCAAAGTGCATGATAAAACAAAAAATAAAAAATAAATCTGTGCCAAAGTACAAATCGTATTTGGATTAGGCCAGTTTTTTATATAAAAAATAAATAGGAGTTGGTGTTAAAAAGCTGATGTAGGCTTAATTCACAAATGTTGTGAACAGTAAGTACTTGTATAAGAATTCTTGCTTTTATAATGAAGTATCAAAGTGGCATCAGGCCAGACCAATTTCAGTAATTTGGGATGTTGGTTGAACTGCTAAAACACTTATTCTACTGTAACAGGTAGGAAAAAAATGGTAGCGTGAACTTTACTCAGAAAAAATACTTGAGAAAAATGGCAATTGAAATGTAATAACACTCTCTTTATTTTATTCTTTTATTTCACTTGAGGTAATGAAGAGATTATTATTACTGGATAGTTACCAAGAAATGTTGGATAAGGTTCTTTTTATTTCTAAATATTATAAAAAGTGAGGTGGTACAATAGGGTGCGTACAGCTCTTTGCCTCACCTGGTCTATGTTCACATACCTTACTTTAAGGTGGGAGCCTGTACTGTCATTCACTGGTCCCAGAAGCTGAAGGGGAACTTTGGGTAAGTAACTTGGGCTGTGTGGAGAGAGTCACAGGATTGGGGAATCTAGCAGGTCTGTGGGACTGGGGTTGGCAGGATCAAGTGGGCTGGCAGGACTGTAGGAGAGGAGAAGGAAAAATTGATGGGTCTGTCGAGGAAGTTATCCATGAAGCAAATAGCCTGGTTCATAGGCAACTGGTAGGGGGTACCAGTTAAAGTAATGGTGCACCCCCAGTGGATGACACTGATGCTGTTGGTAGGGCTGGTGCCCCCATTGACAGGGCCACGGCAGTCAGCAGCTTCTGCAAGTACCACCCCCAGATTCAGGAGGCACCAGTCACCCATAGCCTGGTCAGAGTTGGGAAGGTAAGAAGAGCACAGCCCAAGGGCTGAGGCAGGTGACTTGGCTTTTTCAGCTCTGGCCCTGTTCTCTGTACATGTGTAGTTTGTTCAATACATCAGGTTAACCCATTTCCAATCTAAGCTAGTTCACATCCTCAGGTGAATTAAATTAGATCAGGCACACCTTTTCCCTCCCCCAAATTAACCCCTCTGAATGCCTGTACAGATGGGCATTTAGATTGACCTAACTCTAGTTAGCTCAATCTAAATGTAATAGCTATATGTACCCTTAGAGAGAAGCAAATACAACACTAATCTTCAAAACAGGACAAGCATATTAGTACTTCTCAGAAGGTCTAATTCCTGTCTTTCTTTAAAGTAAAAAAGAAGCAAATTTTTTTAAAGAAAAAAAATCATTGGAGGCTAGATGCAAAGAAAGATTTGAGCACTTTCTAGGTAGGAACTATAGACTAAGTACAGACATTCAAAAAGGCTGTGGTGGAAAACACTCTAACTATTGCACTTTACTTAAGGTGCTATAATTTAGAGCATGTTCCAACCAAACAGAAGTGCACCGAAGCAGACTTGACCTGCTGGCATTGATCGGTGCCTGCCTGGACTAGCCAAGGCCAGAAGATGGGGTGCACCAGATGTTGAATAGCACCAGCCCAAGGACTGAGCCCTGGGGGACTCTGCTGCCCACACCCTCCCAGGTCATTTATTTCCTTCACACTGTTCTGGAGTCTTGGTTTACTATTGGGTAACAGAGAAGAATACCACTTACAGAGCCACCATTGCCACTGCAGCTATTGAAATAACTCTGGGACCAGCACCAACATAGCCTGGCTCTTCTGAGTTTACAAGGTAAATAAGGAATCACAGCAGAAGGTATTGAATATATCAGCCCTAAGTCAGGTTCTCAGGAATATAACCTTAATCCTGTTTTGGGTGAGCTGAACAGTGTTACTAACAGGAAAATAAGGAGCCAAAACCAACTCTCTGATTTACTTTTATGTCAAAGTTTAACCAGATTTCTGTCTTCAAACAGTGTTAAGTTAATCTTCAGTAGCCATGCACAGTCACTGATTCTCTCTTGGGTTTTAATGTGTGATGTTGATGCCCAAAATGTAAGACTTAAACTTTTGCATCTTCTCCTAGTTTCCTGTGTACATGGAAGCATAACATGGCTTTCCAAAGAATGTTTTTAGCTATACATGCACTGCTTCAAAGAAAAACATGTTTTTCCAAGGGAAATATAATATACATAAATTGCTATAGCATAAAAAGCAGAAACTGTAATGTACTAGATGAAATGCTTTTCCCCTCATGAAAATTAAGAACAAATAGATTTGGGGATATATATATATATATATATATATATATATATATATATAAAACTGTATTTCAGACTTCAGAGTATTAGAGTATTTCAGGCTTTGACACTGTATTGTAATTCTTGGATCAAGATGAACAGTGCACTAAGAGGCTTTTAGAGAAATAAATCACTGTAATTCTGATACTGGTCTCTTCCAATAAAAATAATCTTCAATGTGGTACCCCTGAGTAACTGAGTAGTGGTTTGGTCTGTGAGTAGTTGCATTGGAATTAGCGGGATGGTTTGCAAAGTAAATTATCTCTCAATGTTAAAATGATAAATCTGAGCCTGTGCAAAGATGGGGCTCAATTCAGGAAATCAAAGCATCTCTGTCCATTAAACATTTAGGCATATGCTAACTTACAGAGCTCTCAGCACATTTTTTATTGTTGATGGAACAGTTTCTCTTCTGTGCTTAGTTCAGCTAAGGAAGGACAGAGATACCCAAGAGAGGGTTTCACTTTAGATAGACAATATGAAGGAAAAATGAAGAAAAATAATTTGTCCATGATAAAGCATTTTTGTACAAACTGTCGTTTGATTTATAATTGACTGATTGTAGCAGGGAACTTCGTGCTCTTTCTACTTCAAGGGCAGGCAGGCTGCAGGTGAGGCAGAGGGCAATCAAGGGAGCCACATGACCCAAAAGGGGCTAGGTTTGCAGGATAAAAGCCCGGGGCTTGAGTTGGACGGGTAGTCTGACCTGGAAGTCATGGAGAGAAGAGTTGTTCTGCAGAAGAGCTGCAGTAAGGCTTTAAACACCTGACTAACACCTGTGCTGGGATAGCAAGACTGGTCGATTTAGGGATTGAGACAGTAGGAATGATAGAAGTCTCAACTGGTCTGGGAGTGAGGCCAAGGCCCAAGAGAGAGGGGCCAAGGTTGAGGAGCAGAGCCACAGCCATAGATTGAGAGCAGGCAAGGTCATGGACCTGTAGCCCATGAAAACAAGTATGGGTAGAGGCCTATAGCCTGTGAGCAGCAGAATCTCTTGGAGGTAATGAGGCTTGAGCCCACGAGGGGCAGAGGACAGGCCTGGGCCCTTGAGAAGTCAGGAAAGAATTGGGGGTACTGTTAAAGTAATAGAGGCCTGAGGCTGAGAGAGTCAGAGAATGCAGGGCTAAACCCAAGAGGGGTTGGGATTGAGATAGAGAAGCCTCATGCCAAGAGGGGCCAGGGTGGTTAAAGGCACCCAAAACTGGGGGTCCCAACAGTGGCGGAGACTATTCCAGGTTTAGAGGCCCGCATTGTCTAGAGTTGACACTGGAACTGAAGGCCCTTGGATGAGACAGTGACTGGATGGCACAGTGGGGCTTAATGACCAATGATGGGTAATGCCTGTAGGCTTGGGCATGGTGAAAGGGGAGACACAGAGGCCATATAATTAGCCTTTAAGGTGATGAGCAGTGACACCTAACTTCATCAGTATGCGATCTCACTTGGGGAGCCCTAGGACGGCCTCCTTTTTTTCTTCTTTTTTTTTTCTAAAAACATAATTACATCACGCTGGGGCAGGTAAGTAGAAGAGGAGATTGTCCAAAGAAATAAAAATGACACTGATGAAACATTTCAGAAATAATATGTGCTGCATAAAAATTAATCCTACCAGAATTTGCAGATTCATCACATGACAAACTTTCTAAAGATGGTTTGAGCCTGAACAAGCTGTGAGAGAATCCTGGCAGGAATACAAAAGGAACTGTCATTACTTCATTCACAAGCTGTCATATTGCCCTTTAGTGATGTAATGATCATGTGGGTCTACACGTGATCAGCAGCTACATCACCAAAGCAGCATGCTCCCACTTTTTAGTGTACCACTTGGTGAGATAGTGATAAAATCTAACTCTGCACTGCATGCCTGGCACAGTATGGGTCGTTACTGCCTTGCTTCAGCTGTACAGCTATGCATAGACACGCCCATAGATTCAAAGATTTTTAAGGACAGGTAGGACTATTATGTCTCATAGTCTTACCTGTTGTGTATTATGGGCCATTAAATTTTAGTTCCCTTTCTACTGAAACTGATAACTTGTGTTTGGTGTAAGTGTATTTTTTTTTCATCTTGACCTGAATACATCAAGAAATGGAGAATCCACTGCTACCTTTGGCAGTTTTAATCACCTTCTCTGTTTAATCATCCTAATTTCTAATGTAAATATGTCTAGCTTTAGGTTCCAGCCATTTTTTTTCTGATAACACCTTTGTTTGCTAAATGAAAGAACCCTTTAGTACTTGTTATTTCTTTCCAGTGGAGGTACTTATACACTGTAAGCAAGTCAAGTTTCAATATTCTTTTGAAAACTAAACATACTGGGTTCCTTAAGTATCTTACTTTAAGCCACTTTCTCTTGACACTTTCTCTAGCTCTTGACAGTACCCTCCTAAGTACCCTACTCAGTTTTCCATATCCTTCTTCAAATATGAAAACAGCATTCCTGATTCTCAGCAATGCAATATACAATGGTAAAATCAGCTCTTCTATTCCTACTCATGATTCTCCTGTTTAATGCATGTAAGAATTGCAGTAGCCACAGCAGCTCATCATAAACTGAAATAGCTGGAATAGTTTATCTCTTCTTAATTATTTTTAGTCACTGTTTCCTAGGATACAGCCCCTACTCTGCATATTTTTGCAGTTAAATTATTAAAACACATTGTATTTGAATAACATGGGTATACCAAGTGATCTAGATTGTACTCTGTAATTACCCTAAGAGCAGCATTATTTTCCACTCTACCAATCTTAGTGTCACCCTTAAATTTTATCATCAGTGATTTTACATTTACTTTGAAATCATAAATAAAACTGTTGCATAGCAATGAATCTAGTATCATTCTCTGTGGAACACCAGAAACCACAACACAAAGTGATGATTCCCCAATGACAGCTTGTTGAAATCTTTTAGCCAGTTCCTAGCGCATTTAACATGGGATTTATTGATACTGTAGAGTACTGATTTTTTTTAAAGCAGAATGTCATACATTACTAAGTTAAACAGCTTACAAAAATCAGAGGATCTTTTTATTCTTGTAGTTATGCTTTTTTTAACTCAAAATGAGATCTCATAAGAGAATGAAATAACAGGACTCATTTTCAATAAAACTATATAAATGGCTTTAACTATATCGACTAAATCTCACATCAACTTTTCTAATATGCCCAGTATTATTGTTAGGCTAACTAACTTAGGATGGAAGCCCTGCAGGCCAGATGAGGAGTCACATGCCTGTGAGTCACACCAGGGCAAACCACAGACCACCTTGGCTGCACTCCATGGTCACGTCCAGATGAGAGTTCACATGCCTCTTGCCCCACCTCAAACCCCTTTGAGGTGAGGCAACAGGCATGTGAGAGAATGAAAAAATGTCCAGGGGTCTAAAAAACCTGAAGTTTAAAAAAGCAGAGCACAGACTGTGCTCTGAGGGAACCAGAAGCTGGGTCCTCCATGGAGACGCTCTGGATGCCAAAGCATCTCTATAGTTGGCTTCTCACTCTGGCGATGAAACATGTGGCAGGCCAGGACACATGTTTCAGCACTAGGGCTCTGGTGTTGGTGAATAAGAGGTCAGGAGGGCTGGAGGAGGTGGGAGGGGACCATAGGGGGACCCCAAAGGCCCTGCCCACTCCTCCAGCTCCCCCAACCCCTGCCCTGGCTGGTCCTCCCCCTGCCAGCCCCCCCTTGAAGCCCCCAACTCCTGTTGCAGCCAGCCCCTCCCCCCGTGAGACCCCCTGAGGCCGCTGGACTGCCCTGGCTGGCCCCATCACTCCAAGTCCCCTGGATCCCTGCCCCCTGACCCCATACTTAAAAAAACAACAACAAAAAAACAACAACAAAACCCCACCAGCACTTACCGGCAGCTGGAGCTGCCATCTGGCTAACTGGGGACCTGGTGGCACAGTGCAGGGCAGGGTGACAGCTCCAGCCTGGGCCCTCCTGCCCCTATGCTGTCCTGTGTAGCCTGGTGGGTTTCTGCTATGAGGCCCTGAACGCCCCCCACCCATGCTTGTAAAGTAAGCAGAGGCTTCCCCCCCACTTTTTTTTCTGTTCTATTTTTGAGTAGTTGTTTTTTTTTAAGTGATGGTGCCTGGGGTTGTGGGGGTGCAAGTTGGGGGGTGAAGCTGGGTGGGGTAATCTTTGGGGGGTCTGGGGGAGCGGGGCCTGGGACTGGGTGGGGCAGCCATTGAGGGCATGCAGCTGGTGCGGGATGGGGCCAGGTGGGGCATGGCCTTGGGGGGGGTGGTAGCCCCATGTAGGGGCCATTTAACCCCTGTTGGGGGGCTGAACCCCCTGTGTGTGGGGAAAAAACCCCTTTGTGTGGGGGCTGAACCCCTGTTGGGGGGCTGTAGTCCTTGTGTGGGGGCTGAATCCCCTGTTGAGAGGATGAACCCCTTGTGTGGGTGCCATTGCCCTGTGGGGCGGGCAGCAAAATATGAATTCATGAATTCATGAAAGATGTATTTAGAGTTAACTTTATTATTAGGATAAGAGACTTACTTTAACACTGTAAGATATATCAATAAAACATTGTCCAACTGATCGCTGCCTCTGTCTCACTCTCTCTCTCTTTGTAGTGGTCTTTTGTTTTACTTGTGGGAGAACATGGATTTGGGGGTATTTTACAGAGTGACTTTGGGATTTTTTTTTATCAGGGATTTTTCAGTTTTCCAATAGGGAACACCAGAATTCCTGCTTGGGAGGCCAGTGGCAGGACCCTGCCTACTCAGAGCTAGCACCTTGGACCCAGCTGGCTGTGGCTGACCTGCTTGCCAAATGTAGTCAGGAGGACATGCTTTGATAGTTCAAAGCAGGCCACCACACCCAGAACATGTCCCAGGTGATAACTGCCCAGATGGCTGGCTAGGGGGCAAACATGGCATTAGTGCCACACAGAGGCCAACCCTTCAACCGCAGTCCACTAGCAGCTTGCCCAGAGGGGCAGATTCCTCCGCTGGCTGTGGAGTCCCCATCTGGGTCTGGCAGGTGGGCAGCAGGTCACAGTCAGGCAGCAGCCCCCACTGCCAGACTGCTGCAGTGGGTAGAGGGTGCAGGGAACAGGGGTAGTGTCCCCAGGTACCAATTGGCTGGGCCCCAGAAGCTCCTGAGAGCTGGTAGCCTTGGGCTACTTGCCAGGGCAGCTTTTTATACTGCTGAGGCCAGGACAGGGCAGTTTTTAATACAGGTGCTGGCCCCAGGCTTTAGCTCCCCCTGGCTGCAGATCTGGGAGGAGCCAGGCAGGGTTATTTTGCCCCAAGTGGCACAATTTGCTCCACACCCAAGTGCATGTCTGAGCACATGGGCTGAATCAAAAATCCCTGGCTCAAATTTGCATTGCTTCTATTTGAGCTGCTGCAAGTGCAAGTGCTTGCATGTGTGGATGCGTCCTATGTGGGTATATCACTGCTGCACCACGAGTCCACTTGGACCCTTATCCTCACCACTGCACCACACCTATTCCCCATCACCACTGCACCATGTGCCCACACAATGCCAGGCTCACTTTTTGCTTCTTGAACCACAGTGCATGCCCTACCCTGCTGCCCAGTGGGAGCAGAAAGCGGAAGCTGGAAGAGGGAAGGAAAAGCCGGAGATGATGGGTGGAGCTGCAGCCAGGAGGGAAACACAACTTAACCACAATTTAACCCTGACTTAGGTCATATTGGCACAATATTATCAGTGCTCCAGTCTTACAGAGTTTTGGTAATGTTTCAAGATTCATTAAAATAAACATGACTAAGCCAGATATCTATTCAACTAACTCTTTTAGCAGATCTATTCAGTGAAGTCTGAGATTCTTGTATTCAAGTTATCAGTTCTTGCTGGTTAAAAAATGCTTATTCCTGATGCTACAGCTGCCAGGGACACTTCTCCCACTCTCACTGCTAAAGGTTTGCCACTAAGTAACAGAAAACAAAGAATTTTTATTTGTGGTTATTTGGCTGGTCACTTCAACTGACAGAGGAGATAAATGCCAGGGAGCCCAAATAAAAAACTCTCCTAAGAATATACATCTTTATATATACATTCTTCCTTGAACCATGCAATTGTAGGCTAATTTCTGTAGTTAAATCTTATTCCTTTTTCTTTAATACTACTATTTCAATCTATTTTTCATATTCCTTGTCTTGTCACTTTGAAAAGGAAAGAGAGATGGTCGTGTTAATCTGAAGCCAGGTAGAAGGCAGGTGCTAATCTACCCTGCCTTTTGTCATTTCAAAATCACTCCGAAAGCTCTTGATAGTGGAGATATAGAGAGTAGTTACAGTCAGTCTCAACCACTTAACACTTTGACACCTTCCAGTCCTTACAGGATATCAAGCATATCCTTGTTACATAGGATAAGCTTTTAGCCAAAGTTGTTTTCTACCCTTTATTGTAGAAGCGCAATCTGGGGCACTCTAATAGACCTGTCAAACCTCAATCATAACTTCCAGTTATTCTTTCTCAACTCATTTCACTGACCGTTTCTGTTAGTTTTGGAAAACGTGCCCTTTTGAAGCATTATGTATGGACTGTCTTCAATTTTGCCTCTAGTGAAAGTAATCAGGCCATCACCACTGGTACCATTACCTTTGAGTCCTATGACTGAGGCAGCTTTCATCAATCATATTGATCTCTTATGTATTGTGTAAATACATTTTGTAATGGAAAGTTATCACAGATAGTGTTTATAAACTTTACTGAAATTATACTACTGATTGCAAAAGACCTTCCACGTGTCCACCATATGGTGGAGCACGCTCAACTAGCAGCAATAAGATGCTTCCTTCCCATTTAGGTTGCTTTTAATTTTCAATTTTGGCTTCAGAACACTTGTTGACATCTCAGTTTATATTGTTTTTTATATATTTAAAAAAGCTTTACTTGTACTTGTTGATTCATTTCCTTCATTTATTCCTCAGTAGCATCAGATATTTTAATAATGTGGCTGAAAGCATTACCATGTTCTCAAAAAAGAAAAGAAAAATACCACGTTCTTGATATGATAGAACAAGATTTGGAAATAAAGCTACATTACAAACATATGTACGCATGTACTCAAAATATATACTTCAGAGCAGTTTCTTATTCTCATTTATGTATCTTGCATATCTCTAGACCAATGTTTCTAAACATTTTCACTAACCTTAGGTGCTTCATATCTGAGGTGTTCAGGCTAACGAAACTAGAGCCTGCTTTTGAAAATGCTAAAACACTTCATTTTGACTTGCAAATATGCAGTCCTTCTGATTATTAGGCCCAGGGTGCCTTAAGAGGAAAATTCATAATCCAATGGTCACTGAGTATTTTGTCATAGTGGAATCGGACAGAATGAGTCATTGTAGAAGTGGATTCCTTGTTGTCTTGGTATCATTAGTCTGCTTTTTCTCTTAAAGGCTTTTTTTTCTGAGTTTTCTTCTTATCTTGTATGACTGAAAAGATGTTGGTGATCTACTAATTTATGCCTTGCATTTGTTAAGAATGTCATTGGTTGCCAAAAATTGCTCTTGTAGCCAAATGAGAATTTTTTGGGGATCTCTCTTAAGGACTCTGCATATGTGCTTTTGAAAAAAAATGGGATTTTATGAGTTTTCTTGAAATAAAAGAAAAAACAAACCTCCCACAGAAACACACCAGAACTGTTAAATTTACCATGATTTACAGACAGACTTATGAATGGGAAGAAAGAGAAGGAAAACAGAGACCAAGAGAAGGTGACTAGGGTTGAGAGCAAAGCAAATGGAACAAGAGCCAGTTAGTTCTTTTCTTACAGTCCTGAGGAAAAGCAGAAGTGCTAACAAGGTATTTCCCAGGTTTTACCAAATTAAAAAGGGCAACAGTCTTGGCAGGGGCTGATCAGATAATTGATGTCATCTGGGATTCCCTTTAGCCTTAATGTTCCGAACTTACTATTACAGATGGAATTAGCACTGTCAGTTTCACTTAGACGTCTCAGTCAAAAGAAAAATTTCATTAGTCTAGTCCGAGACAAAATGTAATATGAAAAGGGTTAAAAGTGATGATTAGTCCACAAATATACATTACATAACATAAGATATTTTGTAGGAGCTTTTATATGAAATGCATAAAGTAGCATGGCTTTACTGATACAAGTTAGAAATTACTACATTCATCATGAATGAGTTATATATGTAAGGGCTGTCTACCTGGAGGTTCATAGGTGGCATCTAGTTCCAAGAAGTTAAACTGCAGCCCCCGGTCTCAGTCCAGGTTTTGCTCCCACTCCAAATTGTGACACTGGAGTTCCCAAGCCCCTTTCCCTCCTCCTGCTTCTGCTGTCTGACTTCAACTGCAGGTGTGAGGAGGGGATGGGCAGGATAGCTCAGAGCACGGGGTTCAGACCAGAGGGCTCAGAAGGAATCCAGAGACTCCACACAGTATTGCAGTGAGGGCCTGGGATGCAGTATAGCAGGGAGGGGGCATATGGCTCAATGTGGGAGCACCAGCCCTGTGCAGCTAGGTGCTGCAGGGAAGGGAGTGCACATTGCACAGCACGGTGCAGCAGAGAGATGTGGTGGGGCTCTGTGCATTGTAGGAAGGAGAACATGTGCCTTGGCTCATGACTAGGTGTGGCAGGGTTCAGTTTTTATCAGTAGACATTGATTTCACCTGACACTCACAGACTGATGGAAAAATATTTCCATCATTATCATCAAAATGTACATAGAGGAAGTTGGAGGGGCAGGGCTTGTAGCAGCAGGGAGTTCAGTGTCACTGACCAGCCACTCTGCTCAGGAACCAGCAGGAGCAGGGGCCAAACTCCCGTAGAGACTAGTCTCTACGGGAGTTTGGCTCCTGCCCTGATCACAGTGGCCAGGCGAGGCTGGGCTGCATGGGAGTCTGCCTCCCTGACCCAATCAGGCAGGGTCTAGGCTGGGTCAGACCAGACTCTGCAGGAGTTTGGCTCCTTGCATGTTTGGGCCAGGGACCAGACTCCCATGGTGGTCAGGCTGGGCCAGGTCAGGCTTCGTAGGTGTTTGACCCCTGTCCCATCTGGGATCTGGGCAGATCAGGGGTTGAAGGGCCGGCAGCACTGGAGTCCCAGACACTACCATCCCTGTCCCTCTAACCCTCCATCCTGGCACAGACTTATCAACATACCCCCCAGCTCTTGCAGCAGCTTCTGTGCATGTGGTGTTCATGCTGTGTCTTCAAGGCTTTTCTTTTTTCTGTATCAGTTGTTTCTGCCTTGGGACCTGCCATGGAAGGGGTCTTCTATCCCTTTTTCTTTGTCCCCCTGGGACAACTGCTTTTTTTTTTTTTAAAAAAATCAATATGTATTTTTGCATCTCTTTGTAACTAATATCAAATTTTGGGAAGAATGGATCTTTACAAAACAAGAAAATTACCATTACTAGATTGTTTTATTCTTTCAGTGATGTAGCAAAGGACCAGCTTTTTTTTTTATTTAAATGAAGAACTCTCCTAAGAACATACATCTTTACATATACTTTCTTCCCTGAGCCATCCAATTGTAGGCTAACATCTGTAGTTAAATCTTATTCCTTTTTCTTGAATATTACCATTTCAATCCATTTTTTACATTCTTATGTCACTTTGAGAGAGAGAGAGAATGAATATTCTGAAAATGAGCAATCATGAAACAGACATCTCTGTGTGTGCAAATCGGAAGGTGCAAAGTGAAATATTGAAAAATGGTGGATGTGATAACTAGGGCTCTGCAAAATAGCACCATTTCATTTTAACTTTGGTTTCAGTGGGGCAGTGTTTTGTTTCAAGTTTTGTTTAGTTTCGAAAGCACTGTTCCGTTTCGTTTCATTGAAACTGTTTTGCTGTTTCAATATTTTGCCCATAGGCTATAATGGAGAAGCACAAAACTGCCTATTATCTTTGCATTTCTTGGTTGATTCTGATAAAATTTGCAGGGATGGTAGCCACTGTTGAGACCAAGAAGCCTACCAAGTTTCAAGGAGATAGGTTTAGGGGTTTCTGGGAAACTTCACCTCAGGCTACTGACAAGCAAAATTTATGATGTATGAATGTGTGTGCGCTTTCCATCCCTCCTCCAGAGCACTGGGATTGGAAGAGACCTCAGGGAAGGATCACAGTCACTGGCCAGCTACACACAGTCAATATGAGAGCAGCCTTTTCCTCTTCCCTCTCCTTATTTTCTGTTTCCCTGCAGGCAAGCCCAACTTCAGCTTCAAAAGTTGAACCATTTTGAAACTTTCAAAACATTTTTGACTGCTTTCTTTTCAGGCTGTTTCAAAGCCTTTTGTTTCAGTTTGATTTCACTGTTTCAAGCTCTAAACAAGTTGAAACAGCATCAAAATGAAACAGCCAGCAAAATTTCACACAGCCCTAGTGATAACTTAAGTTGAAAAAAGATATGAGGAGCAAGAACTCATTGAGTTTCTTCCTCTGCTTGAGTGCAAGGTTTTTCCTAGGACCCCACAAGTTTTATTGCCACTTTTCTCCCTCCAATCCTAAAAGCAAAGTGCTACTTGTACAGAAGCAGCATTGTCTTTCTGTTGTAAGAGTAGCAACTTCCTCCTTGTGCAAAATATGTCTTCAGTATATGAACAAATTCACGACATGAGACTGATATGGTCAACATTATTTTACGTAATGGGAGGTGTACTGGTTTGTGAGCTATTGGTATTCTAGATTTGTTCTCTGTGTCACCACCACCATTTTGTTGATCTGTAAAGGAAAGTAGCATCATACTACATCCAAATGATTTGAACCTTGTTAGACTGTTAGTTATTTTCTTGGATGATTTGTTTAAAATGATTTTTCCTTTAAAAAAAATCACTTCCTTTTTCACCCACACGTAAAGTGAATATATGTTTCTGTTCAAGCTATTTGTAATTATTACTTTACCTTCTTTTTTGCTAGATAATAATATTCCAAACAATCTGAATTCCTTGTTTTCCAGCCTTTTGTAGGCACAATCACAGGAACAAAACCTTAAAACTCACTCATCAAATAACAAGATATGTTCTTTCCTCCTAAATCACTCATTCAGTTACAACAAGTTTGAAGGAATGGAAAGTAGAAGACTTGAAGCCCTCAGACACTTCTTCCTGAACAGAAAGATAGGATTGAAAAATTAAGTGACTCTACAGATGCTTCAGCAGCTGGCATGAATTTAAAGTCTTTCCTGGGCTGTGAAACATACACTTGCCTTGTGCAGTTATTGACTCATTATGTCTAAAAGTTTGCAGAGGAACCATATTCATGGTTCTTCACATTAAGCATTCTGCAGCTTCTAAGTCAGGACTGTGGACAGACTAGACTTTCTCATTCCTTATTAAATAGAAAGCATACCAAAGTTGTGAGATCTCATAGCAACCAACTTCAATCTGAGTAGACAGAATTCAAAGGGGAATTATGAATAATTAATGGACACCAGTTCCAGTCAGGAGCCAACGTCTAATCTTTCTTGTGGGCTTTATTTAAGTGAGTTGATGGTGCCAACAACAATAACCACTATTAAGGATTAAATGACCATGGAAGGTATATTATCATCCTAATTCTATTGATGGCTAATTGAAAACAGGAACTTTGAATAATTAAAAAAATGGCCACTAATATTTTTTTCTCACAAGACCTATTACCTAGAAATCTCCTCTCTACAAAGATTCCTCCTTCCCTGGCAATCATTTCCTGTATATACTAACAGATATCAGACTCAGATGTAAACCCATGCTGCGAAGGAGTAGATAGCCATCATCAGCCCCCTGAGCCTTCACTGTGCTGTTATTACATTATGTACTACAATATGGGTGTGTCTATACATCACTGTATGGCAACATTGCTACAGTGCTGTGCTTTAGCATGGTGCAATATGGGTGGTTACTGCATCGTGCATGTGGCACACAGTTAAATTTCACCATTATGTCACTGTAGCGGTACACTATACCCAGGGAGCGTGCCACTATGGCACTATACACTGTTGATCACGTGTAGCGATCACATGTGTCTACATTGCCATAGCATCCTGTACAGTGACATGGTGCATTGCTATGTTGCCATAGGACAGTATATAGATGCACCTTATCTGTCTTAATTTTTTGCTTATAACCATCGGTTGGTTCAAGCTATGGTACTGTAACTCTTTGGAAAATAGCTGCATGATTATAAGGTAGAATTATCACAAGATCCATGTGAAATAACCATCCATTTTCCAGGTTTTAAAAAGCTCAGACATGACCAGGAAACTAATATAAACATATGAGTGTTAGAAATTCCAGAGACACCTCGATTTAAGGAAAGCTTGTCTCGGTAGGAAAATTCTGATTTTGACATAGCATATTCTGTTTCTCACTTATTATAATGCTGCTTTAAAAATCTTGTGCTTCACTCTACAGCAAATCATAAGCATTCCTTTTATAACGGTTGTTAGTAAATATATGGTTAACAAAATCTTGTGTATGGTTCACAAAATATTGATGGCTTTCTGTTTAAAAATATAGTTTGTGGAAACCAAAATGTATAATGGGACTTTGTCAACTATGACAAAATTTCAATCAAGGAAAGGTTAAATTATTTTTGAGTTTTAATTTTTAAGTGCTGTCAAAATATTTTTATAACACTGAAATAATGTTTTTTATGTTATCTTTTATGCTTAGTTATAGAAGAAGAATGATTCAATGGGTGTGTCTACATATGGATTTTACTGCTGAGTAGACTATTTTGCTGCATAGTAGTGTTGCTGTCTAAGTGCATTGGCAATTAGGCCAGTTTAGATTAATTTACTACACTGTTGGATAGTACCATTAGACACAAATACTAACTGATAGTGGAGTAAATTACTGTGCTTAATCACATGTGTAGACAGTGATATCCAAATTAGTTTACTCTAGCTCAAACTGCACCAGAGTTTATTCAGTCAGTCATTGCATGTGTAGACACATGAAACATAATAAAAAAATGCTTTATTAGCTATGAATTAATTATTTTTACAACTTCTGTTTCTTGGGAAATTTCAAAAATTTGAAATTTTCCACCTGCTGGAAATACTTTTTTCCAGATCACTTTTATTCAATTTATAAATTTGGCAGCATCACCAAATTGAAGCAGAAATATCTCATTCTTATTAATCTTGAGAAGGGTATCATCCTAAAGATCCAAACAGTTTTTTACTGTATAAACAGGCTGATAATGAGATGTGTAACATACTCCTGCCAACATGCTGCCAATACTATCAGGGACACTACGTCCCTGACTAAGAAGACAGAAGTAGGCCTTGGCCTTGTTCAGTGTGCCCAACAAAACTTGGAACAGCTGCTTTATGCAGTCTTGGAGCAACCAGTAAATAAGCAACTAAAGTTGGGAAACTCATTTAGACAGGAGGCATGGGTACTCTTGCAGCAGTTTAGAGGCAAAAGCAGTGCCTTATGGGCACTTGAACAAGACAACAAAAAGTGGGATAAGACTGATTCTCATCTCAAGTGCTTCATAAGCAACCCAACACCCTATCTACCTAGGTATGAACTCCCACACAATTTATGGATTAAACCAAACAGGATTTGCTCTGGAGCTGGACACTTATCAATATCACTTTCAAAGCCTGGGAAATTTACAAGAATCTTTCAGAAATGTAACTCATTTTCCTGCCTCTTTCCCCCAGCTGTTGGACTGGAGAGATAGAGTGGCAAGGCTCTTGGCTTCTTTGCTTCCTTTTCCAACTATGATCTGGAGAGGTTATCTCACTTCAATGTTTTTAAAGGAGGAGGGAGGTTGAGTGTCGAGGACCAGTGACTCCCTTGCAGCCAGCGTTTGGAGTAAGAACCAGAGGTTGAGTTGAGCAGCCAGGCTAAACTTTGTTGGTTTCACTTTCTGCCATATGCCAAGAGAATTCCTGGAAGACTGAAAAACAAACAAAGAAAAACAAAACAAAAGATCATATTCTCACAATTGAACTTGCCTAGTTATATTTTTTTTAACCTAGAACCCGTGCACATTTAAATTCAGATGTTTGGTTTCTTTCTTTTCTTGGCTGAAATAATATTATTATCAAGTGCTGGAAGGGTTGAAGACTGCTCTGATTTCCACTTTGGCTGCTAAAAGCTTCTAAATATAATGGCCAAAAGCCACCATGCTCCAATCTGATGTTATTAAAGAACTCAGGCAGACTGTAAGAAATCAATGCATTAAAACTTTCTAATTTCTGGTAGAAAAAGTGTATTTTATGGTTATCCAACCACAGATTTATTCTGGTTTGCATTATACTGACTCTTTCCCCTCTGCCTTTAAGAATGAATATATCTTTGGATCCAGGTATCACTGTCTCAACTATTCTACATGCAACAATCCATCTTGTCAACTCCTTTACAGTGTAAATCACAGAATGGACTAATGATAGGAAACTACTATTGGGTTTCCCCAACTATGGACAAACATCATTGGATAGTTCTCAGCAAACTGCATAAACAAAAACAGTGCATTGACTATATCCCTTCCTGACCAGTACATGAATAGAGAAAGTACAGAGAGAGGAGACAGGCTCAGGGATGAAAAAGTGCTTCAGCTTATTTCTTATCTCTTTTTCTAATTCCAGAATCCATAGACTTTTCAGTGAAGAGTAGGTAAGGAAAGGGGAAGTGGAAGGGGATTGAATGTGACATAACATGATGTGTGTCATTCCAGTGTGTATCATCAGTAACCATGATCTCTAGCAACAATAAAGACTCAGTGGAACCATGGGCACATGTCCCCAGCACCATGTGAAGAAACAATCTGGCTGTTCCCTGAATAAATAAAACACAGTACTCATGGAAAAAAAACAAAGGAAACTGGTACTTCAGATGGCCCTCTGAAAGTTGCAATTTCTCAATGCTGAGCAATCTTTTGTTGAGTAGCAGCCACTACTTAATTTAGACTGGTATATTTTTCTTTTCCACATAAAAAGTTAATTCAATGAAAGCTAGACTTCACTGGTTAATTTTCCATTGCAGAGGAAGATGAGGCTGATTGATATGGTAGCATTCAAAAAATGGTGCTCAAATAATCTATCCTAAAATTAGGCTCTGTAACCCTTATGCTATTAGTCTAAGAATGATAGTTATGGTTTATGTGTAATCTGATCATATGGAAATCCCAGAAAACCAAGAGACGTCATCTGGGAGGACTCCCCCCTACCTCAAAAATTAGTGGAGCCTGGGCTACATGCTGTGCCACTTTGGTTCCCAGCCAGACTGCACCTGCCCTGCTCCACCCCTGCATTTCTGGGAAGCCCATTATAATTCTCAACAGCCAGCTGGAACCAGCTTCAAAATCCTACACTAGTCCAGCTAAGCCAGGACACATGGTCACCCTACTTACATGGTGTCTTTCAGATTAAAAACACAAGTCTTCAAGCAAATCTATTTGAACAATGTCTTTGAAAAATCAGAATATTTTATGCTTAAAAAGATAGATTATTTTTTTCAAAATTTCATCTTTACAAACTTAAACTGGACATTCAGAATAGGTTATTATAAATTCCATAATTAGATGTAATGAAAATTCAGGGTGGAACTTTGGGGCAGATCAAGATTGGTTCTGCATGTGCCTAAGCGGGACAAAAGCAGAATTTAAACCTTAGATTTTGAAGTGATCCAGACTGAAAATGCTTCATCAAGCACATTGAGTACATAAACTCTTCAGCACCTCCTCTTTTGCACTGAAAATTCCCTAGCTCCCTACAACTGAATTTCTTTGTATGCCTGGAAGCAATCCAGTTTGATCACCTACTGGGCATTTAATTCCTGCCTAAGGTCCAGTGTGATTCAATTGTTGCTGGGGAAGGGTATGAGTTGCCAAAGGGCCTTAAAGCCACACCAAAGCCACACCTGCAGCACTGAATTAAGTGCAAAACTGTGTGCAATTCTGGCAGGTGATAGGTCGGGAGCCAGGAGCAGGGAGGAGAGGAGGGATCCAGGCACACGTGTGTCCCGCACTCACGTGTGCCCCCTTACCTGACCTGAAGTGGAGGCGGATGCAGCAGCAGTGGAGCCAGCAGCAGGGGCAGCAGCAGAGCTCTTAGCGGAGTTGGTAGGGAGCCACACTCCCGAGCTGCACAAACAGAGCGCACAAACAGGCACGTTCTGTGAGAGCGTGCTGGCATTTGCATCGGCGTTCGCGCTACCTGGGGTTTGTCTGATGCCTCCACACATGGCGGGGCTGGAGTTCCCCCACCCCCTGGCCTGTGGGAGTTGCCCAGCAAGGCCTGGGGGGGGCAGGGATGGCTGACCCCCACACCTGTCTGGCAGGGGCCCACTTTAGAGCCCTGGAGGTGCAGGTGAGGGAGCTCCAGAAGAAGGTTAGCAGGCTGAGGGGAATCAGGGAGGCGAGGGATGAAATTGGTGGCTATTCCCTTTCCCTGAAGGGCCACACACCCAAGGAAGAAGCAACTTGGGAAGTGCCCTCCACTGCAGAGTGGCAGACAGTCACCTCCAGAACCAGGGCTGCTCATAACACAGTAGTACCAGTTCCTCCAGTCCAGCTGGAGAACAGGTACGAGGTACTGGCAACTCTGGAGGAGAAGGAAGGAGAGGAGGCAACTGGAGAGGAGGCAACACTACACTCTCCATGATCTGATCAAGCCAAAGGAGCCAAGCAGTCCAGGAGGAAAAAGCGTTGAGTGATCATCATAGGCGACTCCATCCTGAGAGGTCCAGAGGGCCCCATCTGTTGCCAGGACCCCTCGACACATGAGGTCTACTGCCTACCCAGAGCAAAGATTCAGGATATGAAGGGGATGATTCAGGCCATTATCCAGCCCACCGATTGCTACCCCATTCTCCTAATCAACCACCTGGGTGACAGCAATCATCACCTGCTGGAATTCACCATCCAGCGCAAGGTGGCAAAGGCCTACAGCAAGGCAGCAGCCCTAGATTTCAGGAGGGTGGACTTCAATGAGCTAAGGAGAATAGTCGGGGAAGTACTGAGGTCCTGGAGGGGAGGGGAGCCAGGTGTCCAAGAAGAGTGGTTGCTTCTTAAGGAGACGATCCTCCAAGCCCAAAGGGAAGTAATCCTAACATGGATCAAAGGGAGCAGGAGGGCGCAAAAGTCCCCATGGCTCACCAAAAGCATCCGGGAATGTCTCCTAGCTAAAAGAGAGGTGCACACCCAATGGAAGGGAGAGGCCATCACCAGGGAGGATTATACTGTGATTGCTTTTGGATGCAGGGGGGCAGTCAGGAAGACCAAGGCAGAGATGGAACTGGGACTAGCTTCCCAGATCAAGGACAACAAGAAGTCCTTTTTTAAATACATAGGGGGCAAAAAGATTCCAGGTACCATGGGGCCCCTGCAGGACATGCTAGGAAATTTAGTTGTCACACCAGACAACAAAGCTAACATATTTAACAATTTCTCTGCCTCCATTTTCCTGAGCAGGGACTGGAACAGCCCCTCCCCTCCCCCCGGATCCCCTTAGACCCCAGGGGAGGTGTACCTAGGCCAAGGGTTAGTGAGGAACTAGTTAGGGAACTTTTTGAGGCACTGGATGTATTCAAATCAGCTGGTCCGGATGATCTCCACCCTAGAGTACTGAGGTAATTAGCTGTGGTCATTGCGGGACCCCTAGCATGGCTTTAGGAGCACTCGTGGTGGTCTGGTGTGGTGCCAGAGGACTGGAAGAGGGTCAATGTGGTTCTCATCTTCAAAAACGGGAGGAATGAGAAGCCTGGAAACTATAGGCCAGTTAGTCTTACCTTGATCCCAGGTAAGCTTTTTGAGAGAATTATTCTGGCACATGTCCATGAAGGGCCTGTAGGGGACTTATGCTTAGGGGCAACAAACATGGGTTCATTAGAGGCAGGTCCTGTCAAACCAACTTGGTGGCCTTCTACAACCAAGTCACCAAATCCTTAGATAGAGGGGTAGCAGTGGACATAGTCTTCCTGGACTTTCGGACACTGTCTCTCCCCCCATTCTCATTAAGAAAGTGGCAGACTGTGGATGGGTCATTTTCAACCTGGAGAGATGTGGACAGTGGGGTTTCGCAGAGCTCAGTCTTCGGGCCCACACTGTTCAACATCTTCTTCAGTAACTTGGATGATGGGGTAAATAGCACCCTGTTCAAATTTGCTGGGGAACTCCCTTCTCATCAGTACAGACGCAGAAAGGGATCTTGGAGTCGTCATTGGTGCCAAGATGAACATGGGCTCACAGTGTGGGGATGCAGACTGGAAGGCCAACTGCACCTTGTCATGCATCCACAGATGCATCTCCAGCAGATCCAAGGAGGTGATCCTCCCCGTCTATGCAGCACTGGTCAGGATGCAGCTGGAGTACTGCGTCGAGTTCTGGGTTCTGCCCTTCAAGAGGGATGTAGACAACATGGAGAGGGTCCAGAGGAGGGCCACTCGCATGATCAGGGGGCAGCAGGGCAGGCCCTACGAGGAGTACAGGTACAGGACCTGAACCTTACAGCCTCCACAAGAGAAGGCTGAAGGGGGATCTAGTGGCATGTTACAAACTAGTCAGAGGGGACCAGCAGGCACTGGGGGAGTCCCTGTTTCCCCAAGCAGTACCAGGAGTGATTAGGAATAAAGGTCACAAGCTGGCCAAGGGTAGATTTAGACTAGATATCAGGAAGCCCTACTTCACTGTCAGGGCGGTTGGGATCTGGAACCAACTTCCAAGCAAAGTGGTGCTGGCTCCTACCCTGGGGGTGTTTAAGAGGAGGCTAAATGAACACCTTGCTGGGGTCGTTTGACCCCAGTACTTTTTCCTGTCATGGCAGGGGGTCGGACTCGATGATCTGCTCAGGTCCCTTCTGACCCTACAAACTATGAAACTATGAATTGCAGTGCTCTGGTGACATTCTGAGACTCTTATGTTTTACACAATAGTCTTGTGATTAAAGCACTTGTTCCAGAAGGTGAAAGGCAGGGAGGGGGTTAGGTTCTAGGCCCTACTCATTCTGAGGAGAGTCAAATGCGCATGTACCATGTCTCAAGACAATGCTCTAACCATCAGATTATAGAACAGGCTGGATGGAGACAAAATATATCCTTTCTGTTATGGAAACTGGACTACTATCCATTAGGGGTGTCCAAAGTGGGCCCTATTTGATTCAGATTTAGATTCAGCATGAACTGGGGACAATGATTTAATTCATTGATTTAGATCACTGTCCTGATTTGATTCAGACAAATACAAACCCGAAGATTAGATGCTGATTCAGAGAATCTGAAATTCGGACACAGACGCACTTTTACATGATTTTTCTACATACCTTGAGGTACCAGCGCGGTTTATGAATGCTGCAATGCTGGGGCAGATGGAGAGTCCCACGAAAGTGCAGGGGAACCCTCCATATGCTCAGCAGTAATCCCAGAAGTGGACTGGATGTACTGACTGGTGGAGCCAATTGGAGCACACCCCGGGGACAGGAAGTGGACAGAGCTGGTGCTGCACTCTGTTTCCCGCTGCTGGGTTGAGTGATGTGGGGCTGGCAGAGATGATAGGAGTGCAGCCTGGTAGCAGGAGGCAGGCAAAGCCAGTGCTTCACGCCAATCAGCTCCACCAGTCCCATGGAAGGCAGCCCAGTGGTGGGAGGTGGACAGAGTTGGTGCTGCCCTCTGCCGCCAGCTGCCAGGCTGAGTTCCATGGGGCTGGGGGCAGTGCAGTGCCAGCTCTGCCCAACCCCCACCACTGGGCTGTGCTTTGATCAGCTCCACCAGCCCCATGAAGTGCATTGCTGGCTCTGCCTGCCACCACTGGGCTGAGCTCCATGGGGCTGGCAGAGCTGATTGGAGCACAGTCCTGCGGCTGTGCATGGGCTGCGCCCAGTGCTGGTCCCAGGTGGCAGTGGCAATGGCTGCACCCCTGGAAGGAGTCCAGCACAATCCCACAGCCCTTCCAGGGGTGCCGGCCCCCAGATCTGAACCCGGATGACAGGAGACTGTCACTACTGCCCGGGACCAGCGGCAGTATCTGTCTTTCCTGGTGCTGTTTGTGGGTTGCGCCCAGCATCGGTCCCAGGCGGCAACAGCCTCCTGTCATCCAGTGCATATCCAAGGGCCCGCACCCCTGGGAGGAGTCTGGCATAGCCCCCCAGCCCTCCCGGGGGTGTGAACCCCCAGATCTGCTTGCCAGATGATAAGATGCTGACGAAGCCAGCAAATTTGCTTTCAAGATTTTGAGGTGCAGTTTCTGAGAAATGTCTGCACACATTGAAATTTGGCAAGCTACCATCCCTGCAATTTCCATGTGAATCAGACAACAAATGACAACATTTGAGCCATTTTCATGATTCCGTATGAGGGAAACATCGTGATTTTATGATAGCCAATGGATGAAACATCTAAATGAGTCAAAACAGCAAAACAGTTTTGATGAAATGAAATGGGACAGTGTTTCAAAATGAAATGAAATGAAACACTGTCCCTTTGAAATGATGAAATGGACATCAAAATGAAATGATGGTGTTTCACACAGCCGTACTAGGTTGCTATTCATTGTACCTCAAAATGCTGGATATGAGTCCTTTGTATACAGCTGAATAAATAATTCTGAGTAAAACTGGATCAATTAATCATTTGAAATATTCATTGGACAGCAATTTTTCCCGTTGTCTTTTTCTTGATGTTAATGCTAAAAAGAAAAAAATGTTTGACTCTAGAATTTGATCATATGAAGTATTATATTGCTTTCAGGTAACTGTGTGTGTGTTTTTCTGTGTGCAGATGAAAGATCCTTGAACAGTACTTTAGAGAACTTTTATTCCTTTGCCATTTCTTTGACAGTGGGTTTGGACACTTCCTTTGGCATGAAAGCTAGTGTTCTAATACAAGGGCAAGTTGCACTGAAATACAGCAAATCTGTAGGCTGGTAACAAGTGGTTTTTCTAGAAGAAAAGACTAGTGATAAAGTAAACACACATAATGCATCAGTGGTAAAGGAAGGAAACCAATTACAGTGTGTATGTTTTGAAATTCTAAATAGAAACAACTGGAATGTTTTTGTTCGAAAAGTAGGTTAGGAATTCTGGTGGTAAGTTTGGGAATTCTGTTTGTCTTCTATGAAAGACAAAAAGGCTAGGTGTTCATTGGCTTAACCAGTTAGTAAAATAAGAGCTGATGCAAGCCTTGGCCTAAAATTTGGATCTGAAATGGAAGTATCTTTTTCTGGACTTATCCTTCAAAAACTTTTTCCTTTTTCACACTGATCTGCACATCTTGGTTTTGACAAGGATAAGAAATGGAAGTGCTATTGTACCATGAGAAAGCACTACTTCAGCTGTACTGGACATATTTCTAAAGTCAGGATGTACTGGAATAAAAGTCATTCTTGTGATTTCAGCCCGGTTTTGCAGTCTCAAGACACTTGCATTTTTTGTACAAGGTTAAGATAGCATTCTGTCATTTGTTTTCTTATTCAACCTGAACTTCTGAACTATTTGTGGTTTATTCATCAGCAGATCTGAGCGTCTTGAAGCTTCCAAGCCCGTAAATTAGAGGCAGACATTTGTTTTCCACATAGCAGTAGATAAAAGGTGATATAATCCCCATCTGGGTACCTGTGGCCATGTGTACATGAGTGGGCAGACTGTGCAGTTGTTACTGCACAATCATTTAGTACTTCCTTATACTTATTACTGAGCAGTAGCATCCCTGCACAGTTTTTTTTTCAGATGTTACTGAACTACACAGTTTTTTTCAAATGTTACTACTGCACAGTGGCCTCATGTCACAATTAGTGCCCACCAATGCTACTGCTCAGTAGCTCATTGCTACTGCACAGTTGTGTCATGTAGATCTGCCCAGTAAAAAGTAACTGCACATTTGCAAGATATTATGATATTTATTGTCAAAATCTCATGATATCTCTCAATGAGGATAATACCATTTTACTCAGAGTGGCAAACTGGTACAATTACATGATAGGGTGAGATTTTATGAAGTATCTATGAAAACTACAAAATTATTGTCTGTCACTTTTGTGTATTCATTCCAGATTAATCTTGCAAGATTGCATTTCAGTTCTGTTGCTTGTGAACATGAGCAAGTCCAGACTAAATAGGATACAGTTAGAGATGAAATATTGTCTTTGCTGTGATATCAACATTGAGACCTCAGCAATTTTTTAAGACAGGAAAACTGAATTATAGGTGCTGTGGGCTGTAAAACCAAAAGTGGCTATGGTAATATAATGCATATTATGGGGGAGGAGGGGAATAGTTATGTTAAAAATAATTATCCTTCTGAGTTTGAAACATTTGCTTCTTTCTACAAATATGAAAAGTGTTCCCTTTCTGTGTCGAAGTTTACAGCTTTGGCTGACATTCGGGGCCCCGTGTATCCATCTGGCACCAACATGTCTATGAGTGCCTCCCAATCATACTGCTGTTATCGAATCTGTTTTCTTCCCAGGTGGTTGGAAACTTCATGTAATTTTTCAGTGTATGTCACTTGCACCATAGTGGTAAACTTTTGCAAAATACAGTAATTCATAATCAAGTTTTTAGAATCATCACTGATCAAAGATTTTAAAAAACTACCAACCCAAATTCTCTGGAACACTGTAGTGGGGTGAACAGCAATACTGAGATATGACAGTCTTTAGCTAATGTTTAATTCAGCGGGGCAGGGGCGGAAGTTTACAAGTACAAGAGAGCATTTGTCTGTTGTTATTCAAAAACCACAGAGCTAGAATTGGAATGGAATATATATGGAAATAGAATATATTTTCAATAATTTATATATTGGACTGGCTCTTTAGTTTATCTATTGTCTACATAATAGGTTTGTCAATATGGCAGAAAGGCAAAAAGAACCAAAAGCAATGTGCTATGAATGTGTTAGGTCTCTGTTGCAATCTTTTCTGCACATGCTTAACCTGCAGAATTTTTATCGCCTTCAGTAAGACTATTCAAATAAGCAAAACTAAGTATCATGACTCCTGTTCTCTGATAAAATTCTTCTTTGTACTGTAGTAAATATCTTCTTATTAGGAGACTTACAAAATCTGAACCTCAGGTAGATACCTGTAGGGACGTAACATATGTGTTCACAGGAATTCCTTGGATGGATTTTCACACAGCTGCAGCTAGTGTTAGACTGTAGCAAGTCTAACCTCTATCAGTACAGAAGTCTCTTTGACAGGAAAAGCAGTACAAGTGTAGTATAAAAATAGAGAGCTAGGAAAGAAAGGACCTATCACCTCCTACATTTTTGAGCCCAGCTTACTGAGCAGAAGTGGCAAGACATGAGAAAGTCAGACCAAGAGGGAGATGTAAAGAATACACAACCGTATTAGTTAATCCTGCTCTTCTCCCTCCAATGGAGAGACAAGAAGCCAGAATCTACTTGTCATTTTCTCCCCAACTTTCCCTTGTCCAATAATCAACCTACCTACTCAATCCATCCACTAGTTTAATTATTTGCTACTGTTTGCCCACCAATTTGGGTGGGGATATAGTTGACCTTATTTTGTAAAAGTGCCCAAATATCACTTTTGGGGAAGTAAATCGTATGTTAAAATGGAAGGAAAACTCAAGTTCTGGATGACTGTAAACAACTGTAGTTAAGACAAAATCAGTCATAGCTATGGAGAAGATGGGTTTTTTTTCCTAGTAAACTTATTGCTTCCCTAAATGACCCAAGATAAACAGGAAAAAAAAGAAGAAAACCTTTCATGTGGTTATGATTAAAGCAAGGTCTGCAAGTTGGCAGCCTATCATCAGAGGTTTCAAAGTACAAATAGAAGCTGAGGTTTTTGGTTTTTTCTTTCTTTCTTTCAAAGAATCCCCCTGCTATTTGTATGGAGTCGATCTTAGTAACTGGCATATTCTGGAGAATATGCTGTCTAGTGACTTGAAAATCTCACAACAGTAATCAGAAATACACTGGTCCTTACGGCAGGCATCAAATGGGTAACTGCCGGGTCTTTGAACTAGAAAAATAAATAGAGAATAGAACTGTATTGTATTGGTGAAGCCTGAGGCCTACTCATCTGTCTTGGAGCATGCTCTGGTGAGAGTGTTTAACTTGGATTTCTTCCATCACATGTGGTAGCTACAGGAGTAAAAGAAAAGAACAATGTTAGTTGGTATATTTAATAAAGTGTTGGTTTAACAATCTTCAGGAAACTGTTACCCCCATTTTCTCTTTCAGGAGTTTATCCTCATTGCTGTACTTCTGTGTGGGTAGATGTATTATTGGTTCATGCATTTTGTGGGGGTGGGATTCTGAAAAAATTCTATAGACATGCACACACCCACACCTGGAGGCAACACATGTTTATGTCTAGGATTTGTCCTTGTAGTTGGTTACGCAGTTTCACTGGCAATTTTTACAGCCTTGAGTTGTGGGGCTTTTTCAGTGAAAAGCTCTAAACGTGAGAATTTGGAATGCAGGGTAGCTGGCTGTTTGTTGGTTTTGGCTGAAATACATTCTTCTTCTCTTTCCTTCTGTGGCTAAAGTGTAGAAGAAACTACAATAGAGGATGCTTTTTTTCTTTATTGAGCTACTATTTTTTAACAAAAAGAATATCCTTTTAGTTCTCATTAGGCACCACATTTACTTGTATTTTTAAAATTATGTGTAATTTAAGGGTGTGCCTCTTGGAAAGGCATATCATAGTTTTCAGCTGTTCTGTATTAGGAAACACTAAGCATGTTTTCACAGCTGAATTAGTTTGTATTATAGATTATCGGGAGGAGTTTATTATAAATTAAGTATAAAACTTCATATATAATCTTGAAACAACTCAAAATCACAACTTTCTGTAGTTTGGTTTTAATTATGTATAAGTATATGTATACTAGCAAAGTGCATGATGGGGACAGGAGGGGGCCTGCATTGCCCCCCCACCAACTCGGGTTGGTGCTGGCTTCCCCACCCGTGGCTTTAGGCCCGGGCTCGTTCTCCTTGACCCCCGTTCTTTTGGGTCAGGTTCCCGGTTCCCCCCCACAGCTTTGGGTGTGGAACTGCCTGTCACCGGTAACCCCCCCTCCCCTTACCACTCCCCTTCCTCCTCTCTTCTGTGTCACCTCCCCCTCCCTGCCAGCTGTTGTTGCAAGGGGGCCCCACTCCGGCCCCTCAATCCCTGCTGTCATGGCAGTGCTCCGCCATGTGTCTCTGTCTGTGCAAAGCACTCTGATCGGCTGGTGAGACAACCAATCAGAGTGTGAATAAAGCATTACAGACAGACAGCCAAACTAAGGCTTTTATAATATTAGAATGAATTTACAGGCACCAATTATTTAGGAATACAAACCATCTTTAAGCCTGGTCTAACTCATCAGTGGTTCTTCCATATTAAAGGATATCATTTAAGTGACTGTGTTTGGATATGTGCAATCCTAAATTCATACCTCTTTTAACATCACTAGAGTGTGCGTCAATAACGGTAACCTATATGCTATTTTCTATGAAAATACAAAAAAGGGAAAATTTCATTTAGTTTTTAAAATAATTACATTTTGTTTCATACAAGTTAGTTGTTAAGAGCCTGTGTGCTATTACGTTGTCAATAAATGGTAAAAAATGGCTAATAGAAATTCAGCCTTTACTCCTTGAGTGTTATGGAACTCTACTAGTGTAATGTGGTGCGAGTGAATGGGACATGCACTCCAGTCCCTGGGATGTTGGGTGGCACATCATCCCAGGGGTACTGCTTCCCTTTGCCTCTGTTGCTTCTGCTGCCTGCCTTGATGACACTCAATGTTGATGCAGGCAGTGTGCATCATTGAAGGCCAAGGCATTCTGGGAATGACAGTTTTGTAGCACAGCAGTGTAGTTCACTGCTGCTTGCATGTGGGGTGGAGAACTGACCAAATTTTTTGCTGCTTAATTCAGCATTTTCTTCATGCTATGGACATTGTTTCTTGCCATAGAAGCTTGGCTGAAAGTTTCCCTTTGGCAGCAGCAAACTCCACTGCCAGTCTAGAGAAGTACAATTCCCAGAATACCTTGCATTCCAGGAGATTGCCTACGTTTCTGCTCTGTTCTTATGCTTGCAATCCAGAAAGAAGGAGAGGAGTGGGGGCAAGAGTGGCAAAAGATGAAATAGCTGCCTAAGGCACATTTTTTCCACACTATGCCTCTGAGAAACTCTGCTATTTTCCTGGCAATGCAGAGGGCTTACAATGTGCATGGCTAGAGCAGTGATGGGCAAAGTCCAGCCTGTGGGCCAGACCCAGTTAGCAGTGGATTTCATTTCCCAGCTGCCCCTGTGCATGGCTAGGGCCAGTCTCCATGGAGACCCCAGCCACAGCTGCATGGGAAAGCTCAAAGCTCAGGTTGCCATGAAGACCAGCCACAGCTGTGTTGGCAGCACACTCAGCAAAGCAGGGCAGGAGGCTTCTCTGGAGCCACTGGGATCTTGTGATGGGGGCAGATTTCTCTGGAACCAGGGCAGAGTCGCGCTTTGTAGGGGCTTGCAAGAAGGGGATCATGGCTCTGCCCCTGCTCCATACCAGGCTGTCACCACTGCAAGAATCTGGGGCAGAGCCATGATCCCCTTCTTGCATGCCCCTGCCCAGACAATGCAGGCTACAGATCACGGCTCTGCCCTGGTTCCAAAGCAAGCTGCCCCCATTGCAAGATCCCAGTGGCTCCAAAGAAGCCCCCTGCCCTGCTCTGCTGCTGCACTGCCAGCACAGCTGTGGCTGTGGTTGGTTTCCATGACAACCCCAGCCTTGGGCTTTCCCATGCAGCTGCAGCTGGACTGCTGGGAAACAGAGTCCTGCTACTGGCTGGATAGGTCATTTTGCCCACCCCTGGGCTAGAGGATCTTGCTGCTGCAAATATTTTCATAGTTTCATAGTTTCTAGGGTTGGAAGGCACCTGAGTAGAACATCTAATCCGACCCCCTGCCATGGCAGGAAAAAGTACTGGGGTCAAATGACCCAAGCAAGGTGTATATCTAGCCAACTCTTAAATACCTCCAGGGTAGGACCCAGCACCACTTCTCTTGGAAGTTGGTTCCAGATCCTAGCCACCCTGACCGTGAAGTAGCGCCTCCTGATATCTAGCCTAAATCTACCCTTGGCCAGCTTGTGACCATTATTTCTGGTCACTCCTGCTAGTGCTCGGGGGAACAGGGACTTCCCCAGTGCCTGCTGGTCCCCTCTGACTAATTTGTAACAGGCCACTAGATCCCACCTCAGCCTTCTCTTTTGGAGGCTGAACAAGTTCAGGTCCTGTAGCCTCTCCTCATAAGGAGAGTGGCCCTCCTGATCATGCGAGTGGCCCTTCTCTAGACCCTCTCTATGTTGTCCACGTCCCTCTTAAAGTGCAGCACCCAGAACTGGACACAGTACTCCAGCTGCGGCCTGACCACTGCCACATAGAGGGGGAGGAGGTGTCCTTGGACCTGCTTGAGATCCAGCTGTGGATGCATGACAAGGTATGGTTGGCCTTCCTGACTGCATCCCCACACTGTGGGCCCATGTTCATCTTGGCACCAATGATGACTCCAAGATCCTTTTCTGCCTCTGTACTGACAAGAATGGAGTTCCTCAACTTGTAGGTATGGTGCCAGTTGTTCTTCCCCAGGTGCATCACTTTGCACTTGTCGGTATTGAATCCCATCCTATTCTCATCCGCGCACCCTTGTAACCTGACTAGGACTGATTGCAGCCTAGTCCTCCCTTCTAGCATGCCCACATCCCCCCACATCTTCATGTCATCAGAAAATTTGAACAGGGTGCTTTTTACCCCCTCGTCCAAGTCACTGAAGAAGAAGTTGAACAGTGCGGGCCCGAAGACTGAGCTCTGCGAAACCCCACTGCCCGCATTCCTCCAGGTCGAAAATGACCCATCCACTACCACTCTCTGGGTCCCATGTTGGTTGACCCTAAGCATGATCTCCCCTGCTGGCCCCTTGTGGATATGCACCAGACTAATTTTCTCAAAAAGCTTGCCCATGATGGAGGTAAGACTAACTGGCCTATAGTTTCCGAGGTTCTCCTTCTTTCCCTTTTTGAAGATGGGAACCATGTTGACCCTCTTCCAGTCCTCTGGCACCACACCAGAGCACCATGTGTGCTCGTAAAGCTGTGCCAGGTGTCCTGCAATGACCTCAGCCAATTCCCTCAGTAATTTAGGGTGGAGATTGTCCGGACCAACTGACTTGAATACACCCAGTCCCTCCAGAAGTTCCCTAACTAGTTCCTTGCTAACCCTTCACCTAGGTGCACCTCCCCTGGGGCCTGAGGAGGGCCTAGTGTGGTGGTGACTGTTCCAGTCCCTGCTCAGGAAAATGGAGGCAAAGAAATCGTTAAATATGTTGGCTTTGTCATCTGGTGTAACGACCAAATTTCCTAATGTGTTCTGCAGGGGCCTCACATTACCCGGAACCTTCTTTTTACCTGCTATGTATTCAAAAAAGGACTTCTTGTTGTCCTTGATCCAGGAAGCTAGTCCCAGTTCCATCTCTGCCTTGGCCTTCCTGACTGCCCCCCTACATCCCTGAGCAACTGCAGTATAGTCATCCCTGGTGATGAACCCTCCCTTCCATTGGGTGTATGCCTCCCTTTTAGTAGGAGACATTCCCGGATGCTTTTGGTGAGCCATGGGGGCTTGTGTGCCCTCCTGCTGCCTTTCATCCATGTTGGGATTACCTCTCTTTGGGTTTGGAGGATTGTCTCCTTAAGGAGCGACCATTCTCCTTGGACACCTGGCTCCCCTCCCCTCTGGGACCTCAGTGCTTCCCCGACTATTCTCCTTAGCTCATTGAAGTCCGCCCTCCTAAAATCTAGGGCTGCTGCCTTGCTGCAGACCTTTGCCACCTTGCACTGGATGGTGAATTCCAGCAGGCAATGATCACTGTCGCTCAGGTGGTAAAGCACCCGCAGCACCCTCACCAGGTCGTCTCCCAACAAGGCGTCTCCCCTGGTGGGTCTGTGTACCTCCTAGATTAGATGGAGGTCCTGCATTCTGGCTAAGAACCTATTTGAGCAGTCAGATCTGGCTGACTGCTCTTTCCAGCAGATGTCTGGGAAGTTCAGATGCCCCATGACTACCACATCCTTTGACTTCACTACCTCTGTGAGCTGACCTAAGAATTCCTGGTCGACCTTTTCCCCTTGGTTGGGTGGTCTGTAGTAGACCCCCACTGTTAAGTCTTTTTCCCCTCGACTGCCTTGTATTCTAACCCAAAGCACTTCAGAGTGCCCTTCCTCTGATTCTTTGTTAATTGACGAGAATGGGTATTCCTCCTTAATGTAGAGTGCCACGCCCCCCACATCCTATACTATAATTCATGACTTCTCAACCCTTCAGTCCAGGCACAGACATTATACTTTTACCAGTATAAGTGATTGGAAACCAGTCTATACGCATAACAGAAGAGAAGCTCAGCACACAAAACTGGTCTATACCTGTAACAGACCAGAAGCTTGGTGCACAAATACTGGTTTAAAAATGGCAGAACCCAGTCTAAGATTTGATCCCTGACTAGAAAGTGAATGTGTGTTCTGTTCACTAAAGTAAATTCATATTAAGGTAGAGATTTAGCTATTCCAGAATAACTCCTTTTGTGGATAAACCTTAAGACCTTTTTTGTCCAATTTTCTGTTTCACATAACCACATTTTCACAAGTTTTCATGAGACTTAGGAGTGTCTGAACTTTATTGAAAACAAAAATCAACATAAAAATGTTTTACATTTGCCAAATAAAAGGGTCACTGAAATAGATATGCAGGCCTTATCCGATCAAATTTTGGGGGAATTATTTCTTACAGCCTTTGCCCAACTCCATGGTTGACAACTCTGAACAAATAAGCAATACACAGAGCTCTAAAACCATTGAATAAACTTAGTTAAAAAATTTTTATAGTAAATGTCTGAGACTGTCTGTACCACTTATGAGAATTCCACAAATTATTTGTGGCAGAAAAATCTCTAAATAGCAGTAGCTACTATGTCTTTATTGACTATATAAAAGCATGCAGAGATGATTTTCTTTTGACATTTGGCATTGCTGTTCCATTTATCATTGGAGGTACAGTTAATTGGACTAAATGTTCAAGTTTAAAATAAGTACACATTAATCACTTCTAATTAGGAAAAGGATTTAATTTAGCTCTTTAATTTAAAATTAAACTCAGGTACTTTTGTAGACTCCATGATTGTTTTGGGTTGCTCTAAGTTGTTTTTCTTTTCTGTCTGATAAGAAGCTAAAGAACTGTACCATCTATAGAAATTTTACCCCTTTACTGTTCAGTCACCCTTCATTCCTAGTTCAGAAGATTTTGGCAGTGCCTCTTCCAGTGGTTTTTGATTAACCTGTTGTCTTCAAGCAGTGTACAGCCATTTTCAGATCCAAGTGCGGTGAGTCCACAAAAACATGGTCCATACACCGCCTTGATTGCACTGAAGAAGCTCTGCATGTCATGATTGTCAATAAACTGTTGGATTTCTTTTGTCTTCTCTCCCCACTATTTGTTTTTGGTTTCTTGAATCTTCCTCTGGGCTTCAGCTTTAAGCCATCAAAATGTTCCTTGCTTCTGGCTGGCAAAACCATCTTACATTCAGTCACAGAAAGCTTTTATCTTCTGATTGAGAAGAGTTTTGATCTCAGAGTGGTTTTCATCAAACCAGTCCTGATGACATTGGGCAATAAAGCCAGTTGATTCTGTACAAGCTTCATGGATGGTCTATTTTAGAGCTTGCCAATCTTTCTTAACATGAGTGTTATCATTTTGAATCCTAAGATTGTGAAGTTTCTGACTGAGATGTGTTTGGAGGTCTTTGCAGTGTCTAGGGTCTGAAGGCATTTGATGTTGTACTGTCTTTGGACTGATTTGGTTTGCTTCTGATGTTTCAGTGCAATCTTGATAGATATGCTTAATCTCACTAAGTGATGATTCAACAGTTTCTGCAGCAACACTGTGCAGCATGACTCCATTCTGTCTTACCTTGGAGTGGGGCTGGACCACATGTTAACCTTACATGACCACCTGAAGGTAGCTGTCAAGATGAAGATAGGGGTCAACTGGGTCCAGAAACTGGCAAACATAAGCTGTGGAACATAAATATCAGTATTATGGACATCAGCGCTAGCCCTTGTATACTCCATAGCTGCGTACTATATTGTATGGACCAGAAGCAGTCACACTCAACTTTCTAATATTCAGCTGAGCTATGTAATGTGGTGTATCATTGGAACCCTGAAGTTGACCCTAACGTCTTGCCTACCCATACTGTTGCACATCGCTCCTCCACACATTAATTGTGAGGCAGCAAGTCTATGGGAATCCCAGTGAATTAAGAAAAACAAATATGTCTCCCCATCCACCAGGATCTTTACAATGCCCCTCACCACTTCCTAAAGTCACAGAAGCCCTTCTGGATCAATGCGCTTAACGTTCACCAGTGTGGCTTCAACCCTGACGAAGCTTGAAAAACCAAATGCAGTTCACAGGAAATCCCAAATAAATCCATGTAGAAGGCCCCTGGCTTTGATCTCCTCCAGTGTTCATGAGTAACCCTAAACTATATCCTCATAAACCATTGGAGATGCAGATACTTGATGCACAAATTGAAAATTTAAAACTCTCCAGTATATGACAGGTCACCCAGAACAGATTGTGGAACATATAATGACTCAATGTCCAATCCACAAATATGAAGGAGGTATCACAGTGATGCACTCTTCTGCTCCTGATGCAATTGTCTGGCTCAACCACCTAAATGTAAAATTATAGTTGCTGTTCTATATCTACATCAGCTATACAAAAGAAGCAGAAGGTCCAGCAGTCTCAGTACTTCTTATGACATGTGTGATACAGATATCTTTTAAATCATGTGGTCTTAAGATGTTGTAGTCAAGGAGGTACCATTGTCTTGAGCAGAGGTGTTACTATGTTGATTGGTACCTGTCATGTTGTCTGAAGATAGTATTAGTAATGACAATACTCTTCATGTTTACTGATTGAAAGGATGCCATTGGAATTGGTCTTTCCCACTCCTTCCTTCCAAATGGTGCACCTCCACAAGTTCAAGTCCCATCCAACTCTCACATCAAAATCCCCAAGGAGGATGATTTTGTCCTTTTTTGGGATGATAGGATTTCATCAAGGTCAGCATAAAACTGTTCTTTCTGTTCTTCCTCAGCATTGGTGTTGTGGTACATGCACTAATGATGGCATCAGATTCTAGAAGAACCTACCCACCCCCTCCTCCCTTGGATGGCGTTTTTCTGCACATCTGGTTTTTCTGAGAACAGTGATATTAATGTTATACTGCAAGAGTTCTCAGATGACAATAGCTGTTCAACAGTCAGATCTGTCACTGTTCAGGTATGTGACCAATTCCAGGATGCAAAGGACATTTTTGTGTTTTGACTGGAATTTAAGTGATCCTTCTAGAAGTGGCTATTCAGTTGGATAAGGTTCTGGGATAGCTTATGTTTGAGGCACCTTTTCTAGCCCCCTTTCCATGTGGGGTGAGCAGAGGGGATCCTAAAAGAACATCTTAGTTGTGATTGCAGCTACTGAATCATCCTCTGTCCCATACCAAGAGTGAAACAACTATCATGCAGCTGCTGCCTGTTGTGGATGTGTGACTAGGTACTCTTGGTGATTACTTTGTCTGTCTCTGTGGCCATTCATTTCTTGCTGCAGGACTTTGTAAAAGTTATGGATGTTAGTATTGAGAAGCCTGTGCATGATGTGTGTGTTGTTTTATGTGAGGAGGCCATTGCATATGGACAACTACATGGATCTTGGTGGAAGAAAAATCTATGTCCAGTGGCAAGGAGATCCAAGACAACAGGGTTTCTCTTCCACTGCCGCCTTCATCCACCTTCACAGCTGTCAGAAAGTATGTCTTCTGCATCTGCCTGCTCCACCATTGAGGTTTTTGTGTTTTATTGAATTGGACTGCTCTTCATCTGATACCTAACCTTTGACATTACTGCCACAGAAGTACAAGACTGTCAATGGTGGTGTTCTTAGGGTCATTGGTACAAGCAAACCTCTCCACCCTGTTAAGGTGGCAGTCAATGGGGAGGTAAGTGTAGGTACATACATGATCAAACTAGATCTGGCTTTTTATCCAAAACTAGATCCCGGGTTGCCAAAGTGTTTGCAATGACTATGCATACTAGACATGATCAGGACAATTAAAAATGATCTTGAGGAATAATTATGTTTGTTTTTCTAGGAAATCTGAAGAAACCACTGTTTGTGTAATTCTATGAAAAACTTTTTTTATAAAAATGGAAGAGCAGGAATATTTTTCCAAGTACACTCTGTAAGTTTCAAATCTACCTATCACTGATAAAAACTATGCATTTCTTAGTGCACCTGGACAATGTAGTAAACAGTTCCTGAGTAATGTTGAGGCAGATCAGGATTCAGGAGGATTTTATTTTATTTAGAAACTAGTATATTGTTTAGTATGCAAGCTTGTAATTTCATTCTTTTTTAT
Source organism: Crocodylus siamensis (assembly GCF_052110815.1). Taxonomy (NCBI): domain Eukaryota; kingdom Metazoa; phylum Chordata; order Crocodylia; family Crocodylidae; genus Crocodylus; species Crocodylus siamensis. Next base: position 113,226,965 of record NC_143396.1, on the reverse strand, counting down.
TTGAAGGCACAAAACTCAAGAACCCAGTGTTAATTCATTATTTTCTAAATAAAGTTACATAAAATGTTAGCTTTTCCTGATTATAGCTCCCTAATTGCTAAGATTACAGCTCAAAGAATCTCTTGGTACTACACTCCTTTCAATAATTTAACACTGTTTGAAGGTGCACATTTTTCTATATAAGGAGAACTAATAGGTTATATCTTTAAAAAATAATTCAAGAGACATTTAAAGTACATTCTTGTATCTTTTCTCCAAATTACATTATTAATAATTTAGGAAACTACCCACCAGTAAAAAAAAGCTCTATTCTGCCAACTACCTGTTGATTCTATTTGTAAAAAGGAAGACATCTGTATTTTTCATTCTAAATACCCAGTAATTAGTCAGTTCAGCCAAGGAGTTCTCTCTCATTGCATCTATTCACAAAATAAATATTTTTACAGGTCTGCTGAATGACAGGTGATGCAACAGAGAGGAAAAATCAGAAATATATTTAAGTTGCTTTACTACTGTGATTCATATTATAGCGTCTGGACGTAGCTATAAAGATTCAGCTACAGACAAAGAAGTGGGGGAGGTAAAGGATGAAAGGACTGATAACTAGCACTGCAAAAATTAAATAGTTGAAGTATTTGTGAAAACTATATTAGCCAACAGGGATTTAAAGAAGAAGAATCTCATTCACCTGTGGCATTTTTGCAACAGTATACATAAACCATCTTTTATGTTTTGATGTGAATATTTAATTCAATGTCATGCTGAGGCTAGATCTTCTCTTCCCCCCCCCCCACCCAACCCTCTCCTCTCCTTATCACCAGCCAACTCTTAAAAAAAAATTTTTATACTAATCTACTGACAACATTTCTGGAACAGAGCCATTTCAGTATCAGAGCTAGAACAGGTTATGGGTAAGTTAAAGGCCTCCAAACAATTGTTGCACTAAGACAACATGGTCCCGGGTGAGGGTGCGCAAAATGAGCCCTATTTGATTTGGATTCAGATTTGGCCTGAATCAGGGACTGTGATTTAATGCATTGATTTGGATCATTGTCCCTGATTTGATTTGGCCAAATCTGAATCTGAAGAGTCGATGCTGATTCAGAGAATCAGTGATTTGGACATAGATGAAGCTTTAAATGTTTCTTCTACATACCTCGAGGTTCCAGTGTGGCTTGTGAATGCTGCAATACTGGGGCACATGGAGCATCCCACAGGAGTGCGGGGGGGGCGCTCCCCACATGCTTGGTAGCAAACCCAGAAGTATTTCCGGTTCACTTCTGGTTCCATGGGGAGCACGCAGGCTCCCCCCCATGCTCCCCTGGGTTGGCAGTTGGCTGCAGGGGGACGGTGTCCGTTCTGACCCAAGAGGCCCCAGCCACCAAGTCGAGGGGGTGTCGGGTGCCCCCCGTGCACTGTCTGGCACACTCGGAAGTGCTTCTGGTCCACTTCCGGATCTATTGCCGAGCACATTGGAGAGGCCCCCATGCTCCTGTGGGATGCTCCACGTACCCCAGCATTGCAGTGTTCATGAGTTGCCTGCTACCTAAAGGTATGTAGAAAAAACATTTAAAGCTGTGTCTATGTCCAAATTGCCGAATTTTTCTGAATGTCTTCAAATTGATTCAGAAGGTTCTGATTTGATTCAGATTCAGAGATTCAACCACTGAATAGGGCCAAATTGAATCGGGGACCGAAGCTTTGTACAGCCCTAGTCCAGGGTCTTCTATGTGGCTAGGATGATTAGGAACTATGGAACGCAGCTTCTACAATGTCCCTGCTGACAGAAGACTGCATTTTTACAAAACCAGATACTGGGGCAAGAACTACTTCTCAATAATTAGCCATACCAAGATTTTCTTGGAATTTCCTTTCTGTTCCATCACAGTGCCAAACCCTCTTAACATTTTCAACTGTCCTTTTAATGCATGTATCAAACTAAAAAATGTATGTTCAAGAAGAGTATAAAGCTTTCCTCCTTACATTGTTTTTTTCTGTTTTCTCAAACTTGGTCAGAAAATTCCGACTGAATCAGATTTTCAGGGAATTGGGAATCAGGGAAAATTTCAGGGGATCTGGGGAAATTTCATAATAATTTTCAAGAGAAATTTACCCCACAAAAATCTTTTTATAACAAGTTCCATAGCAGGCTGGAAATTGTAAACCATATGTATAGATAAAATAACATAAATGGTACAGCTGTCTAAGGCTGTTTATTCAGGATTTTAACTGTGTATTTAAGTGAAGAGGAAAAAACATGCTTAAGTCAGGAAAAAGAATGATGTGTGTTGCTAGAGAACAAAGCAGATTTACAACATGAAAAGGTAAAATATTTTGCCAAAGTAATTAGATGATATAAGCAGAAGGCAGGAAAGTCAGCTATCTTTTATATACATTTCTAAAACATACTGTTAGACATTTCTTGCTTCCCATCCCTTTAATAGTAGCATAATCTGTTCAACACTGCAGTTTCATTTACCATTGTTTACTTGTGGATTACTGCAGGATGTGATAAAGTATATCATTATGTTTTCTCTAGTATATGAGTAGTCAATAGTCTGGTGGTACATTTTTTGGCAAAGGTTGCACAGATAATGGGGAAAAAATTAATGCTGCTTCTTGGAAAAGTAATACTATGAAACAATTTTTGTGGTCATTATAGGGATGCTGTGTAACTGAAGGAGATATTGCCTTTGTTGTGTGGGTAGGTAGGGACAAGATACAGTCATATCATCAGTCTGTCCCATTGCAAATAGGAGAAATGTGGTAGGATTTTTTTTTTTAAGTTGAGTTCCACAATCTGGAAATGTTTGAGTCCCCATGGTGAATGGCAGTTTTCATTCAAGTAATGAGTCCAACTTAAAATAGGAACCTTAGCTAAAAGTTCAGAACAACTTCCAGCTATTTCTGAAAATATTAGCACATGTATTAGCTTTCACTCTGTATAGGCTGAAAGTTGCTGCTACAGTGTTCAGCCTTAAAGCCTTGCCTCATCTTCCACTACTTTCCTGTTAACACAATTCAAAGTGCCTTAAAACGGCACCTGACTAGGATGTGTAGTTTATTTTAACAAAGGCACATGACTTGAATAGCACACCTAAGGCTTTATTTTGGTCCCTTCCCTTAATTCCTTGCCAAGATTTTGATTGTTTGAATCCTATCTAGCATTATGCTTTAGTCCTTTTCATCTTTTATTTATGTATTAGCTGTAGCAGCTGAATATGAGCCCCTGAATTCTTCCCATAACGTCTTCTAAACCTCTGTAAAGAATGAAAAGAGTTTAAGAAAAGGCCAAAGGAAAGTGTGTGTGTGTGTAGATCTCCCACTGTGAAAACCCCCCCTGCTGTGCTGCACATTATCTGCGTGGTGAATGCTTGCCTGTGCAGTTCTGTGGTTTGCGGTGCTGCAGACAGGTCTGTGGTGCCACATACTGCACATGCATTGCTCATCTGGACACGTCCATAATGTCCTCTGGATCAGATCACCATTCAGTGAGGCTCACCGACCAGTAATTCTTCAGTTTTAAATAACCTTACTTTACCTGTAGTCATTTTCTTTATTTTGTTACATGCAATTGCACATACTGTACCAGTGGGATTTTTTAAGCTGGAATCAGTGTGAACTCGAATGTGAACCAGTGAAATTCAAGAAAACTTCAATTATTAACATTTTCAGGACCCTAAAAGCTGAGTTGTACCTGTTAAAGATTTCTTGTGATGTATGGTCATTAACAAAAGAGAGCATTTTTGGTAATAAAATCCGATTCATAGTGGCATTTGTAATTTTGAATATTGAGTACTGAATTACCAACTGTTTTTAAGTAATGCAGATATGCTGATAGGTCAAGCTGAGAACTCAATGACCCTTTCACTAAATTTACCTGGATAAAACATAATAATAAAAAGTATTGATCATCTTGCATTCTAAATACAGTGAAGTCTGAAGGAATAAATTTTGCTCATGATCTGCATTCAGATCAATTGATTCAAAGGTAACACAACATGAATAGTGCCAATTGTCAGTTCTTATTAATTAGCCTTAGATCTGAAATACAGGAACAAAGCAGAACTAAAAAATGTAGAGAAAGCTAAAATTGAAAACCAGAAAAAGATCTAAATATTATGGAGTAGAGAACACAGATACAAATTATTTTTCAGACAATTTACGTTTGTTCATGAATTTGGATGCAATACATCTTTAATTTTGCAACTATGTAAGAAAATTTCTTAATCTGAATAGTTGTACTGGGTTCAATGGCTTCAAAAAAGTAAAGCTGCTCAGGTATCCAGGTTGTAGCTGTTTTGGTTTAGAGGCAAAAGGAATCAGAATTCATGGTACAGGTGATATGTTTTATTAGATCAACTAGATTTTTGTAAAAAAAAAATCTTTAATTGCAAGCTTTTGAGCACAAGCACCCTTCTTTAGGCATAGGAGAAAAGATTGTAAAGCATCATCACAGAGCCCAGAGATACCTCACCACATAAGAAATTCCTGCCCAGAAAAGCACTCCATCTTTTTACTCTTCTGTGAAATATGAAACATCATAACCAGAAGGAAATCTGATTACATCCTGCTTGCTGCTAAAAAACTTCCAGGTAAAAAGACTATTCCAACTTTTCTCTGAGCCTAACCTGCATAAAATGAACTGTGCCAAACAGGAGTTATTTACCACACCTTTAAGTCTCCTATGAAATATGAACTTTCATTTCTATTTGGGAAAACCTTTTTTTCTTATGCCTGAAGAAGGGTGCTTGTGCCCAAAAGCTTGCAATTACAGATTTTTTTTTCTTTTGCAAAAAATCTGGTTAGTCTAATAAATGATATCACCTTTACCATGAGTTCTGATGCCTAAACCTGCTCATGTGTTCATTTTTCCAGGATTAGTGTCCATGTAGTTCATGGTCTGGGTGCTGCTTTCTTCTATGGCCCCAGTCCCTCTTTATTTTCACATCTAAGTGTCACCTACAGGTAGGTGAATATAAGCTTCTGAACCCTTCCCTATATCTTCTGTGATAAAAAAAACAAACAAAAAAACCAACAACACATGGTACCAACCAAACAAATGTAAGAGGCACATGAAATATATAACAGACTTTCTAGCTTTTATTTTTTTTATTCTTTTTTTTTTTCCTAGTGATCTTTTAGTTTTACAGAAAGAAAATCAGATAATATTAGTCATAAAGACAATCAGATAATATTGGTGGCATTTCATTTAGCAATTATTATAGGGAAAAGAAAAGAAAAGGTGATCACAAACAATACATTATGTCTTCTCTATTGGAAAAAACTAAATTTTATTTTAAAGACAGTCCCTTGTAGTTATATATATATAATATACTACAACAAGTTTGTATACACTCACGTATGTATGCATGTATGTATGTCTATATATTAGGGGTGTGCAAAATGGAGCCTCGCACAGCCCTAACATGTATGTGTGTGTGTATAAAACTACAAGGGACTTTCTCTCTATATATATATTAATTTGTATTTAATATATTAATATGTATATTTTTAATACATTAATGTATTAATACAATAATATATATACATACATATATGTATATGTATAGGACAGGGGACATACATATACATACATATATATACACATATATAAATATAAAACTACAAGGGACTAATATATATATCATGTGTGCATGTGTGTGTGTAAGGACTTATTTTTCTTGCATCTTGATTGTTTTACAAAATTTTCTCTTTTTCTGTTTTGTTTTTTTGTTTAGATCTGTCCAAGAATTGCTGACCTGAGATTCATGATACCTGGTATTATTTCAGTTGTAAGAGTATATATCAATGGAAGTGACTCGGACTAATGTATGTTTTAAGCCTTTGAGCATGCCCTTTGCAAACTAGATGTCTCCAAACACCAAAGAAGATTTATGCCCAGCTAAGTATTAGTATAATTAATGGAAACAGTGTTGATTCTTGACTGCTATATAATGAAGTGTACGTATTAGATAGAAGTCAGTTGTGGCAGCTAAGGCTTTTTTTTGGGGTTTGCAATATTGCTGAGGTGGTTGGAGGCAACAGAAACAAGGTTTCAAGTTTATCTATGTCACCCTTTACAGAGGGATGAATGCATTTGGAAAAAAAAGGGTTTCTATAGTACAGTAGCATACAGTGGCTGCCCTGGGCACTGACTTTCATAGATTCATAGATGTAGGGTCAGAAGGGACCTTGTAGATCTTATAGTCTGAACCCCTGCCCTGGGCAGGAGAGAAAAATGGGCTCAAATGACCTCAGCCAGGTAAGTGTTGAGCCTCCTCTTAAAGACCCCCAGGGTAGGAGCCATCACCACTTCCCTGTGAAGTAGTGCTTTCTAATGTCTAGTCTGAACCTACTCTCAGTTGACTTATGGCTGTTATTCCTTGTCACTCTAGGAGATGCTTGGGGGAACAAGGTCTCTCCCGAACCCCACCGGTTCCCCCTAGCAAGTTTATAGATGGCCATCAGGTCCCCGCTCAGGCTTGGACGCAGGTGTTCTGGTGGATGTAGTCTTTCTGGACTTCAGGAAGGCCTTTGACACTGTCTCCCATCCCATTCTCATTAAAAAGTTTGAGTAGGCGGGGGGAGGGCAAAAAAACTGCAGCTGTCACAGATGCATAATCAGGCCAACAGCAACAGGTGATAACTGGAAGTCACTGCTTGAACCTGTGTGCAAGAGCTCAGCTACCTTTAATGCCTCTGCATTAGCACTTTACCCCATAATTCAATGAATGTTTTTAAATGAACTGTGGCAGGTTTCATTAACCTAAGACTGAATTGTCATATTTTTGTGCAGGTGGTAGAAACATGCAATTCAATTCAATTTATTAAGGATTCTAGATAAATGCTATGCTCCCACAGATAACGTAATGCACATAGAACCATAATATAAATAAGTTCAAACACAGTAACTGAACTACAAATATTATATTAAAAATAGAGCCCACCAGCATAAAAACATTATTAATATAAAAATAGTAGTGAATCAAGACATGAATTGATAATGTTGTTGCACATAGATCCACAATTGAGGCAATGACATCAATTCTAATGTGAAAATGTATTACTCATAGCAGTAATAAAGGGTATTTAACTCTAATTAATTCAGGATGAAAACGTGAAATTATTTCTGTTAGATTGCTTCTCAGTAGCTTCTGTGGGCTAAACTATTTGCCTTCATTGTGTTCTGAATATAAGTGGCCAGACCCTAAACTCATTTCACTGGAGTTAAAATGGAGTAACATAAATCAGAATCTCATCCACCAAATAAATATCCTCAAGATAACTCAGCCAACCATAGCTTGAAATATTTCCTTAAGCCCTGATACGAACTTTTTCAGTATTGAGACAAAAACACCAGGTAGTGTAATGCCCATCCTTATATTTTACATTTTCTATGGATGAACATAAGACTTTAAGTTCTGTTGGTATTCTTGCTACCCAGAAGCATAAACAGATTATATATGGTGGACCAAATTCTGTTCCCTATGGATATGAATGATGTACATGATAATTGTTTTGAATAGACTTATTTTATTTGTATCCTAATCAGTATGTGACAGACTTTTTGGCACCCAAGGTTGCTGAGATTGATAAATCCATTCTAAAGGAAAAGATTCACTAAATCAGATTTAATGATTGTCTATTCCTAGTACCATAACACAGCTATAGTGCTCTGGACTTTTTCTGGTGACATTAACATTTTCATAAAACAGAAGTTAATTTTCAATAAAACAGACCATATTGTAACTAGTCATTTATTTAAATGAAACTAAAGCATAGGCCCCATGTTTATGAAAAGCTGCTTTGAATTAAAGATAATAGTTAACAATATTCACTATACATGGAGAAGGCAGTGTTAATGTGGTTATGTAAAGAATATCCAACAACTATCTGTCTGGATATATGATCATGAGCAGTAGATTGTTTGTTGTCAAAGGCCTGAGTGGCTAATAAATGCTGGCAATGGCTTGGATTTGCTGGAATGCTGCACAGCTGCACCATTAGTCAGACTTTCCCTTTTCTGAATTCTATAATCCCTTCAATATTGCATTAAATATGTTTTCAATATTTATCTGGATAAAAATGTGCTGAATGTTGCAACTGTTCAATTCTAGTGTTTGTCACACAGGATATCTGTGTAAGGCAGAAGGTAACAGCATCTTTATTGTTAATATCTAGTGTAGTACTTTCTTGTGTACAGCTCATTCATATGCTTGTATTTGGGATATTTACAGCAGTCAGTAAGACTTTGTGGTCATTTGGAGGTAGGGGCATGTTAGAATGACTGAAGCCAAATATTAGGCCTTTGTTCTTGGCTGAACTTACTGTACTGACCCATTGCTCTACACAAGAACCTGAGTCCCTATAGATCTCAGTGTCAGAAACTAGTCCAGTAGAACATAACAAATGGCTTTTGGATTTGTTGTACTCTACAGTCCAAATCCTTGACAAGCCAGGAATAGAAATGGTTTATGAACATGTCACTAGTTTTTTTTTCTATTAGTATTCCTAAAAGATCAACCAATTTATTGTTAGCTGATCTATTGTCTCCGCTATCCTCGCTAAAATTGAAGAATTATTTGAACTATGAGCCAGTTTATTTAGATAATGGTGATTACAATTAATGATAGGAAAGAAGAATGTGCTGCGCTGCCCTTATGTTGTGGGTTCAAAGTTAAGAGAGGGAATCAAAACATATGTGATTCAAGTTAACTGCCTGGCTTAATACAGTCTTGGCACAGCTGCCTCTCACCATGTCTACATATTTCCACTATCAATTACTTCTCCAGCTGCTATTGAAAAAAAGAGAGCACACCAAGTGGAGGGGACTGTAAATGCACACCACAGATGACCACTTGGTGCCTGTGATGAACAATTTAAAAAGATATGGAATGTGCATTATCCTGTGGAATGCAAGTATCCCTAGAATATGCAGGACACTGAAGTAGTAAATAGAGAGAAGGTCACTTTTTTAAATTTCAGAATTTCAATTAAAATAATTTCAGACATTTTGGTGACTTTTCTTCTTCATTTTGTATCCCACTTTACTAGAAATAGTTTGGTTGGACTCAGGCAATGACCTACAGAGTCCATCAGTACTAAGTCACACACTGAAACAGGGTAATACTAGCTAAAGAATGAATTACTGGTCTCTCCTTTTTAGTGTTCACTTTACTGTTTGTGTACATGGCAGCAGTTTCAGTGATGTCCACGACTTGATGAACCATGGAGACTAAACTATGCATTTTACCTAGAATTGTCCCTCAAGAGAAAGGTAGGAGAGTATTGGGGAAACATGAATGAAAGTTGCACCTGTTCTATGGAAACACAGAAAGTTTTAGGAACTAGGCCTGTTGACAGCTTTCATGAGAGTGAAAAAAGACTGATAGAGATATTGAGAAATGAAGTTTTAAGACAAGTACTGAACAACTTTGGGGTCTCGAAAGTACTTTAAGTGGAAGTACTATATAATAGTCTGGAACACACTATTATTTTTATATGTTAGCTTTTTAGTGATAAATTGTTTCCATCTAGGCTCCTGATAGTGTCTCTCTATTCAATTGAAAACTGACAAAAACTTAAACAGATGCAACCATCTTGTTCTTCTCCCCTTATGCTTTTTTAAATTGTCAAGTATGTATTGCATACATACTTGACCATACTTGCATATTTTCTTGCTCAGCTCTGTTCAACCAGCATGAAATGCAACATCTAGATCAATGGTTCACTTTAGGGGATAAATTAAGCCTAAGAAAGGCCCAGATCTTCCAAAAATTAGAGCTATAGAAAACATCCACTTACCGATTCTTTCTTATACACCATTCCACCCAGTGATGTGCACCTTCATTTTCTACGTCCACCTCCTCTTCTCCCAGGCGGATTCCTGGTTGGCTATTAATTTACCATTAATTTAATTAATGACATCAATTCCTACCACTTTGAAATAATGAGAATATCTGAAAAGGTCAATAATAGTAACATCCTGTGTAGTGTACACATAGGGATCCCCTAAGTACTTTTAAATCATTGTATTTACTTGTACACACACACACACACACACACACATTTCCCCAAATTCAGCCCTCCAAAATTGGGCACATGCCTTAAGCAAGTGGGGTTGGAAGGGCTGATTTCTCTTTGTTGGAACAGAAGCAGGGATGAATAGATGTATGCACTCAACTGGCCGTGTCTACATGAGACGCTGACTTGTGCAGTTGTTACTACATAGTCATTTAGTACGTTCATACCCCAGTACTAAATGACTGTGCAGTAACTGGCATTACTGTGCAGTAGCGTTCCTGCATGGTTTCATGATGATGCTGACATGCAGTAGCTCTTTACTACTGTGCACTAGTGTCATGTTACAGTTCATGTCACATGATGCTACTGTGCAGTAAGCGTCTCATGTAGACACAGCCACTGTGTAGTAAGATGGTTAATGCTTCTTTCTGGCCCCAACAAGCTGAAGTGTTAGAACCCTGTGTTAACCCTCTCATAGTTACGGTAGCTATAGTACTGTACCTTGTGCCTGAAGCAGCAAATGTCCTGACTCAGGATAAGTGAGCTGCTGCAACCAGACTGTAGTATGTTGATGAAACTTGTGGTGTGGGAACAACATGTTATTTACAGGAACTTACATAAAGAACTAAATACAGTAAAAAAGTAACAGTCTTGATACTGCTCTTGCAAGGGTCTGCAGCTTAGCCAATCTGCTGGCAACACTTCTACTAATGCAGCCCAGTATGCTTTTAGCCTTCTTTACAAAGGCAAACTGTTGGTTTATATTCAGCTTATTGTCCACCGTAACCCATAGGTTCTTTTTGCAGAGCTGCTACTTAGGCACTCAGTCCCCAGCCTGTACCAGGGTTGTTCCATCCTAAGTACAGGACTTTGCAGTTGTCATTATTGAACCTCATGAGATTTCTATTAGTCCAATCCTCCAATTTGTTGAGGTCTCTCTGAATATTAGTCCTGCCCTCTAGTGTATTTACTAGTCCCTCCAGCTTATTCTATGCCAATTTCCAGGTCACTGATGAAGATATTGAACAAAACCAGCTCCAGAACTGACCCCTGGGGCACTCCACTTGATACTGGCTGCCAACTAGACATTTAGCCATTGATTACTACCCTTTGAACCTGATGATCCAGCCAGTTCTTTTGCTGAGGAATATGTTATAAACCTTATTACATCCAGAGTTAAGAAAGATTCTATTTTATTGCAAGTACTAGGACTTTGTGATTTGTGCAAAAATAGGCCTCCATGGGCTGACTTATCGTTCCATAAATAAGGGAAGAGACTTGCTCAATTGTGACACCAGTTGGGCTACTAAAATCTCTGTATAAGACTTCAACATTAGTCAATGCTGTAGTCATGGTATTCAGATAGTAATATTCATAAACTACTCTGACTCTGATCTTCCTTGATAACTGGATTATATTCTTCTAGTATAGGAGCGCCTGGAAATTTATATACTGTTTCAACTGTAATCCTGCTATATAGAGAGATATATAATAGAAAGGCGCACTGTTTCATGGGGTGATACTATGTTAACAGAATAGAATTAGATGAATGTTTCTTGTTGAGTGTTATATCTAATTTGTTTCTTATTGTCATCCCACGTTTTCTTTGACATTTCTGCTTTCAATATTGTTTTTCTTTCAGTAAATGTGTTTTGAATTAAATGTTCCCCAGTTGCACAAACCATTTGTTTTTCTAATTAAATTGATAAATGTCAATATTTTAAGTTGAATATGGAGAAAGGCAATGTTTTAAAAGGATACCATAAATGTTAATAGTAGATCCAACCTTATTTACCATTTGAATTTCATTTCAGTAGCTCACACTTTTTCTAATATTATTTTTCTATCCTGATCACTAATTAAAATGTTGTTTGAATCTTCTATTAAAATGTATGGTATTCCTTTAGAATGTCTTCCCCTCTCCATATTCAACATACAAGAGTGACAATTTGTTTACAGTCAAGGGGAAGATTGAGGATAATGCTTTGAATTTTAGAAATAAAACTGTTTTGTTTGGCATGGTTTGTTTTTGCTTTATCTCTATGCTGCTATTTTATTACGGTCAATTTCTACATTTTTAAGAACAATTTCTATCTGGTCTTTAGGGAGTTGAGAGAACAGTGTAAAATACCTTCCCCCTCTTTCCATGTCACAATCTATGCACTTGCTGCCATGTCACAATCTATGCACTTGCACAGTACAATTCCTCAGAGGAAGAAAAAGCTCCATATGTATTATTTTGCAGTCATTCTGTGAGTTTTATAATAAGCAGTTTGTTCCCATAATAATGCCCAGCTAGTGAACAATAAAGGCAATCCGATAGTATGTAGTATTTAAACTTATATAAAATGGCCATCAAGAAATATTCAGATTAAATATAGAGTGCAGGAAAAAATATTTCAATTTGAAATCCAGACTACAACTAGTATATGATGAGTAAATACTATTATACATAAAAAGAAGTACCCTAAGTTTTGTTGTTCAGTCTCCACATTAACCAGTAGGCAAAACTGTTCAAATGTACTGGTGTACCTCATCTGTATCTGGAGAGACATCTACTGTATTCATGAATAAGAGCTCAAGCGAATGTCTAACCTTCGTACACTCATACATTTCTAACTTCAGCATGGTTGCACTAGTACTTAGGAAGTTTTAATGCAAATTCATTTCATATTTGCACTATTAAAAACATGATTTTGAGCCAGGAATATCTTTAGCCAGATCTTGCTTTGGGGTCTCGAAATAAAATCTTAAGCCTATTTTTCTCACTGGAGGATGTTCAGTAAATCTCAAAAAGCATGTCATAATCTAGTTGTTAGACCTCAAATGGCAGCTGGCCATGTGGTCAGTTTACTTCTGCAATATGTATATTTAAGATAAGCATTGTCCCTATAGATTTTTTGTCATGGAACCTCATTTTTGTTTTCAGGAACCTTATGTTCTTTCTTGAAAGCAAAATCATGTTATTTATGCCCAGAAGTCTTTGCTAGGCATGTGTGAAGTGGCTAGTATTTGCTTTGGATTCAGATTCAGTCAAACAGGGGGACAATGATTCAATTTGGTGATTCCAGTTATTGTCCTGAATTGATTCGGCTGAATCTGATCCAGAGATTTGGCTTCTGCTGAATCTTCGAATCACACAAGCTCACCCCCTGCCCGCTCTCCCACCTCTGGCAATGGCTGTCCTGCCCATCCCAGCTCTTTGAAAGTGCATGGGGGGGACGGTCTGCATGAGTCCCCTGACCCCCACCTGCTCCTCCAGCACCCCCCATGGCTGCCCTATCCTCCCCAGTTCTGGCCCAATCCACTCCCCACCCCACCCCCCAGACTTGCTGGTTCCTGCCTGGCAGGGGGCAAATCCCTGCTGCCTCCCACTGCCCCTCGCTTCATGGGGGACTCTGCATGAGCCCCCTGAAGCCCTGTGCAAGAGCTGATGAATCCAAGGGCTGTGCTAGAGCTGGGGCAGATGGGAAAGCCAAGGGAAGGCTGAGGGAGTGCAGGGGTGGGGATCAGGGGGCTCATGACAGATCCCACCATGCAGCACAAGGCAGTGGGGATCACTCCCCTGCTGGGCAGCACCCAGTGTGTGGGGGCTTTTTTTTAAAGGGCTGGGAGCTGGGGCAGAGCAGGGCAGCCATGCAGAGGCTGAGACAGCAGGTGGGAATCGCGGGGCTGGGACAGCAGACAGGGGATGGGGCCTGGCGGGGGTTCCCCCATGGTCCCCTCCCCCCTTCTCCAGCCTCCCCTCCTCCACCCCCTACTTACCAGCTCTGAGTCCAGCTTCAGCTCCCTGCTGCAGTGACCAGGAACTCCCTGAACCATCATAGCTCTCCAAATCTTTTTCAAATTGATTTGGAGAGCTTCAAATCGATTTGGATCTTTTTACTGGACCCCTGATTTGACTCGGATTTGGAGATTTGGCCACAGAATTGGGCCAAATCTCCTCTGAATTGAATTGGCACCTGAAGCCTCACACAGACCTAGTCTTTGCCATCAGGAATAACGGGTTTTAAAATACACATTTTAGGGGAACCTTCTGGGTCTTTCTGGAACATGTTCAGAATCATCCTCTGTGTTTAAATCTACCTGCTTTACAAGGACTTCATTTAAATTCAGAAGTCTGTAATTTCCTTCATTCCCCCTATTACTGCCACACAATTCTCAAAACCATCTCTTCCATCCCAGACATGAAAAGTAAATCCTGGCTTCTTGCCGTTGGGCTTGGGCAGAACTCGTTAGTAGGAAAACTGCATTTAGGAAAATAACATCATGTGGCAAGGCTATGGCAACAATAACACCTCCTCTGCCAGAAAATACTTTCACTGGGTGGCTCAGGTGGCCCCAAACACTTAAGAGCATTTTTCTTGTACTGTAAATTCCCAGTGGTACATTAATTTCTACTGAGAGCTAATAACGACCCTGTCTCTAAAGCAACTGGTCTTAAGTTTATTAGTTTTCAAGACAGAAGAATAACAGACACATATCACTGACATTTAACAAAGATATCTTTCATGGTTTTCTTTATTTTTTCATATGCACCACACGTTTCTCTTTAGTTAGAAAAACACATTTTGAACCACATTCTGAGTAACTTCCCATGAAGTCACAAAACCTAAACCCAAAAAAAGAAATCGATGTTCCTCATAATGCAAACAGTCACAGTTTCAAATCAGCACAGGTGAAAAAAATCTAGCACGTGTGTGTGTATGTGTGCATGTGCATCCTCCTCCTTACCCCCATGCTAAAGGATTTCCCAGACCACAAGTGCCTGACAGGTTGACAGGAGGATGGTGGGTATCAAAGCAATAAAGACAACAATGGCTTTCAGTAAAATAATTTGAGAGAGGAGACAGTGACCTTTAATGAGACCTTTGAAAATGCTTTCCCAGACAGTAAGCTGGCCCACACCAGCACAAAGAGAAGAAGTCTCATGAGCATCTTGATAGGACATATATGTTTTCAGTAATGAACTTTACCAAGACAGCAAGCAATGGTAAAGGGTGTTGCATATGCATTAGAGAAGAGTCCAAGTTGTAAAAAAAACCAAAAAACAACCTCCCCATACCTCAGTGCTTGGCCTATATAGTGGGGATAAAGACCCTTTCTTACCTCCCTGCAATATTCAGGTGCTACACAGCCAGACTGCTTTACCGTTACCCTGAAGGTACCCTAAGAAGAGCCCCATTCCTCCTGTCCTTCAGCACTTCAGGTAATGCTGGAGAATGTCCCCTGCAAAAAAGTAAAAAAAAAAAAAAAGAAAAAAGAAAAACCAACACTGACAAGTGCAAGGTGATGCACCTGGGAAAGAAGAACCAGCACCATACCTACCGGCTGGGGAACTCCCTTCTCATCAGTGCAGAGGCAGAAAAGGATCTTGGAGTCATCCTTGATGCCAAGATGAACATGGGCCGGCAGTGTGAGGATGCAGTCAGGAAGGCCAACCGCACCTTGTCATGCATCCACAGATGCATCTCAAGCAGGTCCAAGGAGGTGATCCTCCCCCTCTATGCAACACTGGTCAGGCTGAAGTTGGAGTACTGTGTCCAGCTCTGGGTGCCGCACTTCAAGACGGATGTGGACAGCATGGACAGGTTCCAGAAGAGGGCCACCCACCTGATAAGGAGGCAGCAGGGCAGGCCCTACGAGGAGAGGCTACGGGACCTGAATCTGTTCAGCCTCCAGAAGAGAAGGCGGAGGGGGGATCTAGTAGCCTGTTACAAACTAGTCAGAGGGGACCAGCAGGCACTGGGGGAGTCCCTGTTTCCCTGAGCACTACCAGGAGTGACTAGAAATAACGGTCACAAACTGGCAGAGGGTAAATTCAGATTAGACATCAGGAGGCGCTACTTCACTGTCAGGGTGGCTAGGATCTGGAACCAACTTCCAAGCAAAGTGGTGCTGGCTCCTACCTTGGGGGTCTTTAAGACAGGGCTTGACAATCACCTTGCTGGGGTCGTTTGACCCCAGTACTCTTTCCTGCCATGGCAGGGAGTCAGACTTGATGATCTGCGCAGGTCCCTTAGGACCCTACTAACTATGAAATGAAGCAGATTTTTCATAAAAGTTCTACCAAATACTGAGATCCTTTTCACAAAGTTCTGATGGTGTTTGCAAAGAAAAATAATAAGAGACTGTGTCAAAAGCTTTACCACCCTTGCATATTCTCTTCCTTGGCATCCTGAAGTAACATCATCCCTTTTTCCACTAATAAAAGATTTATCCCCCAGTACTTGTAGATCAGTTGTTTCCCCCTCTGCCAAAAGCTTCATAAACAAGAAATAGCATATACAGTCACATATTAGCCTGTTGACAAGTGTAATGAATACCAAAGTATAATTATAAGAGCTTGTAAAGGCTTCAACAGGAATCTCAAGGTGTCTTTATACATGCTCCGGAGTGGTGGAGAGAGAGGTGCTTTAATTAGAATGGCTTTCGGAAGCCACTCTAATTAAAGCACCTCCAGCATCTTGTGTATTCAGTGTCTCATGTATATAGCATCCCGCTCT
Organism: Crocodylus siamensis; assembly: GCF_052110815.1. Taxonomy (NCBI): domain Eukaryota; kingdom Metazoa; phylum Chordata; order Crocodylia; family Crocodylidae; genus Crocodylus; species Crocodylus siamensis. The sequence continues at coordinate 113,210,433 of NC_143396.1, read as the reverse complement.
TCAAAATGTCAGTGGGGGTGCTTTAATTAAAGCTTGTTTAATGTGTGTAGGCGCCCTCATTTTAAATTTCTTAGTAAAGGAACTTCTTCACATAAACTATTGTCCATCCTGCCTAAAACATCTCTTAGCTTCCCTTATCTCCACTAATGATTTTGACTGCCATAGTATAACTCTGGTGGCCAGCAGGCTCTTTAATTATAGAGATTTGCTTAAATACAAGGATTTTCTATCAAATGGAAGAGTGAGATATCTCAAATAGCATAGTGAAATAAAATCCCTGTCAAAGCTGAATGTTGCTGTTATGGGTGGTGCCTGTTTTCAGGTCATTTTTTAGTCAGAGGGCATGTCTACATGTTTATTAATGCACCTTAGGTACTGCATATTTAGTTTAGTACTAGCATCATAAAATACTAATTAAGCATGCAGTAACTAGTATTACTGAGTGGTAGCACCAGCTCATGGTGTTTTCATGATGCTTTACTGTACATTAGCCTAATAACACTGTGCAGTAGGCTTTTAGCGTAGTTTTTTACCACCACACTACTTCTCAGTGCTATTAGGCTACTGCACAGTAAGCGACTCATGTAGATGGGCCCAGAGAGCATCTAGATTTTCATGGCTAGAATACTACCTCTTCCCCAGAAGTGCAAATTAGGGTAAAAAGTTAAGTTAATTGGTTGCCTAAGGATTTTCCCTGAAGAACTGTTGGCCTGGTAGATAACTTCCCACAGCACCTCTCTTCTAGCCTCTAAATAAAGTCACAAACCAAGAAGACAAGCATTGTTGAGATCCAAATCTGTTCAGCTCTTAGCTGCAATTGTTATTTTGGGACTAGCCTGAAGTCCTCAAAAACTGGAATGCATAAAGGTGACAAGGATTGAAGGATGTTTCTGATTTGCTAGGTGTGTTTATACGTGGATTTATACCATCTTAAATTTATGGGAACAGGCTGGAGTCTACATGTGCAGACATTAAAGGGCAATAAAACAATGTTACTGTGCAGTAAGGCGTCTACACGTGCATTACTGCACGGTAAATAATTGGGCATAAATTTGATACCAGCATTATGCAAGTATCAAATTTATGCTCAACTCAACATAAGTCACTATATTTACTGTACAGTGTGGGCATGCACATGTAGATGCATGCCCATACTACACAGTAATTTTGGTTACTGTGCAGTAAATGCACATGTGTAGATGCACCTGCTGCATTTGAAATGCACTGAACACATCTAAATGTACACTTTAATATGCAGCAGCCTATTTTTCGACACATTAAGCACCACTAAAAAAGCATTCACTTTCACTACTGTGCAGTAGGGCAGACTAATGTGCATTTATTTAGTACCTCACATTACAGATACTACATTTAATGTGCATTAGGAAAGCTCATTAATGAGCATGTAGATGAGCCAACTAGTCATGTCTACACATATGTCCCACTGCACCGTCATTTAGAACTTGCTTTAGCAAGTATTAAATGACTACGCAGTAGCCATCTATAATGCACAGTCCTGGTTGTGCTCGAATCGTTTCCAACTCTATTGCACTGTAGTAATGAGCTACTGCGCAGTAGTGGCGGCATCACAGTTAGTGCCTGCCAACACTACATTGGCATAGCAATGAGCTATGTCACCGTACCTCATTACTACAGCAATGTAGTGTCTCATGTAGATGTGCCTGTTGCAGTTCAAAGGATACAGCTCCTAAATCATATAAATATTATTTAGATAGATTTCATGAAACCAGACATAACCCTCTTAAAGTCACCTATCTAGGTGCTGTGGGAGACTTATGATCAGATGCAATTTGAGCATATTCTTACCTGCCTGGAAGAAGCCAAAAGTTAAAGAGAACAAGAAAGAAATTAAAGGGATTTAATCCCTGTAGGGGAAGGTAAGTGGGTGGCCAACACAGTCAGACACAGACTACATTATTGTTGGCTAGTTCTCACAGCAACTGCATTTGTCTTGAATTAAAAGTCACACAAATGCTATCCAAGTTTCATAGTAAGGTGCCATGCTAGAGCTTTCTGGAGAAGAAAGAGTCTGAACTGAAGAGAAAATGAGGAAAAGAGAAACTGCTTAAATAATATTCCGTGAGTTCATCAATGTCTCATGCCATTTTTGGGGGTGACCTGTGATATGCAAAAGGGTGCCTTTCAACTTAAATAACATTGGATCTCTAGAATTTAATAATCTTTGCAACTCCAGCAGTTAAACCGAACATTTCTGGAACTTTTTCTCAGGAGTCCCAGCCTCTCTCAACTGGTAGTGGCAAACTTCTCTGGACTGAAAATGAGCCCAAGTTGTTTTGTGGGGTTTTTTTTTCCTAAAACTTTCTGATGAAGTCCAAGCAATGCTCACCTTCACATGTAATAATGGAAATTCAAAGAAGAACAATAACTTTCTCTCCTAGTATGGATTAGGAATTGTACCATAGCAATAAGAATCTTACGTTAATAGTATTAAAAACAGAGAGATTATTTTTTCTCTCGTACATATGCACAGTCCACTGAGAAGTCTAAGTAGCATATAAGAGCACTAGGAGGGGGAATGCAAAAATCCATAAGCCACTGATCCAGATTTATTCTAAAGAGAGAAAATTATATTTGGTTCTAAAGGATCAGGATACTAATATTTTATAGTTGTACAGTTTTTTTTTTTATTTATAAAGGAATCACACATTTCTCTTTATGAGCTAAAATGCACAAAGTTGCGACAAAAGGGGAAAGACTTTATTACCTTAGTGCCAAGGCCAAGTAGCTCAGTAATAATTTGCTGAAACAGGGGTCTACACATGGTCTACAAGTAAAGTAGACATTCAACAGACAGTTCCCCTCTGCTCCCTCCCCTTTCCTGCTTCAGAACATTGACACGTCAAGAAGTTAACATTTTTTTCTGGTCTGTGGCTGTTGCTAATTTGGATAGGAATTATTTGGCTAGAATATTTGTGGAAAAAAGCATTGAACGTTGGGAAACGCTTGCAAAATGTGGATAGTACAGCCCTTGGTTTTATTTGGACAATTTCCCAGACAGCACAGAAATTGAGGCACAATACATTTACATTTAATTTAAAATAAAATGGTCGTATTATAGAGATTCCAACGTAGCACATCTATGGTGGCAAAAAAAAGGCTTGTTCTTCTACTTGAATCTGCCCTTCCAAGGAGATCTCGTACACCATGCTTTTCTAACATTTCCTGAATGTTTCCTGAGAAACAAAAAGAAAAAATCATTTTCTTCAAGATCATCAAATTAAAGAATTACCATGCATTTTAACATCCTTACATGATGTACCAAGTACAAATAATTTAATTATAGTCAGATGACATAGCACTGCCTAGGAATCAGTATATCCTCTGTTCCAGATTATTTTGTAGCTATTTCAAATTCAGACTTTATAAGATACTGATTCTTTACATTCTGTATTTTGTTTCTTTGTTGTGAACCAGCAAGAGTGGCTGTGGTGTCACTTTGATTTCTATGTGTGCATATTGTTGCTCTGTGTTCAGTTTTATCAGAGGAAAATCTTACTAGATTCAGAAGATTACATTAAGAGAACTAAAAAACACAATGCATACTGTAGCAATTCCTTCAAACAACAGATGTTCTCCCTTTCAATGACTCCAGTCACCATGTCTAGTCAATCCCTGAATCCTCTACTGAGACAGAAAAAAATGGAGAAATATATTTTGATCATTTGCCTTAATATGCTTTTATCTTTTCTCTTTCCTGCCTCATAACTACTTTTCTCCTTAAGTTTTTACCTTATTTCCTCCTGTTTTTTTCAAAATTAAATAAAAAGCACCTTCTTTAAAGTAAAATGACACTGGCACTATTTATTAGAGACATTTGGCCTGATTTACCACTACCTTGAACCTTGCATAGTCATTTGAACATGACCACATGGGTCATGGTATCTGGTTTTGCCAAGCTGTGCAGAGTACAACAAAGGTCGCTTTCAGTCCTAAAGAGCCATGGGGTTAGTTGAAATGTGGAGATGCCAGTCCATGTAATGAGGAAAAACCTCTGTTCCTGGAGGGCATGCGTAGGAAGTAGGAAAAACAATGGGGGTGGGATTTTATTTTAAGTAGCTTAAACTTGGGGTTAATGGCCTTTTATGCATCTCTCTACATATGCTGCTTACTCTTAATTAATTAAAGGTATTATTAAATCACAGGTGAACAGGCTCCAGGTGTGGTAAACCAAATAGCATTTATTTGACCATTACAGATTTTGAGTTAAAACAAAAAACAAAAAACAAAAAACAGAAAAAGAAACAAAATCTCAATATATTCAATAAATACTTTCAAATATAATAGTTTAGTCATTTGTCGAGAACACAGTTTATAATCTATAACTGTTGTACAAATGTACAGACCTTTATTTATTGAACAACTTTTTACATTTCTTTGACAGAAAAAGGAAACATTTTCAGTTGTTTTCAAATGACTCCACCCATGTATAATTTGGAGCATGGTTTTAAAGTTCAATTTCAAAACTTTTAATTTAAAAAAAATTAAAAACATTTACTTAGACACTCCCTTGAACAGAGAGTGGTAGTATTTTTTTATTTCCTATTATGGCATACAGTGACATTGGCCCCTGGACAGAGGTCTAGTCTAAAGACTATGCACAAATGAAACTCCATTTTCACGCTCAAAATTAGGCTTAAATGGAACTACAGTGGTCAAAGACCTAGTACTGACCATCTCTATAGGGATGAATTGTAATCATTAATCATTGCTGTAAGTAATACACTCTGAATAAAATTCACCCTTAAGTACAGGATGGATGCTGCAACTTAGATTATGTCTATACTGCTTCACTGGTAGGTGTAGGACTGCCCCCAAAAATAAATCTTGTGAACTCACTCTACTTTGTGTGCCAAGGCTAAGTAATTTGTGTAGATAACTTAGGCTAAGTACATATTCAAAAAGCCTGAGGCAGAATCAACCTAATCTACACAGGTTTCTCCAAGATGCATAGGCTAGATCACAAACAAACAGAACTCATGTTCACCCTTCCTTTGGGAGAGGCAAGCAGATGCCTGCAGTGGCTGAAGCCAGAAGACTTGGGGTGCTCCTGCATGCTTCCCAGCATGACAGACATTGCTCAGGGTAGCTGAGCCCAGCTGAGTGGGGGCCATCCTGATTGGCTGCCTGACAAATGCCCCCAAGTCCTTGGTGTCTGTGGACCTGCCCCCTCACCCCCACCCGGACCAGCCAAGGGTTATGAGAGGTAGAGGTAGTGGCTCAGCTGGTTAGCCAGGCAGCAGGGAAAAGCCCACATATGGTGCCCCCCCACTCCTCCTTCTCACCCGCTATTCCTCCTCCCCTGGTAAAAGGCAGTGGCTTAGTGTCCTGGCTTTGCTGCCTCAGCTCTGTGACAGCCAGGAGGCAGGGACAATTCAGCACTCCAGTGGAGCAAAGGATTATGGGCTGAGGCTAGCCTGACTACCCTGGGAGTTAGCAGTAGAGCCACAAAACTTCTTGGGATGCTGGGGGACTGGACCTAACTGGAGTTGGGAGGAGATTCGGCACAAAAGTTTGATAGATTTGTCTAACCTAAACTGATTAAACCTGACACTACATCCCTCTAGTAGACCTGTGTGAATAGGGAAGTATTGGATTCAGATTCGGCAATTCAGAGGACAGTGATTTCATTAGGAGATTCAGATCACTGTCCTGAATTGATTCAGCTGAATTGGCTTAGGAAGATTCAGCACTGCTTTGGAGAAATTCAGTGATTTGAATCAGGGAGAGGCAGGCACAGCCAGAGGCTGCAGGTTCTCCTGTGACTCCTCAAGCTGTGCCTGCCTCTCCATGGGGGCGGGGGAAGCTGTGGGAAAAGCCCTCGTGATTGCTCTGCCTGGCTGGAGCCCAGTCCTGGTACTTAAAAAAAAAAAAAAAGTCCTGCACTCATCGACCCTGGCAGCAGTGATTGGGGCCTCTAGGCACACTAGCAGAGCCCACCCATACAGTGTGGAGCGGTGGGGTGTAGTGGGGATTGCCCTCTTCTGCACCTGGCACCTGCACAACAGCTTCCCCCATGGCAAGGGTCCAGTGCAGGTCGGCAGGGTGCTGCATGCTGTCTGGAAGCTGGGGCCACTGGGGCTGAGTGGTGCCAGGCTCTGGCTGACATGTGGAGCCACCCCAGCTCTCAGGCAGTGTTCAGTACCCTGCTGAGCCACACTGCACCTGCACCATAGGTGTCAGGTAGAGGTGATCCCTGCTGTTCCCCACTGCCCCATGCTGCATGGGGGGCAGCTCTGCCATGAGTCCTCAGAGACCCTGATCCCTGCTGCTGAAGCCAGTGAGTATGGGGGATTTTTTGTTGTTTTTTTAAGTGCCAGAGGCTGGACCAGGCAGGGGGTGGGGCCAGGCAGGGCAGCCATGGAGGTTTCTCCTGTGGCTCCCCCCTGTTGTGCTTGCCTCTGCCCTGGTGGGGGGAGCCATATCTAGAACAATCTGCCCAGCCAGAGCATGGGGGTGTGCTACTTAGGGAGAGGGGTGGGGGGATGTGGGCACGGCAGCACTGGGAGCAGGGGCTATGCCTTACTGCTACTTGCCCTGCTGGCATGGGTAGGGGAGGAGGCACAATGCAGGCACAGCTCACTCCAGGCAGCAGCAGTGTATGGTCCCCACTCCCAGTGCTTCTATGTCCACATCAGGGTTGGGAGCAGGGTCTCTGCCCTGCTGCCTCTTGTCAGAGGGCATGGGGTGTGGGCACAGCAGTGCTGGGATTGGGGGCTATGACCTGCTGCTGCCTGCCACCTTCTGCCTGGAGTGACCTGTGTCTGCATCCCGGCCCCACCCCCCCGCCCCAGCTGGGCAAGGGGCAGCAGGGCACAGCCCCTGCTCCCAGTGCTGCTGTACCCACATGCCCCCACCCCTCTCCCTCAGTAGCACACCCCCATGCTCTGGCAGGGCAGCTTGTTGTAGACACAGCCCCTCCCTCCCCTGTGCCCCTTCCCTGCCTCCTCCCCCAACCCCAACAGATTGACCAGCTGGAGACAGCTGTGCCAGCTGCCTGTTTAGTCTATGACTGAATCTCTGAAGTGGTCAAATCTTTTCTGGAGCTTTTCTGAATTGATTTGGATGCTTTGAATTGATTTGGAGCTTTTTAATTCAGATTCAGATATTTGGTGCCTGAATCAGACTGAAACTCCTCCAAATCAAATTGGCTACAGAAACTTTACACAGCCCTACCCTCTAGGTCTATTTTAAACTGGGTTCCATCACTTGTAAACCAGTCTATGTGCACTATACTTCTGTTCTGTTACAAGTTTAGACTAGTTTCTGACCACTTATACTGGTTTATGTCTAATTTCTATACTTAGCCTTGCAGCAGCTTTGAGCACATGCCCTAACTCTGCTTTCAGATTTTCCAGAGCCAGAACACCTGAGCATAATCTTGGAGCAGCACCCAAGTCAGCCACATTGCTTAGGAGTGAGTCAATGGAGCTGTTTTTTCTGTGATAGTCTGGTGTCCAACAAGGAAGTTGTATAAACATCATTGTACATTCCTTCAATTGTGTTTAAATCCCATTTACATTTCTTTTGTGCTCCTTATGTAACATGGAAAAGATCTCTACATTTGTGGTTAGGGGAGCAGGATGGACAAGGGAATGTAGAAGGGTTTTTTTCCTTAAGTATTTTTACAGTAATTGTAGTCCATAGTTTTTATTTTAATCAAAGTATGAATAAAGAAACATACCATTCTGTCATACAAAACTGATTACTTGTGAAGAATTTACTTTGAATCAATTGCATATTAAACATGGCAAGCACTCTTGTAACAGGAATGGAATAGATTAGCTCAGGGGTGCCCAACCTTTTAGCCCCCCATGCCAGAATTAGACCTTTCCACTTTCCTACACTGGGATTGAGTCCTGAAGTCCTGTCACTGCTCCCTTCCACCCATTTGCACTGGAATTGGGTCCTGGGGACCTCGTGTCATTGTCTTCTGGCCTCTCACACTGGGCTCTGGGACATGGCACCACCCCTACCTGGTCCTGAGTACTGGGATTAGGCACCTGACCCAGAATGTAGGGCCCAGGACTCACCATGGGTATGGAAATTTGGCAGCAGAAGAACTATTCCACTGCTTCCTTGCTGCTAGATTTCTGACCCATGGGATGATCCAACCACAAGGGTTGGATGACACCAAACTGCAGGCCAGATTTGACCTGTGGCCTGGAAGTTGAGCACCCCTGAATTTGTGCATCTAGTTTTGTGTCTTGTCTTTGGAATCAATGATGCCAGATTCTTGACATTATACACACAGAGTAGCTGTACCATCAAAAATAGAGTAAACATGAAAATGCACCCTGTCTACCTAAAACCAGCAAAAGGGAAGGAAATTATTTTATATCTTAAAACACAAGAACATTTCTTTAACATCATGAAAATGTCTTAAATTCATGTATGTTCATGATTTTGATTCATCCTGATGTTCCATGAAATGAAACCTGCTCTGCTTTAGACTTCTCTGAGAAAAAATACTACAATATGGCAATAGGAGTGCCACTGAAAAGGTTAAGTTAAAAGTATATGTTATAGTTATAATGAATTCTGAATTTTTTCCACAGAACTTCACTATAAATGGAGTTTCACTATACCTGGAATTGCAATTTGCACATTATAAAGCACTGAAACAATTTGGGACTCTTATTCCCTGTCACTAAAATAAGCTATAAATGGAGTGTCACCATAAATAGAGGAGTCTATAAAGGGAGTACTAATTAGATGGCCAGATAGAGTCAAATTGGACAAGCTTCTTATGAAATGTTAACATTTTAATGTAATAGATAATCTGATGTCCTATCTGGCAAAAACAAATAATAAATAATAACAACATACTAATTATGAAATAATAATTATAAACCATCCTTCTGATGTTTCTATATGCACTACATGAATGAAAAGTAAAACAAATTAAGCAAGTCTTTTTTTCTGTTTTCTTTGTTTCTTTTTTGATACATAAATGTATTAACAATGCTAAAAAAATATTTAACAAGAAAAAAGTGATGACATGATTAATATCCTAGGCTAAACATTTTAGCCTCAAGTTATGTTAAAAATTTGTGTTTAACTCCTGTCTGTGCTGCAGTATTAAAAAGTACATTTAAAAGTGATAGAGATGGAAAAACACCCGATAAAACTTTCAGGAAATAAACTCATCTAGAAAAATTGTTAGATAGAAGTATTCTTGATATAGAAGTCTGTTTGGCTATAATGTAAAAAAGAAATACCAATATACTTTGCTAGCTTTTTTAAAATCTTGTGTATCTGAGTAAATTTCCAGTTTCTACATGGGTGTTAAATGGAAGATAATTTCCTGGAAATTTAAATTTACTTAGGTACTTGAAATGTATTTAGGTTCATGCCCTTGATAATTAGCAATTAATGAATCATCTTGAAAGAACCAGTAGAAAAATAGTTGGAAAGCAAAGAAGAAAATGAGCCTAATAAATTCATTAACTTATGAGTTTCCTGTCTCCTGGTTCACTAGATCTGACAATTTTGATTTTTCATAGGCACCATCCCTTCAAAGCAAACTCCCTCGCTTCCCCACCCCAGGCAATTAAGCTTTAGGGATATTTTAATATATATGCTTATATTATAAAACAAGTTACAATGAATTGGTGATAAAATAAATAGTATGTTATATCTTTTTTGATAGAACGGATACATTGAGTTCTCATTATAACCATATCTAAGTATATGTATACAAAGACCTCTCAGAGGGATCATAAACTGGATAAAGTTCTACACGGAAGAAATATGATACCTCTTCTTGTATGATAAAAAGATCTTAAATCCTTTGAGGTTCTGTTTAACAAATTCACATGTCTGTATGAGTTTCTAAGTGAAAACTCTTGAAACATAAGAGCTATGACACATAGATAATGCTGAGTTTTGTGTTCCTGTCTATATTTTGTTCTGTTATTAATTTAGTACTGGACTAACTCTTTAACTCCAGGAACTATAATAATCCCCATTCCAAATTTCACAATTTCCATTTCAACTCCTGTGTTCAGCTCAGGTCTCATGTTTATCACCTTTGCATTCTGACCCTCTGCCCCTGTTAAATCTTTGCCTATGTCTGTGTACACTGTCATAAAGGAGGAGTGAAAATGCAATTATATGGACATAATTTCTCATCAGTGTGAGGTAAGCATGTTCTAGCCTGTATGTGTTTGAGTGAATTTTCTTATGCCTCCTATGTATTCATATCTTTTAACATGCTTACTGGGTGCCTGTACATGCGAGGGATGCCTTCTCTGACGTGTTCTAATTATAACACACCAGCAGTTTCACCGTTATGTGTATTCAGCATCCCCCACATGTCAAAATGGCTGCAGGGGTGCCTTTACAAACTTTAGTTAAAGTATCCCCATCACCAATTTGAAGCGTGTGGGTGTTTTAACTAGAGAGGCTTCTGAGGGCTACTTTAATTAAAATGCTTCCCCTCCCCTATCCTGGAGCATGTGTGTAGACACTCGCTGTTACCTCACAAACATTTTGTTCATATGAGGTAGTAGTGTTGGAGTAATGTTATAGCTGTGATGGTCTGGGAAATATTTGAAAGGCAAGGATTTCTGTGGGCAATATCTTTTATTAGACCAATGGCACAATTGGGATAATTTTAGGCAAGCTTTTGAATGTAAGGCTTTCTTCTCAATTGCTCAGAAGAAAGCCCTACATTCAAACTTATTTAAAATTGTCTCAGCTGTACAGTTGATCCAATAAAAAAAAAAAAAATCACTAAAAAATTCTAAACTTTTTCCGTACAAAAAATTTTGTACCATTCTTATGTCCAAAAATGTATTTATAACTTCTGTTCACCTTACCTATTATAATCTCTGCCCTATTAGTATTTCCTAAACTTCTAATATACAGTCTTTTAGGGCATGTGTACACAAGACATGTTAATATGCATTAGCCTAATTTAATGCACATTACCGGCATGTGTCTACACGTGCATGCCTTTCATGCACATTAAAAATGGCAAAATTAGTCTAATCATGCCTAAATTTGATACATGAAAAAGCAGGTATCAAATTTAGGCATGATTAGTTAAAGTGCTGTAATGCATGTGTAGATGTGACCCAGCACTAACTTTAGTGTCAGGCCTGCCCAGCCACTAGGGGCACATGGCAGGGCTTCAGGGGCTTGGCACTAACTTTAGAGTCAAGTACACTAACTTCAGTGCTAAGTCACTGCACGTGTAGACATATGCAAAAAATTGCTTAATGCACATTAGCTTAATTAATATTCATTAAATTTAGCTGCGCTTAAATACACATGTAGACATGCCCTTAGTATGCTAGTTCCTTACTATTCAGTCTCCTCCAAAATTGGATTTTTGTTACAACAGAAAGGCTAATTGTGTGATACATTGTAAAATATAGTCTAATGGTATTTGTATATGAAGTATAGTGGAATATAAGGTGAAGACTTTTATTATACATTTGTATCATAAAATGCTTTCCCAAACTAAATATAGCTAAAATGTTCAAATGTTGAAGCCAGTTAGGCTCCTTTCCATATTTAAACCAATTTGAACTGTTTTAATGGAAGTACTAGATATTCTCCACCACTG